>NW_020947390.1:12538326-12657428 GCF_900497805.2 Vombatus ursinus | reverse complement strand
TCCATCCATCCATCCATCCATCCATCCATCCATCCATCCATCCATCCCTGTCTTCCTTTAGGCCCTCTGTTATTGACTATGCATGATCTATTCTTAATGAAGCTATGCTGGTTCTTTGAGATCATCTCTTTTGCTTCTAGATATTCACTAACTACTTCTTTAAAAATTTATTCTAAACATTTTCCAGGAATTGGAGTGAATCTCATTAGCCTATGGTTCACAGACTCCATTTTCTCTTTTGTGAAAATGGCTAACATTTGTCTTCTGAAATAATGCAACTTATCCCATTCTCCGTGATTTTTTCCTATCATGTTTGCCAATTGTTACATTTACCAATTCTATCAGTATCTGAAGTAATTCATCCAGCCCAGGTGACTTGAATTCATCAAAACAGCCAGGTGTTTCTCTATCTCTCTAATTTTCTTGGTGTATCATCTTATTTACCATCTATTCTGTCCTTAGCAGAGAATGAAAAGAAAATAGGGGTTGACGTTAAAAAATCTAGTGTAAGGCTTTAAATGTTTTGGTTCGATGTTCTGGCCAATCCTCTCCTCTAGTATGTTAGCAATTTCTTCTAGTTTTGTGTCATCTGCAAATATGATAGTGGTGCCATATGTCATCTTCGACTTCATATAAGATGTTGCTAAAATATTAAATGGCACAGAACAAAGCACAGATCCCTGATCACCTCACTGGAAACCTCCTTCCAAATCAATTTCAAACTGTTAATGACAACTCTTTGAGTATAGCCATTTAAGCATTTTGAATTCACCAATTAGGACTATCATTTGGCCTAAGTATATGCAACTGTCACAGAAAAAATAGCAGATTTTGTCAAATGCTTTTCTGAGTGGCAAACCAGCTCTACAGAATTCTCTTGATCTAATGGACTAGTAAACCTATAAATTCAATTCAATGAGAGGCAGCATGGTATAGTGAATAGGGCACTGATCTTGGAGTCAGAAAGATTTGAATTAAAATCCTGCTTTAGATGCTTAATTGTTGCATGACTCGGCAAATCATTTAACTTTTCTGACCTTCAGCTTCCTGGTGTGTAAAATGAGGCTTTTGTATTCAATGGCCTCTGAGTTATCTCCCAGCTCTAAATCTATAATCCTTTATAAAACTCAGTTCAATTCAGCAAGTGTTTACTATAGGGCTGGGGTAAGAGACAACATGCACGAGATAAGCAAATGCAAAATTAAAAGGCCAGTGACTGAAGAAATCAGAATGGCTATAGCCCTTGAGCTGAGCCTGTCAGAAAGGGAAGTTAGATTAATCTGGAATGAACTGTTCTTGATGAAGACATGCTGATTGAGTTTAGGACTTCCATTTTTAGAGGTCCACTGTCACTTGAAACATACATTCTAGAATTTTGTCAAGTATTGAAGTCAAGTGTCTATATAGGCTTCATTCTCCTCCCTTTTTTAGGAAAATTAGGACACCATTTGTTCTTCAATCCTGAGATATCTTTTCGCTTCTCCACAGTGTCAAAGGAAGGGTCACCCACAGTGGTTCAGCAATAACATCTGCAGGTGTTTTCAGTACCCGACTATGTTCTTTTTTTACATGACTTGTCCATAAGCCAAATCTACTTGTGCGCTTGATTTTTAAAATAGAAATTTAGGACTTTTCTTTTTCCTCATTAAACTTCATGCTGTTTCTTTGGGCCCATCATGCCAGTCTACTGAGGTCTTTTTAAACCATGAATTTGGAATTTAGTTTTCTAACTAATTCTCCCAACTTGCCAGAGGTATTAACTGCGTGGCCTGTCCTGTGTACAGCCTGAACCAGATTAAAATGTCATTGTGAAATTTTTTGACAAAATGAATAAAAATACAATAAAACAGATAATCTTATATTTTTAAAACAAAGTCAATGTGAGGCCTGCAGGGGATCTCATATACAGATTAGAAGTCCCTGTTTCTATTCAAGTTTGATACCACCAAGTCACACGTTTGCCAAGAATGGATTTTAGATCTTTCTCTAAGTTAATGAAAAAAGAACCCTAATAATATTTTACCTGTAAAAGAGAAGAATTAAGGGGATATGATGGTTGCATTCAAGTATATGGGGATCATCCTGTGGAAGAGGGATTAAACTTTTTCTACTTGTCTCCAGAGAGTAGGATGAGAAGCTATGGGCAGAGGTTACAAAGAGGGAAATTGAAGCTTGACGTCAGGAAGAACTTTCTGGCAATGAAAGCAATCTCCATGGGAATGGGCTGCCTTGGGGGACAGTGGTTTCCTTTCACTGATCTCCAGTGAAATCATGCTTGATTTCAAATTGTAGCTGCGTGACCTCCTGCTGGGTATGATGTTGAGTAGATTCTGGTTTAGGTTTAGGCTGGCTCTGAGGTCCCTTCCAGTTCTGAGATTTGGTGATGCTGTTCATCCTGGTTCTGCTACTTTTTATCTGTGTGATTTTGGGCAAGTCATTTAATGTCTCTGGGCTTCACTTTCCTCATTCACAAAATGAGTGCATTGGAAAAGATGACCTCTAAGGTCTCTTCCAGCCTTAAACAAATGTACCTTATATAGAGAGGTTTTAGTTGATGATATAGTTTAAGTTAAGTCAGTAGAGTGATATGAGTGCCATAAAAACTAATTTAATCTGAGAGTCTACTAAAGAGTCAGCATGGGATAGTAGAAAGAGCATTGACTTTAGAATCAGAAGATCTGGGTTCAAATCCTACCTTTGATACTTACTACCTAGATGGCCTTAGGCAAACCACTTAACTTCTGTGGGTCTCAGTCTTCTGATCTGTAAAATGAGGTAGGTGGAGGTAGATAGCCTCAGCATCTGAAGTTCTTTCTAGTTGTAGCTCTATTATCCTAAATAAAATATCCTGATTAAGGGAGGTAATCAGTTCACTAGTTTTCTTGTCTGCATCCACGTCATACTGTGTTCACTTCTGGGTATCACCTTTTTAAAGGGGATATTCTTTGGTATGTTATGCATAAGTAATTATATTTATATATTATAGAATCTATATGTTTCAGGAGGCAGCATAGTATAGTGAAGAGAGGACGGGCTTTAGAGCCAGGAAGACATGAGTCCAAGCCTTTCCTTTAACCCATATTTATTGTATATCCCTGCGCAAGTCATCTAACATTTAAGTTCTCCAGTCCACTCTCTAAAACTGTGAGTTGCAGAGGGTGTGTAGATCTGTATTGGTAGAGATAGTTCCCTTATGGGGAACTCTCTATGCCATTGAAATAACTGATCAAACCAAAAAAATTAAATAAAAGATCCTAGGTATGAGAGAACAAGGGAATTATTTAATTTAGCAAATATTTATTGAGTTTCTAGTCTCTCCTTTGCACAAATTTCTCATGAAGAGGTGGCCCTTCTCCTTGCCAAGGCCAACTATTCTATTTATTTATTTATTTACTTTTTGTGAGGCAATCAGTGTTAAGTGACTTGCCCACAGTCACATGGCTAGTAAGTGTCAAGTGTCTGAGACCAGATTTGAACTCAGGTCCTACTGACTCCAAGGCCTGAGATCTATCCACTGCGCCACCTAACTGCCCCTCCAACTATTCTATTTGTGCCCATATCCTATCTCCTTACATCTCCTCTTGGTGCTTATTCCACTGTTCATCTGCCTTAAGCCAAGCTTCAATTTCTCCTCATGTCTTGTTGCCTCCCCTTTGCTCACTAGCATAAATGGTAGCCTCCATCCTTAAACCATCTTTATTTGACCCTACCGTTATCTTCAGCTATTGTTCTAAATTATTTGTCCCTTTCACAGCCAAACTCTTAATGGGAGAACCCTGCCCCCCCATCTTGTCTATTCTGGCTGCCTCTATAGCCTCACCTCTCACTCACTTGGCATCCTCTTACAATCAGCAAGCAACCAGAACTCTCTCCAAGGTTACCAGCAATCTCAATTGCTAATTTCAGTGCCCTCTTCCTGTCCTCATCCTTATTGCCCCCTATGCCATCTACCCTCTCCTTCCAAGTATTTTCTCATCCCTCACTTTTCAAGTCACTGTTTTCTCTTGGTTCTTCAACCTGTTTGACTTTTTTCTTCTCTTTTACTGAATCATTATTCATGTCTCACTTTCTAAATAGTGCTTCTCCCTAAGGCTCTGTCCTGGGTCCTCTCATCTTTTCACCTTATCCCCTTTATCTCAGTGAGCTAATCTTTATGCTAAACTCCCAGATCTACACATGGAGACCTAATCATTCTCCTGAGTTCCTGTCCTACATCACCATCTGCCTGATAGACATCTCCAAACCAAATGTGCTATAAAAATGTCCAACTAAGCAGGACTAAAATGGAACTCATTATTTTTTCCCCAAACCTGATGCTCTTACTAAGTTCTTTGTTTCTATTGAAGGTACCAACATTCTCCCAGGCATCCTGGTTTGTCACCTTTGAGTAATGTTTGACTCTTCTCTCCCTCACATCTCATATTTAATCAGTTGCCATTTTTGGGGGGGGATTGTACCTCCCTCCATTGATTTCACATCCACATTCATTTGTTCATTTATCTATTAACATATTGTATGCTTCCCAGTAAGATGTCTTTGAAAGCAGACACTTTTTTTGTCTTGGTGTTTCTACTGCCTATCACAGCACCTTGCAATCAAAGTAAGCGCTTCAATTATGATTATTGGATTATGTTAGTCCAGAGGAGGGAGGAAGGAACAGGAAATATCAGGCCAAGGAAAACATATGAGCAAAAGCATAGAACTGGAAAAGTATAAGGCATGTTTAGGGTCTGCAGGGAATTCTTGGTAGGTGGAGTAGAGAATGCATGGAAGGGAGAAATATGAGATAAGTTTTGAAAAATAGGATGGTACCAGGTTGGGAAGGACCTAAAAGTCAATCAAAGAGTGCCTGAATTTTGCCTGATTAGCAGTTGGAAGCCATTGAAGATTTTTGAAGGGAAGAACAATATGACATAGGGCACAGATTCTTTAGAAATGAGGATTGACTGGAAAGTTATGCCACAAGGTAAGAGCTGTAGGGAGTTTCTAGTAAATCATTAAGGTGGCTGAACATTGGATCAAAGCAAGCGAAGTCAGGAATACGGACCCTTGCCTTTGAGAAATACAGTGTTAATTGAATCACAGAACTTCAGATTTGGAAGGGACATTGCAGGTTATCTAATCCATTCCCTGTCTGAATAGGCACCCCCTCAATGACATCTTCTACAAGTGATTATCTAATCTCTACTTGATCTCCAGAGAGGGGGACTAGGCATCCCATTCAACTTTTGGAATTTTAATTGTAGGGTGTTTTGCCTTATATTGAGACAAAATCTGCCTCTCTTTAACTGCTACCTAGTTGTGACTTGTCTATCTGAAGCAAAACACAAGCTAGCATACTTCTTCCAGCCTTTCAGATGCTTAGACAGCTACCATGTCTCCCCTAAGTCTTTTCTCTAGAACAAAACAACCTCATTCCTTCATCATTTTAGTCCTTTCACCATTGCACCCTTCCTTATCAATAGCCACAATTAAATCTTCCTCTATGCATATTAAATTGATAATTAAGCTCCTTTGGCCCCAGCACCTAAGAGTCATTGAATATTAGATTTGGAGTGCATCTAAACTCGTTGAATACAAGTCCTCATTTGATTTCTAAATAAATCATTTCAACTTTCTCTGAGAAACAGCCCACAAACCAATAATGCTTTGTGTAAGAGTCAGCATTTACTGGCTAATTATTGGACTATGTTTTAAAAGCTGTTTCAGTGGAAAGTTTTAATTCATTCCATGCCCCCATCCTCTTTACACTTGGAGCTCAATAGAAATAAACTCCATCTGACTAGACCAGATTAGTGAATTCCTCCATGAAATACACTAGATGGCAGTGCAGTAACTTTTAACATCAGGCAAAGAAAATCTCTGGGCAAGTGGGATGTAACAGGGAAATGACTGTTACCTGAATTAAAGCCAGAGATTATGAGAGAGAGACAGAGACAGAGAGAGAGAGAGAGAGAGAGAGTGACAGAGAAAGAGAGAGAGAGAGAGCGCATTAGTAAAAGCAGAGGGGGAAAATGTACTTTCAACTAACTCACTCTGCCGGTATTCATGTCACAAGAGGCTTCTCAAGTCCTCTTATCTCTTGCTTAATGAAATACAGAGCTTTAATATTCTTATGGACCTGTGATCTTATCAATATGGATGTTCACTCCAGTGACCCAGTTGCAATCTGTGCAGGCTTTCTATCCTGTGTGATTCCTGCCCATGTCCTCCCACAGATCCTCCATAAAGGTCCATCCAATGCCCTGGGGGTCCTTCTTTAGATCTCTTGATATTACCAGGATGCCAGTAGGCCTCTCATGTTGTCCCTCAGTTAGCTCTTAATCTGCCTACATGATTTATATCTCCTTCTCTGGTCATACATCCCTCTCTCTGATTACACATTTTATTGAACCACATCTCCAGCACAGTTCTTCAATGGTAATATGTTGACCATATTTATTGCCGTATTCATGTCCACTATATACCTCTCTATTGCTCTTTGGGTGCCCCATAACTTAGAGAGGTACATAGAAATAAGTTCAATAAAAATGTGTGGTAAAATGAATTTTTATTTAATGAATCCTATTTTCCCCTTTGATCATAAGATCATACATTTAGAGCTAGAAGGAGCCTTAGAGGCCACTGAATATAACCTCCACATTTTACAGATGAGCAAAATGGACTGAGACAGATTAAATGACTTACCTAGGATCACACAGCTAACAAAATTCGATAATAAAAATTGCTTAAGAGCGCAGCAAAATGATACACATATTTAAAGGAAATATGTTAACTTCTGGCAAAGCATAGATGAATATGCTTAAAATTTTAACAATGATTTTCCAGATATCTATAATGTAGAGCTTTAAATTTGTTACTCAATAAGAATAAAGTAAATGGGGGAGGGTCAACTAAGTGGCTCAGTGGATAGAGCACTTGGGCAAGTCACTTAACCCCAATTGCCTCATCAAAATAAATAAATAAATAAATAAAGCAAATGAAAATCTAACACTGTAGAAGATGCTCTAGAAACATGATGGTCAGTCACCTATGTTGCTCCCCCGAATCCTAAAGCTTTCAATGTTTAATAAGAAATATATTGTCACTTTAACTATGAGTTTTTTGTCCAAGAATTACAACTTACTTGGAAAACATGTTTAAGATGAATTTTGTAACAGAAGAAATGAAGGCTATACCTTGGCCCACAGGAATATCAAACTTACAGTTAAGTTGTAAAAGAGTGAACCAGTGATGCAGTGGAATAATAATTAAATAGCAGACAAATTAGCAGGCCTAATTTAACTAACAAAACTTGCTCCTGTGGCATAGCCAGGAAGAAAGAGGGGATCAATCATTTAACAAGCATTCATTAAGCAGCTGGTATATACCTAATATGTACTTAATAAATGCTCATTGGTTGATTCTCCTTCCTATTATTACAAGTATATAATTAACACTACAGTTTCAAAGTATTTTCCCTTACTTTGATCACATTATGATTCTCATAACAATTCTATGACATAGGCAGTAGAACTCATTTTACAGAAGATGCCCCAAGAGGTGATTAAGTGACTTCCTCAAGGTCCCATAGCTAGTCAATGAGAGAGCTGGGACTTGAAACCAGGTTTCTAGCCCCAAGCTTGAGGCACAATCCCTTTGAGAGTCAATCCTTTAATAGCTTAGCTATTACATGCCAAACCCAGTTGATATGAAGATTCTGTTCTTCAAGACCCAGCTTGAGTCCTTCATGCTGCTTGAAATCTTTAATTATTCTAGCTCACATGCTTTTCTCCTATTGTAGGAGAACTCCAACTCATATTGCAGTTATTGTTTATAGTTGATGACTTAGCCCTTTGTCATATCCTGAACAGGGAAGAGAGAAATGGATGATAGGAAATTGAAGGCTAAGGTAAACAGGGAAATGGTTTCAGATCAGTAGGACAATATGAAATCTATCCCAGCTTCATTCTAGGCACCACATTTTAAGAAGGCTATTGATAAGCTATAGAGAACCTCCAGAGAAGGGCAAACAGGATGCTCAAGGGCCTCTAATATGGTAAATGAGGCTCAGTTGAGGGAACAGAGGATGTTTAATGCCTGGAGAAGATAAGACATGGGGAAGACACAATAGCTTTCTTTAAGTATTTGAAGGGCTATTATGTGGAAACAGTTGTGTTCTGCTCGACTCCAGAGGGCAAAACTTGAACGATGGATGGAACTTCAAAGAAGCAGATTTAGAATCAGTTAATGGAAAAAAACAAAACAAAACCTTTCTAACAGTTTATTGTTGTTAAGTCATTTTTCAGTTGTATCTGACTCTTCATGACCCCATTTGGGGTTTTCTTGGCAAAGATGCTAGATACATTTCCTTCTCCAGCTCATTTTACAGATGAGGAAACTAAGGCAAACAGGGTTAAGCAACTTGCTTAGGGTCACAGCTAGAAAGTGTCTGAGGCAAGATTTGAACTCGGGAAGATTAGTCTTCCTGACTCCAGAGCTGGCAACTGTCCACTGTTACACCTAGCTGTTATCCAAAATTAGAATGGACTACCCAGGATGTCAGTCAGAAGCTGGATGACTGCTTGCCAGAATTTTATGGACAGGAGTCTTGCTTAGGTATGCATTGGACTAGATGGTCTCTGAAATCCCTTTCAGCTCTGAAATTCTGTGATTTTCTGGAGGTATTCTCTAATTTCTTCATGCATATAAATGTCTCATCTCCCCAGCTCGACTATTAGAATCTTATGCGAATGTTTTTCGTACTCCCATGGGACCTAGTTCAGTGCTAAGAATAGAAGCACATAATACCCATTGGAAGGGATCTCAGCAGCCATCTAGTTCAACCCATGCCAGAACAAAGAACTTCTCCTGCAGCCTATCTACCAACTGGTCATTCACCTTTGCTTGAAGACCTTCACGGCAGGAGAATCTGCTGCCTCCGAAGAAGGCTGTTCCACTTTCAGATAGCTCCAGTTGTTAGTACTGTTTTTTTCTTTATGCATTGTCTAAATTTACCTCTTTGCAAATTCTACCCACTGTTCCTAGTTCTTTTTGGGGGGATCAAGAAGAAAAAAAATGAATCTCTCTTCCACATGATAGTTTTTCAAAGTTTTTGAAAATAACTCTTTTGCCTCACCTCCCTTCCTTCTCTCCTCCAGGCTAAATGTTCCAGCTCACTGTAGTGGAAAAACCTCATGACTGAGAATCATCAGACCTGGTTCAGAGTCCCAGTTAAACTTCTAAATAGCTACGTGACCTTGGGTAAGCCTGCATGATCTGGATGGGAGAGCACTAGATTTGGAGTTTGAAAATCTGGGCTCAAATCTTGGCTCTGCCATATACTTTTGTGACATTGGACGTGTCATTTAGCTCCTCTGGGCCTCAGTTTCCACAACTGTAAAATGAAGGAGTTGGACTGGCTGTCCTCAACTCATTTCCATCTCTAAATTTACCCTTTTGAGATTTATTGTACTGATGGCCAGGATCAGCATTCTAAAAGCAACCAACTCCTTTATTTTATACATAAGGAAACTGAGGTCTGTTTAGGTAAAATGACTTGTCCAAGCTCACACAGGTAGTAAATACTAGAGATGGGACTGAAAAAACATGTTCTCTGATGTCAAATCAAGTGCTTTCTTCACTGTAATCACACTATAACATACACTAGACATAGAATTGTGGGGAGCAGTATGTGACCATGATCTTTGCCAATTCCAGGAGATACTCTACAAATTCAGATGAACAGTTCATCTGAATTCCAAACTGGATAAAAGAAAAGATGTAATTGCACATCTTTCTTTATGTCTTTCGGAATAATTGGCTATTGATGCCTCTTTTGACCCTCTTGGAGGAAGGGTGCCTATCACTGGAGTATTAAGTCTTCTGGCTGTCACTTGAGTATGCATTGTCATTAATGAGGGTGGGGTGGAGTGGGGTGGGTACATTAGAACTTGGTTCACTTGGGTGCACGTATTTGGTTTATCAGAGGATTTTAATGAGAAAAGGAAGTAATCATACATGACATGTCTATCATCATTTTTACAAAATGAATAACCCCTTTAACATTCTGCAGAGAGAAGTAGCTACGTTGGAATGTAAAGTCCCTGAAGACCTTGACTAGAGTCTGTGAAGCACTTGGAACATTTATACACATACTAAAGGCAGCCAAACTCGAGCTTTAACTTTAACCAACATTTATGAAGAGAATTTTGCCCTAGATTTTTGTGAGATGCAAAGTAAAAGAAGACATGATTCTCCTCTTCACAGATTTTGCAGTACTGGGCTATTCTAGATTTTCTGGTTGCCATTCAATTCAATAGCTGAAGTGTGGTGCAGTGGAAATGATAACTAGATCTGGAGTCAGAGGATTTGGGTGCAAGTACTGGCTCTGCCACTTGGTACCCATGTGACCTTAGGCAAGTCTCTGAGCCTTTGTTTCCTCATTTCTAGAATGAAGGTGTTGGACTAGATTACCTCCAAGGCCCTTTTCATCTTAACATCAATGATCCTAACTAGTGAATGAATAAATGAAAAACAAAACAAAAACAAACCTTATTAGCTACCAGCTATGTACAGACCCTGTACTAGATGTTGGAGATGCAAATACAAAGATAAGACAATTTTTGTCCTCATGGAGCTTATAGTCTAAGAGGAGGAAGCCATACATATTTTTGGGAGTTGTGGTCAGATAAAGGACTTTTTATCTGGAGACAAAATTCAAGCATTTATTAAGTAGCTACTGTGTATATATCATTGTACTAGAAGCTAGGAGAGGTACACAGTTTAAACAAGATACAATTCCTGCCATTTAGTCATACGACCTAGATTCAAATCTCATCTCTGACTACTTCTGTGACCCTTCGTAAGTCATTTAAGTTCTCTGGGCCTCAGGTTCTTCATCCTTTCTGATTCCTAGAGTCAAGTAGGAGAATGATACAATACATGCAGTTATAATATGCCATATTACATGAAAAGTGAATTAAAGAGTTACAGGACAAAGTGCTGTGTGAAATCTTAGGCAGAAGTTGTTGCTACTAATGAGGCATATCAGGGAAGGCTTCCCTGAGGAGGAAGCATCTGAATTGGGTTTTAAAGAGTAGGCATGAATTCAATAGATGACGAGAAGAAAGGAAGATATGTCAGGCATAAGGAACAACTCTGAGCAAAGGCAAGGAGATGTGACATCTCAGGATGTGTTCAGGGAGTAAAAAAAATGTCAATTCTGTTAGAGGATCAAGTACATGGAAAGTAGGAGTGTGGAATATGCTTGGCTCCGGCATGCAGGACTAAAGAATGGAAGATGATCTTTTAGCCTCATTTGGCTGGTGTCAGCAGTGGGCTATGCCATTTGAGATATGTAACACCCCTACAATGTGTTAAGGAGCTTGTGAAGTCAGTGATTTTAAGACTTACTGCACCAGGTGATATTGGTGTACAGTTGTCCCTTGACATTTGCAGGGGTTAGGGATGCAGGACCTTGGCATATGTGAAAAACTGCAAATTATTTCAGGCTGTACCCCAAACCTTTATTTTTTAATAATTCTGGTCATATATATTTAACATACAAAACAAGGAAAACAACATCCTACACCCATAAAACAATGCAATTTCTGTGAAAGAGATTAGTATCTTTCGTACTATGTAGAGTCTTCCCGGCCAATAGTATAGCTGTTCTAATTGCTTCATGGATTTTCTTCTCCTATAAAAAAGTACAAGATACAAAAATCACCGCGGGGAAAAAAAATCACATACCTGAGTCTGGATGATAGGGAGACAAAGAGGATGCATTCCCAAAGAGAGTACATAGCCTGTAGTTCTTTAGAGCACTGAAATTTCAAACAAAATTTAACTGTTTATCATAAATTTATGTGTGTATACTTACAGGAGCAAATGATAAAATAATACACAGTTTTATGATAGAATAATATACAATATTTAGGCATTACTAATTTTTAAAGTTTTCTTTATGTATGTGTGTATCTGTGATTTTCCACAGTATACTATAAAACTCCAAAAATTCCCATTTACAGTTATCCCTTACACATCACAGGAGTTAGGGACACAGCACCCCTGTGATCTGGAAAATCCATGTAAAATTTTTTTGGCCTTCTGTTCATATTAGAAAAAATTCTGAATTATTATTATATTAAAAGATAAAATATGTTGATACTATATAATACTCTACATCTATTTCAAACATTTCTGAGTTTCTAAACTTTTTCTGTTTCATCTGCTGACCTTCATGTATTGTCTGCTGCTTCCACAAAATTCCCCCAAAATTCCCATTTAATTTCTTATGCCAACCGGCAATATATTGAAACTGTGATGGGGAAAGTCACAATGTGGAAGAGATAACTGTAATTATCTATGGCCAACCCACAAACAACCAAAACTGAATGTGAAACCTGCTAATGTTGAGGGATGATTATTTCATATTGTCCTGGGTTGCTGCCCACCCCTTTCAATTGAGTCTGAGTCATCTTCAAGGACCTATACCAGTACCAACACCACATAGTCACAAGATTGGAGAAATACCAATATGAGGAGTTCCTGGTGGCCCATAATAGATTTGTAAGGAGTCCATCAGGACTTACTCCTTACTCCTTATCCTGATGGAAGCTATACTGCAGTACAGGACCTTTACTTCCATAAAGGAATTACAGTATTTCCTAAACTTTGTGGGATGTTACTTTCATTCTGCCTTCAAGTTGTCCACCGTGACAGCACCTCTGACCAAACTTCTGAAGCACCCCAAGTATTCCTAGTGGTCATCAGAGTAGGAGGACACATTTAATGACTTGAAGAACCTATTGACTTCAACCCCTATATGGATATACCAGAATCTGCAGGAAAAAATTCATCATGGAGACCAATAAAACAAGTACTGCAATGGGGTATATCTTCTCATAGGCCATGCATGTTATCCTTCTCCCTGCCTTGGCCTTAAAGATATTTTTTTCACAAGTTGATCGAAGAAGACAAATTATGCAATCTGGGTAAACTGCTTGGAGTCAAAGTTACATTTGAAATATGAAAGTCTCACTTTGAAGAAGTATGGTAGCCCATTATTGTCCACTTACCATAAGAACCTAGAACATCCTCAAACTGTGTGGTAGTTTAATCAATGCCAACTCTACAAGGCATCAATTTTTAAAAAAATTTTAAACATTTTTAAAATTTTGAGTTCCAAATTTTATTCCTCCCTCTCTCCTCTCCATCCTCCCTGAGATGGTAAGCAATCAGATATAGGTTATATAGGCATCATTTTTTTAAAATAGGTCAACAACTCTATCATAAACATATTGATCCATTTGGCAGGCCTTTTTAGACTGTAAACTTTGCTGTCTCTATATGCCAAATAGAAGTATTAGTGTTATTTGGCCAGCAGTTTGACTAGTCTGTACATACTCCAATCAAGTCAGCAAATACTTATTAAGCATCTACAAGATGCCAGGCATTGTGCTAAGCATTGGTGCTACAAAGAAAGGCAAAAAAAAAATCAGTTCTTGCTCTCAAGGAGCTCACAATCTAATGGGGGAGACAATAATACAAACAACTATGTACTACCAAGATATATACACAATAAATTGAACATAATCTCAGAGGAAAGGTACAAAGCATAAAATGCTTCAATCATCTGCCCATCTGCCAACTGAGTGTCACACCTCTGTATGAGGACAAGTCTGTCTCAGATGAACTCCTATACTTATGATCATGTCATGCTGATCATGTCCATACTGTCTCCTAGTGAGTCTCCATGGTCACACCAATGGTTCAATGAGCAGTTCTTTGTCTCTTCCAATAAAAAAAAAATCACAGGGGGACTGTTTAACACCTTATATTTAGAAATATGTGATTTTTGGTGATCTTAACTGTGACATGACTTAAAATGCAGAATTGATAGGCTCTTGGCTATGGATGGAGTACCTATAACAAGAACTGAAATGTGAATGTGTTTGTCAGGAGTCTTGCAAATTTAATGAGAAAGGATTTAAAGTGAGAAAGAAGGGGAAGCAAAAAGGAAGGGAGACGGAGGAAACTGCCTAAATGAATCTATCAAGCTAGATACTATAATGAATAAATATTATGAAGGAAGACTAACACTAGAGTGGTGCACAAATTTATGAGACAAAATCCAAAAAAGAAGTCTACAACAAAATCCATGGTCTTGGATTTCTACATACAAAAGGCACAAAGTATGAGTGACGAGGTGACCTGGAGATTGTGATGTAAGGAGACAAATTCGACTTTATAAGCATTAATGAGAATTCATGAGATGGAACCCATGACTGGATTATGGTTCTGGAAAAGTACATCTTATTCAAAAGAAATAAGATTGTTAGTAGGGAGCTTGGGGCAAAGTAGTATTACATATTAATAATATATATTTATTTGAAGAAATCCAATAACCAGGAGGGAAAACCTGATAGAGACCATTTGGGCAAAGGTCAATGGAGACAGAAACAGAAGTGGTATTATTTTTGGAGTATCCAACAGACCACCTGGACAAAAAGAGGAAATGGATCACAACTCTGTCATGGGGGTATGCTGCAGTATTAATGGGGTACTTCAATCTAGATATCTATTAAATTTTTCTTGGATAAAAGAAGCATAGCTGATCCATTTTTCACTTGGTTTAGTGATTTTTTTTGAAAGATGGATGAAGTAAGATGAAGCTGGTATCCTAAAAATGATTTCCACCAAAAAGAAGAAACTATTGATGTGGCCTGACTGGGACAAAGAAAGTAGTACTACCACTATCCATATTCAGAACATTCTTACTTCCATTAATGCAGATCTACATTAAAAGCTGGAATTATGTTCTTAGTCATTGGCACCTATGTTATTTGTGGCCTTTTCTGGGCTAGTCTATAGCATGGAAGGATGTTTTTATTGTCATCCAACCCAGGGGTGGGGAACCTGCAACCTTGAGGCCACATGTGGCTCTCTAAGTCTGAATCCAAACTTTACAGAACAAATCCCCTTAATAAAAAGGATTTGTTCTGTAAAACTTGGACTCAGTCAAAAGGCTGCACCCAAGGACCTAGAAGGCCACATGTGGCCTCGAGGCTGCAGATTCCCCACCCCTGATCCAACCCATATCCATCCATTTTAGTCATGAGCATAACATGAGAAACTTTGTTAAATGATTTGTTGGAATTGTGTTATTACATCCCTGTTATTACATCACTCTTCATGAGTTGTCCCCCCACAACTTACCATCCTTCCTTATCTGTGTTCAGAATCCATAAACTAATAGTGTAATGATCCTGTTAGAAAAAAAGAAATAGTTAACTTGACAAGTCTTATTCTTAATGAACTTATTCTAGATTTTAATAATCACTTCTTACCTTTTCTCATTTCTCTTCTCTTTTATCTCATCTCATTTTTCATCCATCTCTAGGCAAATACATTCTTCCCAGATTTTGTTATATGTTCTTTCCTGGTCAAGAGACTACTACTATATATTATAATGTGTTCAAGAAATCCAAATCCTAGTATCTGACACCATTTATTCATCAGCCTGTTTTTGCCTCATTTTTAGCTTTACTTTTCAAGATCCTTGCCTTCTATTAGAAGCAATGATTGCACCACCTGGGTTCCCAAGGTTTTTGTTTTCCTAACCATGTCTTTTTAATTTCCATATATGATTTTCAAGTTTCTTCTCATAGTATCATTTGAATAAAGGAAGGAATGAAAGAAACTTATTTGTACAAAGAACTATGCTAAGCACTAGAGATACAAATAGAAAACCAAGATAGGCCCTGTTTTGAGACTTCACATATGGAAGGTTTCAGCTGCAAGTCAGATGGAAAAGTCCTACCCTGGCTGGCTGGCCTGCCCTGTTTATTTCCATGTGAATCAGTAGTTGTGATAGTGGTCCTCAGATTTGACCAGTCTCAGAAGGTTCTCTGTTCCAGGAGCCTCAGAAGGCATATTTCCCAGTTTGTCATGTTAAGGCACAATTTGGTTGTTTGTGTAATGCTTAGCAGGGAGCCAATGATCACACAACTCCTTTCTGTGGACAGTAAGAAATGTTCTCATTCTTCATAGTATCTATGAGTTGTCCCCCCACAACTTACCATCCTTCCTTGTCTGTGTTCAGAATCCAAGAACAAGAATAATAACAATGGCTGGCATTTATATATTACTTCAGTGTTTATAAAGCACTTTACATAGGCCAGCTACGTGGAGCAGAAAGGATTATATTAAGAGACAAAAACAAAATGCAAATATTCCACTCCTATTTTGCTCCAGTTTTCTTTAACAAGGATAATTATTTTTAGACTGGAAGGGCTGAAAAAATGTGATTGAGAATAAACTAAATCCTGAAAAGTGTTGGAGAGATAATAAGAGGATGCATGACCACTTTAAATAAGTTCAAACTTCCAGGTCTAAATGAATTACATACCAGGATGCTGAAGAAACTTAAAAATGTGATCACAGAGACATAATCAGAAATCTTTGAGAAATAATGCAAAATGGAAGAAGTACTAGAAGACTGGAAATGGACAAATGTTGCCACAATAATAAAAAAGGAGAGGGTAAGCCCTGACAAAAGAACAGCTACTAATGATGACTGTGAAGTTGGAGGACATGGGCTCAGATCCCAGATCTGTCATTCACTATGTTTGTGACCTTGGCAAGTCGTTCAACCCATCTTGGACTCAATTTCTTAATTTATGTCATGAGTGAGTTGCAATAGAAGACTTCTAAGATCTGAGGTCTCTTCCAAATCTAATATTTGTAAGAACAAATGACTGATGGATTTAACATCATGTATTCATTTGAAGAAAAGAGCAAATTCAATGAATTAGTAGTTTGAAACAAAGGAGTTTGAGTTCTAACCTTTTGAGGAAGATGAAGCTATCATAATATCCTTCAGGTACCTTGAAATCTCAGTGGAAGAGCTCTAAGAAGTTCCAAAATGTTTCAGTAGAACAATTGAGGAATTAAATGAAAATATAAAACAAATGAGGACAGAAATTAAAGCTCTTAAGGAAGAAATCAGCAGGGCTAACTAGAAACTATTGAATTTAGGACAAAAGGCATCAATATTTCCCATAAAAATAAAGTCTCTGAAAAAGAAAATGATAGAATTGAAAAATAAAAATACTGAGCAGAAGGAAAACCAATAAAACAAAGTAAAAAAAGATAGAACACATGAAAACTCTATAAAACAAGAATTTTGAACTTGAAGGTAGGCTGTGAAGACATAATCTAAAGATTAAAAGTTTCCTAGAAAAATATCCTGCAAAAGAAGACTTGAATATAGTGTTTCAAGAAATAATACAGAAAATTCCCTAGAAATATTAGAGGAAGATATTGAAATACAGATTAAAAGAATCTACAGAACACCAACAGAAATAAATCCTAAATTAAACTCATCAAGAAACATCATAGTCATATTTCAGAACTATTATATTTTAGAATAAATTTTGTAGAAATCAGGAAAGAATCCCTTCATCTTCTAAGGATAAACAACTAGAATCACAAAGGATTAGTTTATGGGTACAAAAATCAAAGAAAAAATTGGAATATGATAATTTGATGAGCAAAAGAGGTTAGTTGGCACAACAAATCTGCAAGGCTGGATATTCAGTAAAAGAAAGAACCCAATGGGAGGAGGGTATTCCACACTCAAACTGACAAGACTGCAGAAAGTTCAATATATTTAGAGAACAATGAAAGACTAAGACTAAGAAATTAAATGTATGTTTTAATTTGGCTAGATTTATACAAGGACACGAACGTGGGGTGAGGTGAGGATTTGATTTTCATTAATAAAATCATAAATATGGAGAGTGAGTGAGAAAGAGAGAGAAAAAGAGAGCAGGGGAGAGCACACAAGCAAGCATCAGGGGGCTAAAATAGTCAAGTAGTAAAAGTTTTAACAGGAAGAATCTAGAGGAAAGTTTCATTGTACTTAAAAATGTAAAAACCATTCTTAGCTCTTTGGATGTACAAAAACAGGTAACAGGCCTTCAGGCCATGGTATGCTGACATCAGCACTATACCATAGTGCTTCTTACAGTTCTGGACCATAAGGTATAAATAATTGAGTATTTTGTAGAATGTAAGCCCCCTGAGTGTAGAGATTGTTTAATTTTTGCCTGTTTCCACAGCGCTTGATATAATAGACAAAGAATAAATGCTCGCTGATTGCTTGATTATTCCTAACCTTTCCTTCCTCCCTATTCCCAGGATATTCTCCAGGTTTTTAATACCCTTCTTAAAATGCCATTAAGAACTGAACACAATACCCCGGATGTGATCTAACAAGATAGAGGGCAGGAGAACTATCACCTCCCTCATTCGGGATACCACTTAAAATCTGGCCCCTCTTCTCACCAATCTACTGAATTCTACTTTTAAAAATTATATAGACTCAGAAAGATCAAAACTTTTCTCTTTCCTTTCTTGCTCTCCCTGCCCCCATCCTGTTTTTCTCCTCTCTCTGTGGGTCTCCATCTCCTCCCCTCCCTTCCCTAACCCTTCATGTAGTGTTATAGCTAGAAAACCAGATGGATCCCACTTGGATTGACAGGGGTCCTCTCTGTTTGTAAAGAACAGATTCATGTTCATCTACCCATCTGCTTGGTAACCATGCAACCATGAAATCAAGCAGCCCTGGCATATTGATACTCTTCTTTTTCCTGCTATGCAGGGAAAAAGAATTACATGGTCATTTAGAAGTTTGATTGTCCACTTAGGAACATTTGATCACACCCAATAGAATATGATTATGGATGGATGGTATTACTTTCCTTTTAAAAAAAATAGAGTTTGTGTTGTAGTTAATCGTGTGGGGGCAATTTGGATTGGTTAGGACTTGCTAGTAGCTTATCTCAGCTTTGTAAATTGCTTCCCAAATCATTCGGCTCAGCAAAATTGTGTTTTGTGTACAAAATTTACATTGTCCCATCCCAGCTCTTCTTCCTCTCTTAATGACCCCATTGTTGTCTTCTTAGCTCTCCCAGCAATAAGCTAGGGGAATACAGGCATCTGTTTATAGCAAGTATAATTAGTTTCCATATAGACAGAGATTCCCCTGAAAGCCAACACAAAACAGGGCTTCAAGATAAATTGCTACAGAATGAAATACCGGGGTAAGGGAATAAAGGACTTCACAATTGGATAAGGTAACTCCTCTGCTCCAAAAATCTTGAGGAATTCCCATTGCCAGTTGAATTAAGCCTCATCACAGTTTGGTCCCAACCTATCTACCTTCTGATATCCCACTACTGATTCATTAGATTGTGAGTTGCTTGAGAACAGGGGCCGCCTTTTGCCTTTCTCTGTATCTTTAGTGCTCAGCATAGTGCCAGCCATGTAGAAAGTGCTTAATAAATGGTTAGTGACTGACCATTTATTGCCCTTGTTTACCCTATATCCTAGCCAAAATGGATTCTTGAGTACATGTTGGGTTCTCCTGTTTTTGCTCACACTATTCCCTTCACTTGAGTATGCTTTCCATTCCAGCTCCACCTCTTAAATCCTACCCATCCTTCAAAAAACCATGCAAAAGCCATTTCTTCCATGAAGCTTTCCTAGATGTTCCCAATCAGGCATTCACACCCTCCTTTCAACTTCTATGACTCCTTGTTCTCTTATTTCATTTTCACAAGTCTACACTGGATTCTATTTATTGGTGAATATATCTTATTTTCCTTTGGTAAAAACTGATGATTATGTCTCTTCTTTAGGAGTAGGATTAGGGGCAACTAGGTGGTGCAGTGGATGGAGCACCAGCCTCCTGAAGTCAGGAGGACCTGAGTTCAAATCTGGCATAAGATCAAACACTTGACACTTAACTAGTTGTGTGACCCTGGGCAAGTCACTTAATCCCAATTGCCTTAAAAATAAGAGTGGGATTAGGGACTTAGGCTTTTTTATGTGTTATGGATACTTTTGGCATTCTGATGAAGCATAAGGCTCCTTCTCAGAATAATGTTTTAAATGAACAAAATAAAATGTGTAGGATTACAAATACAGTGAAATCAAATATATTAAAGTTATCAAAAAATTTAAAATAAGATATTCATGGAGCCCAGGTTGAGACTTTGAGGGGAAGAGGAGTAATATGGAAATAGAAGCAAAATTAGTAGTTATTCCTCTGAGCATCAGGTCATCTGTAAGTTTGATAAACATCACTCATGGATCCAAGAGTACAGATCCTAACACCAAAGGAATTCTACCAGCCCCTGTGTTTATCCTTATCTTTCCTATTCCTGATTGATATATTCAAAGGTTTGGATTACCCTAGATCAGTGCATTTGTAAAACACTGCAGCTTACTCTGTCAACCTTAGTATAAATTCACATAGTCCCTCATAGCCACAGGTCACTTAGAATTAATCTAAGTTAATGGTGTCAAACTCCAATAGAAAAGGAGACTACTAATCCATATGTAAGAATCCCTCCAGGTCACATATTGACTTAGCTTTAAAACGTAAATATTTAAAATTTAAAATTAAAATTAAAATTAAATTAAATTTAAAATTTAATTTAAAATTTAAAATTAAAAATGTTATCTATATGTTATTTTTATTTATTAAATATTTCTCAGTTACATTTTTAATCTGATTCAACAGCACTGGGAATGTTGGGGGCTCTCAGGTAGTCTTTTGACATCTCTGATCTAAGCCTATATTGAAACCATTCCCAGGTTCAGTTGCTTATCAATCAACCAATCAATAAACATTTATTAAATGCCAGGCACTATCCTAAGTACTGGGGATACAAAAGGAGACAAAAAGACAGTCCCTTCATTCAGGAAGCTTACAATGTAATAGGGAGACAACATGGAAAGATGGAAACAAAGCAAGCTATATACAGGATAAATAGGAAATAATTAATAGAGTGAAGGCACTAAAATTAAGAGGGTTTGAAGAAAGCTTCCTATAGAAGGTACAATGTATGTAGCTTCAGAGCTAAATCAAGATTTGGATCTAGGAGTAGAGAGGCATATGTCTTTTAGTATCTTTTGCACATGAATTAGTGTTTCAGAGATGGGTTTTAGGGTACTGACAAGTCTTAACTAATTTAAGGTAGATGTTGCCTTGTCTCTGTTCCTTGAAATCTCAGACCTTACTAGCAAATGCCTATGAGAGTCTAAGATCCTTGAAGATAGCACCTAATTTTTCCTCTTTGTATCATTCCATGACCAGACACCAACCTAACCTTCCAAAGTCATTTCATCCTATTTTTCACCAAGAACTCTTAAGTTCTAAACACTGTTAAGTTCTAGACTACTTTCTGTCCATTCTTGTCTCTTTCTGCCTTTGATGTCATTGTTCCTTGTGCTCAGAGGGCCCCTCTTCTTTCTTTTTTTGTTGAATTCTTACCCATCCTTAAAAGCCCAACTCACCATCAGAGTAAGTTGAGGCTGATGAAGACCCCTAAGGACCTCATTTTTTTATAGTTGTATTGGGGAAAGAAGGAACAAAGTAGTGATAGGAAGTGTTGCTTGTGGTGGGTGGTGGATGAAATAACCATCAGTAGAGAGAAGAAAGAACTGCTCAACTTTTTTGACCTTTTTTTTCTGTCAAAGAAAAGTCTTTGGACTGGAAAGGACAGAATGAAAATGGTGAAATTTAATTCAAAGGGATATCTAAGGTAACTAGATGATTGGAAAAAGAGAGCACTTAACAGCCCTTGATGAATTCAAAACACCAGGTCCAGGTAAATGACATCCAAGAATATTGAAAGGACCAGCATATTTGATTTCTGAGTCACTATCAATGACCAAGATTATGGGAAATGGAAGAGGTATTGCAGCATTAGAGAAAGTATCTTTCCTTTCTTCCTCCCTTCCTTCCTTCCTTCCTCCTCCTCCCTCCCTTCCTTCCTCCCTCCCTTCCTTCCTCCTTTTCTTCCTTCCTTCCTTCTTTCCTTCCCCTCCCTTCCTTCCTCCTTTTCTTCTTTCCTTCCTTCCTCCTTTTCTTCCTTCCTTCCTTCCTTCCTTCCTTCCTTCCTTCCTTCCTTCTTCTTTCCTTCCTTCTTTTATTTCTTTCTTTCATTCATTCTTTCTAGAAGAGCATGGAGTTTGCAGGCTACAAATCAGTGAGCTCAACTTTGATTCCTGGCAAAATCCTAGACTATATTATTAAAAAGATGGTTAGTGAACATCTAGAAAAGGAAGTAAATGTTTACAAAAGGCCATCATGGCTTCATCTGAATCAGGCCATGCCATACACCTCATTTCTTTTTCCTTGGGATTATTGGATCCCAAAATTAGTAGAATGCTATAGCTATAGTTTACCTGAGTTTTAGCAAAGAATGTTAGAAAATATTGTAAGCTATTCTTATTGAATAGCTGGAAAAGGTATCCTAACCAGTGGTGCCAATCTCAAATAGAAACAGGGGCCACTAAAATCTATGGTCCACTTATTGACTTAAAACTCACATATTAACATTATCTATGTTCTATTGTAGTTTTGCTTATTTTATTAAATATTTCCCAATTACATTTTAGTCTGATTCTGGCCAAACTAAACTTCATGGGCTAGATTTTTGGACACTTCTGTGCTAAACAACAATCTAATTGGGTTTACATAGATGTAGTTGAATAGCTAGATCCAATGAGTTATCATTAATCATTTTATTTCAATTTAAAAAGAGGATTCTAGTGACATCACCTGACTGACTTCAAGTTGTTTACCTTTTTTTTAATCAATTGTTTGAACAAAGGAGGTGTAGAGAGAATGCTTGTCACATTTGTAGGGACACAAAGCTGAGAAGGATAGCTAACATGTTGGATGGCAGATGCAAGCTAAAAAGATTTTGACAGGCAAGAACATTCAATGTCTTACTGAATCTAATAAAATGAAACTGAACAAGGATAAATGAAAGGTCTTATACTTGTGTTAAAAATCAACTTTATATGTATGAGATATGACTAGATAGCAATTCATATGAAAAAGATCTTGGGGTTTTAGTGGACTTTACACTCAATATAAGTCAATATTAAATATTACAATAAAAAAGCTAAGGCTTCATTAGGTAAAAGACAATGTCCATGTTATAATGGAGATAGTACTGGTTTTGAAGTCAGAGGGCTTTGGTTCAATACCTGCCTCTTGTGTGACTTTGAGCCACTCACTTAACCTCCCTCACTGGGCTTCAGTTTCCTCATTTATAAATGATATATTTAGAGCAATTATTTTCTGAGGTTCCTTTCAGCTATTGATCTATGTCCTAGTGATAAAACCCTCTGTACCCTGCCCTGATCAGACTATGTATGGAATGTTCAGTTCTGAGCATGCTATTTTAGGAAGGACATTAATAAGCTAGATTTGATGTAGAGGATGGCATCCAATCTGGTAAAGGTTATTGAGTTCATTCCATATGAAAAACAAACCTTTATAACCTTGCATTTCTAGTCACATTTAGTCTTCTTATACCTTACAACTCCCATGTACTCCTCCATCCAGTAGTACTGGCCTCTTTGCTATTCCTGGAACAAGTTATTCCACTTCTTGGCTTCTGGCATTTTCACAGGCTGTTCCCCTGCCTACAATTCTTTTCTTCCTCATCGCTGTCTCTTGGTTTTCCTGTCTCCCTTCAAGTCCCATCTTCTACAGAAAGCCTTTCCCAATCCTTCTTAATTCTAGTGCCTTTGTTGATTATTTCCTATTTGTCCTGCAGACAGCTTGTTTGCAGTTGTTTACAACTACATAGAGTTGTTTATGATTTACATGTTGTTTGCCTCATTAAATACTGAACTCGATGAGGTCAGGACTGTCTTTTGCCTTTTTTTGTGTCCCTGGAGTTTAGCACATTGCCTGGCACATAATAGGTGCTTAATAAATGCTTATTGACTGACTGAGTTAGAGGAATTGGGAATGTGTAGCCTGGAGGAGAGAAGCCTTGGCGGGGACATGGTATCTGTCTTCAAGTATTTGAAGGCCTCTCACCTGAAATAGAGATTAGACTTGTTCTGTGTGCTCCCAAAGGGCAGAAATAGAAGCAGTGGGTGGAAGCTGCAAAGAGGCAGATTTAGATCTGAAGTAAGGAAAAGCTTTCTAAAAATTAGAACTATCCAAAAGTGAGATGATTGTCTCAGGAAGCAGGAAGTTTCTCCTTTCTGAAGATCTCTTCAAGTGAAAACTGGAATCCCATTGTAGAGTATGTTGTAGAGAGAATTTCTTTTGGTTGAAGTACTTATCCCTTCTAAATCTGAGAATCTATGATTTCTCCCGTTCATCTCTACCCTCAAGTTTCCCCTAATCCTCCCTGCCTGCAACAAACTTCTTCTTTCACATCTCACATAGCCCCTTGCTATGTGAGGAACTCTGTAAAAGCTGTAAAAACTCTGTAAAGCACTTATGATGTAATATTATGTATTAGAACAATCTATGTTATTGTTTTGTATCTCCCTACTATATTTTAAGCTCCATGCAGAGAGATACTTCGTTGTATCTTCTAAAATGTGTGTCCACCCCAGATTGTAGCACAGCACTTTGCACACACAACACTGAAAAAAAGTAATTGAATTAAAATAATCAAGAAGCATTTATTTAACACCTACTGCGTGCTAGGTGCTATACTACGTTCTGGGGATACAAAGGCAAAAATAGATCCTGCTTTTGAGGAGCTTGCAATCCAATGGGGAAGAAAAAATATGAATAAATAGGTATATACAAGATAACTACTCAGTGGTTAGTAACTACTCAAGAACTACTTCTTGAGATTTCATCCATCTTCCAAAGGATTCTATAAGCTAAGTGTATAATTATTTTTTTAGTAATTTCTTAGATTGCTCCCCTTTATATACTGCTTATTCCAATTAGACTAGACTATTTGCTCTCTCTGTTAATTATCTTCTATTTATCTTTCATATATATATATATATATATCTTGTTTTGTATATAATTGTTTGCATGTTGTCTCGACCATTAGATTGTAAGCTCCTTGAGGGCAGAGACTGTCTTTTGCCTCCTTTTATATCCCCAGCATTTATTGTAGTACCTGGCACACAGTTGGCACTTAACAAATGTTGATTGATTGATTCCATCAAAACTCTTTCCATGTTTTCTTGACTTTGTGATTTGGTCACACTAGTCCTTGCATTTAAAATATCTTTCCTCTTCACATTTCTGCCAAGTCTAATTCAAATCCTATTTTCTTGAAGCTTTTCTTGTTCCTCTCCATTGGAAGTAATTCCTACATCCTTTTAAATTTCATGGTACTTAGTTTGTATTTGTCTTAAGAACTTTTTTATTCTATATTTTATTATTTGTAGAGCCCTCAATTAGACTGTAAACTACTCTTGGATGGGGACCCTGTGTCATTCATCTTGGTATCCCTTATAGACACTAAGTTTCACATTTCCTTGTGCTTAAGAAATGTTGTGGAATTACACAGAGCTTCAAAGGAAGGAAAATGGCAATGTGAGCCCACTATAAACAACTCATGCTATGCTAACCTCATTTCTTTTGGGAAAGAGTAAGTGAAGGTGATGCTGCATTTGACAAAATTTCTCATATTATCCTTTTAGACAAGATTGAAAAATGTGGGATAGATATAACAGTTGCAATCATAATGATTTGAACTACTATATTCAACAAATCAATGTCAATCTGGAGGAAGATTTCTAGTGGCCTGAACTACTATATTCAACAAATCAATGTCAATCTGGAGGAAGATTTCTAGTGGCCAACTACAAACCTGTTTTTTACAGTGTCCTTTCTAACAGTTTTATCAAAGACTTGGATGAACATCTTACTCTACAGATGTTCTGAATCTACTGACTCTACAGATGATCTGAATAGGGAACTGATAACTAATATGTTGGGTGGAAGATTAATCATAAGAATAGATCTGGTTAGGGTGAAGAAAATGGGCCAAATCTAAAAATATACTATTTAAAAGGAATAAATATTACATTGCACATTGAAGTTGAAGAAAACACTTGTACAAGTAGAGAATGGTAGAGCTCTAACTAGACTGTTCTAATTAAACAGTTGAAAAAGGTAATGCCGTCTTGGGTTGCATTAATTAGTGTCCTAGAGTGAGGAAAGTTACAGCCTCGATATACACAGAGCTAGTCAGATTACATCTAGTATTGTCTTCCTGTCTCTGTATCTATCACATTTTAATAGAAACATTGACTTAATAAAGTGAAAAATGATCAAAATGGTAAGGAGGCTGAGACATATCATATGATGAAAAATTAAAGGAAATGGGAATAATCCCCCTTGAGGGTAGCAGACAAGGGTAATAATGATATTTGAAGGATTTCATGTAGAAGGGGCTAAGTAACAAGATAGGTAGAACTAGCATCAGTGGGTAGAAGTTCTATATTGGCTCCACAAAAGGAAAAAAAAACCCTTATAACAAATAGATTATTAAAAACAAAAAGACCTGCTTTATTGATATAGGAAGTTCTGTATCAATGAAACTATCTTAATGGAGGCTGGCTGCCTACTTGTCAGTGATATTTAGTAATGGTAGAGGTATTCCTTTTGGCTAACTTCTGATATCTTGATGTCATTCTAAAATACAAAAAGAAGAATTTTATGGTAAAAATATAAACTTTGTTTCTACCATGCCAGAGCATGGGATTTTTCCCAGTTCCTTCTACAGTCTTCTCCCCATCCTGCAAATAGGTAGCAAAATATGATGCTAAGAAATTCTAGAAGAATCTGCTTGACAAAACTAATGAAAGCATTATTGTGGATGATTGATTAATTAATTTTATGCTAATCTGTTCATATCCTACACTCTATCAGTCAGTGTTCCCCTTCCTCACCTATACTTTAGATCATAAAAACATACAAGTATTTTACTTGACATTATTTCACACCCCTAGTTCCCACCAAGCCTCGGTGTGGATCTTCAAGGCACTTAGAGGGTGGAGACCAGGAGACTGGGAAAAGGACAGAGTGAGAGGTAGAAAGAAGTAGATGTTAAAAAAAAGGAGTAGAAGAAGGCAGTGTTTTTTTAAATTAAATATATAGGATTAAAATGTGGGAATGGAAAAGAGCTTTGGGTTTGGAATCAGAGTTTCTGATTTGAATCCTGTGTAACTGTGGGTAAGTCTCTTAAACTCTCTGGGCTTCTGTTTCCTTATTTTAAAAAGAGAAGTTTAGAATGATCTCTAAGATCCTTTCTAACATTAAATATTTGAATCCATGCTTTTTGGTGGTACAGATTTTGTGGACCAGTAAGAATTAGCATTAGGCTAGTGCAAATTCACAAACTGGATGTTGGAAACACTGTCACACATAGCAGCTATGGACATGTTTGAGAACCTCTGTGTTGGCATGCTTATTGGTAGGAAAAAAAAGGTGCTAACAGTTGAGAAGAAGTCGTTCAGAACTGAAACAAAAGAAACAAAAGAAGAGAACTAGAGGCTGAGTGGCCCTGAGTCTAACAGGAGGAACAATGTATGTTTGACAGGTAATCTACCTACACAATGTATAGAACATACTCATCAATGACTCCAGTCTGGTTACAATACCCCTGACAAAATGACAAGGGTCGCTGGAACGATTAGTGGGCATTTCTGTGTTCAGCAAAAGTCAGCAGGAAAAACATCTCTGACTGAGTTGCAAAATGAAAACAATTTACCACCTCATCACCCTTAAACAAAAGGTTCAACTCAAAGTGTGTTCAATCTTGACATATACCATATGGCTGAAAATGCTTCTTAAATTGAGACTTGTACAAGAATGTAGCAAGGCAAATGCCTGGTAAGCAATGATAATTCACCATTAGGTTCCAGAGTGATGATCACTAATAAAGGTAGTAGGGGTGGGATTGGGGAGGAGATAGAAAGTGGGAGAGAAAATTCTGTAATGTGCAATTTTAGAGCTGTAAGGGTCCATATGTCTCATTCTCAGTGTGGGGGCAGTATAAAGAATATTAGATTTGCAATGAGAGTACTAGAGTTTGAATCTCTGTCTCTTACTGTGTGATCTTGGCCAAAGAATTTTGCCTGTCTGAGATCATCTCCTCATTTGAAGAATGAGATAGTTGGGCTTGATAGTTGTGTCAAACTCTAATAGAAACAGGGCCCACTAATCCATACATAATGGATCAGTGGATGGAATGCCGGGCCTGCAATCAGGAAGATTCATCTTTCTGAGTTCAAATCTGATCTCAGACACTTACTAGCTATGTGACTCTGGGCAAGTCACTTAACCCTGTTTGCTTCAGTTTCTTCATCTATAAAATGTGCAGTTTCTTCATCTGTAAAATGATCTAGAGAAGGAAATGGCAAATCACTCCAATATCTTTGCCAGGAAAATCCCAAATGGGGTCATGAAGAGGTGGACGTGACTGAAACCAACTGAACAACAGCAGCAACCCTATACATAAGGATCCCTGTAGGCCGCATATTGACTTGGTTTTAAAATGTAATGTTATCCATATTTTATTGTATTTTGTTAAATATTTCCAAATTACTTTTTAGCCTAGTTCAGTGCCACTCAGGGAGCTGAGTGTTTGATACCTTTGGTGTAGATAACCTCTGAAATCTGTTCCACACCTATAATGATGATCCTATGAGGAAGTTGGACTTGGTGGTCTCTAATATTCCTACCATCCCTGAGTCACTAAATCTAGTTCAATCTTCTCATTTTACACAAGAGGAACCTGAGGCTTAGACCTGACAATTTCTTCAAGGTCCCCCAGCAGAGCTGTGATAGTAGCAGAGCTAGCCATAGAGCATAGGTCTCCTGAGTTCCAACCATATGCCTTTCTGAATCATGTTGTTGAGAGAGAGCAAAAGAGGGTGTGTTGGAGAGTAGGTATTGATCAGTACATCGTATTTCCAGGGCTATTCAGGGAAGAGAATGCCTGATCAAGAATCAGAAATATTTCATCCGCTTAGCCAATATTTCCCTTTGCTAGAGAAGGATGACTCACCAAACTGGCTACCATTGCCTATTGAAAATATACTCCAGATCTCTAGTCCCCTCATATTTATGTCAATGCTTGTATTAACTTGCCACATGTCCTTTTAAAAACAAAGTTAGAACCTGGATTTGAAGTGATGTAGTGGAAAGGGTTTAGAATCTGGGATCAGAGGACTTATATCCGAATTTTGGCCTTGCTACTCACTACCTACGTGATCTCAAGTTAGTTCCTTACCTCTCTGGGTTTTAGTTTTCTCATCTTTAAAATGAGAGGATTGAACTAAATGAACTCTAAGGTACCTTTTGGTTCCCAGAAGCAACATTTAAATAAATTTTAGAGCTGATCCTTTGATTTGCTAAAAGCCTGAAGAAGAAATTTTTTTTGTTTTTTGTTTTTTTGGAGGGGGGTTTAGTGGTGGAAGAGAAGCATGAATAGATTATGTGGGAAGAGTGATAACCGTCTTTAAGTATCTGAAGAACTATCATGTGGAAGATGTTAGACTTTTTTCTTCTTGGCATCTGAGGGTAGAATTAGTAGCAATGGATAGATGCTGCAAAGATGCAAATTTAGGCTTTACGTAAGAAAAAAAGTTACTAAAAATTAGAGCTATCCAAAAGAGAAATTTGCTGCTTTGGAAGAGGTTTCCCCAAGTGAAAAAATTCCTCGCAGGTCATCTACTAGTCTGCTAGTAGGTCATATGATACAACTCCTGAAGCATGACATTATTCCAAATGTATTCCTTACCAAATTTGAGAATCTTTATTCTGAACTTGCGTTGCCTTTGGCTGCCACATTTTTGTCATTGTTGAGATCAAGTCCTTGTTGACTGAGGTGATTTCGAGGTTGCTGTTTACTTTGATTAAGCTTCCATAGGAAATGGTGATGGTCCATGTGGATACTTATTCCTTTAATCACTTCCCATTTTTTGGGGGGGGCATTAATAGCCTGTTTAATTAGGTCATATTTGAATTATTTTAATCATACACCATACTTCCTTTTCATATTCTTTTTTTCTAATCTGATACTGATTTTGATCTCTGTTCTAGCAAGTCAACTGACTGTACACAAACAGGTGATACAAAAATAATCCCTATATCAGAGGTTAGTTATTTACATCAGTTAAGAGAAAATCAATTAAAAAAGTTTTTTTTTTAATATTTCCTGCTAACCATGCCTTTGGACACTCTTTATCCTTCTTTGCTTCTTTATCTTGAGCCATACTTTCCAATTTTACTTTTTTGGCTATAGGACCAGCCTCTCCATGCCCAATTTTTTTTTGCTCAAGGCAAACAGTACAAAAGAAGATAATTAAGTATCTCTGGAAATCATGTTTTCTATTGCCTTTGAGAGCATGATTAAATCACCTCTTCTATTCATCTTTTCATGGGGAACTATGAACCATTCTATTTGGTGGAGCTTCCTTATAATTTTTGGTGTCATTTATGGTGAGAATTTCCAATATTTATATCATTCAAACTACTTCAGTGCTATGCTAATTCTTTGTTCATTGGATAAGGAAAGCCAACAATTAAATGAATGTTATAGATTGTCTAAACATAGTGTGATTCTTAGTATCTTCTACCCCTCTTTCTACTACTTTGCCACTGTTACTGTAGAAACAGAAGAAAGCCATATAGCCCTGAGGGTCATTTTGTATCTGTCTCTACTATATAATTTGCCAAAGAATATACAATATAATCTAATATATTGTAGAATAGTTGGGCCCAGGCTGTCAGTTAAAACCTAAGTAAGGAAACTAAGAGTTTATTGTTGACTATTTCCTGAAGAACATCAACCTTAAATCCTGTTTTTAGGTCTGGTTGTGACTTCTTAAGAAAATCATAATGGAGCAAGAAAAATGTCAGACAGGGACAGCTAAAATGATTGAAGGATTGGAATGGTAGCAGTCACATAAAGCAGTACTGAAAAGATGAGGTGTGATGTTTCTAAGATCAAGAAGGTGATGGAGAGAAGCAGATGGCTTTGTTTACCAAACTCTAGGAAGAACACTCCTGGAAACACGAAAAGGTAAATTTAGGACAAAGCAAAGCCTGGGAGGAAACATAGGACTCATTTTCCCCAGAGGTGAAAAAGACTGGAAGGAGAAGCAGCTTCATAAATGACTCAGATTCACTTGTGAGTGATAGATATGAAAAATGATCCAGGAAATCAGGGTTTTACTCTTATAGCCACTGTGTGACATAGGTGATTCCTCTCCCCTCTCTGGGCTTCAGTTTCCTTCTCTGTACAATGAAGGCAGGGGAGCAGATGTTTTCTAAGTACTCTTCCAGTTCTGATATTCTAAGTTTGTAGCCATCTATGCAATCTCTGAGGATAGATCTTCAAATAAATTAACTCATTTATTTTTTCAAAGGAGGAAATATTTTAACATTTTAAAAGGATCCATTTCCCCTAGTTTATAATTTGTCTGGATGTTTTAGTCCTTCTGCAAAGCAATGAAGATATATTTAACAGTGTTTGGGATCCATTTCATCACAAAGCCATCAGTGGAAAAATCACTCTGCTGGGAGACAAAATAAATGAATTCTAGACCTGATTTTGAGCTTACTACTGGTGTGACTTTTGGTAAGTCACTTATATTTTCTGGGTCTCAATTTCTTTTTTTAATTTTATTTAAAAAAATTTTTAAATTTATTTTGTTAAATATTTCCTAATTAAATGTAAAGTTTTAAACAATGATTTAAAAAAATTTTGAGTTTCCAAATCTCTCCTTCCCTCCCACTCCTCTCCCTGCCTTGAGAAGACAAGCAATTTGAGAATTGATTACATATGTGGTCATGCAAAATACATTTCCATATTAGCCATGTTGAAGACAAAAACACAGGAAAAAATAAAACAAGAAAAATAAGGAAAGTGAAAAAAAAGTATGATTCAATTTATATTTAGAGTTCATCAGTTGTCTCTCTGGAGGTGGATAACATTTTTCGTTATGGGTCATTTGGAATTGTCTTAACTCATTGTTTTGACCAGAGTAACTAAGTTTTTCACAGTTGATCATCTTTACAATACTGCTGTACATTAATACTGTCCACAATGTTCTCCTGGCTATGTTAACTTAATTTTGCATCAGTTCATGTAAGTCTTCCTAGGTTTTTCTGAAACCATTCTGCTCATCATTTGTTATAACACAATAGTATTCTGTCACAATCATATACCACAATTTGTTCAGTCCTTCCGCAATTGGTGGGCATCCCCTCAGTTTCCAATTCTTTGCCACCACAAAAAGAGCTGCTAATTTTTTTTGTAAAAATATGCCCTTTAAATCTCTTTGGGATACAGACCTAGTAGTGGTATTGCTGGGTCAAAGGGTATGCACAGTTTTATGGCTATAGCCCAATTTTTGGATATAGTTCCACATTGTTCTCCAGAATGGCTGAACTAATTTACAATTCTACCCACAGTGCATTGGTGTCCTAATTTTTCCATATCCTTTTCAGCATTTGTCATTTTCCTTTTCTGTAATAGTAGACAGCCAGTTAGGTGTGAGGTGGTATCTTAGAGATATTTTAATTTGCATTTCTCCAATCAATAGTGATTTAGAGCATGTTTTTCATGTGACTATTGATAGCTTTGATTTCTTCTTCTGAAAACTGCCTATGCATATCCTTTAACCATTTATCAATTGGGAAATGACTCTTATTTTTGCAAATTTGGCTTGTTTCTCTATATATTTGAGAAATGAGTAGGCTTCAGTTTCTTGATCTGTAAAGTGAGAGAATTAGATGAGATGATCTTTCAGGTCTTCCCCATCATTAGCATTTCTAGGTGCTATCTTTCAGACAACCCCATGGTGTGGCTACCGACAATGCATTATTGGGAACTTCTGGCAGAATATATCCTCCCCCACCCTCACCCAAGTTATACTATATGAAAATAGGCACTGTGAAAAAAAGTGAACAGAAGTTCAAAAGAACTTAGGGAAACAAACAGGATGATTTTGCCAAAGTTTCTTAATCCTTGTTAAAATTAATGTAGCCATCATTTGTTTAATAGTTCACAAATAAAATTATTGTATTGTTTTGTCTATCTTTGTCTCTCCTCCCCCAATTTGTTCTGGTTTGATATTAGAATATGTATATTTGTTGATGGAAATTTGATTAAATTTGATTTTGTTGATGGAAATTTGATTAAATTTGATTTTGGAAAAATAGGAGTATATTTTGGGAAAGGCTGGACATCCCTCAGGAAAAAAATATCACCCAATTTTTCTTACATGACAGGAAAAATGGTAAATATCATATATTCACTTTCCTTTCTCCCCATCAGCCTTGGTCAATTACTTAATAATTAAGTAGGAATGTGTGGTTAGGTTGCTAAAAGCCCACCAGTGGCTCAGCTTTTCTAATTGACTAAGAGTGAGCCTGGGATTTTAGTATAATCAAAGTAACTCCATCCACAGTAGCTAGCTGGGCTAATCCTTGAGGGCAGAAATGTGTGCTAATGGGGAAGAAACATACATGTTCTTGATTGCATTAAGAGCTGGATGCTCTGGGACTTAGGGAGTCATGTTGTGTTGAGGATTCAGCCTGGGCATTTTTAGATTGTTTGGATAGATGGCTAAACTATGAGCCAGTGTATACAGGGTAGAATTTTTTAAAAACTCAAACTTATAATAAATCTCCACATTTTTTTTTTTTTTTGGCTAGGCAATGGGGTTAAGTGACTTGCCCAGGGTCACATAGCTAGTAGTGTCAAGTGTCTGAGGCCGGATTTGAACTCAGGTACTCCTGACTCTAAGGCCAGAGCTTTATCCACTGCACCACCTAGCTGCTTCCAACCTTCACTCTTGCATGTTGTTTTTGAACATGCCACATACACATGTATACATACACATTGAAACTATGTGAATATCTATATGCATATGCACATTTATAGGTATGTCTAGACACAGTCCACACACACACACACAGAACAAATTAACAGAAGCAGAGAGGGGAAATGAGTGCGAGCACTTGTGATGAAGGCATGAGACAGGGCTGACAGAGGAATAAGAGGTGGGGCAGGTAATTAAGAATGAAATACAGTAGGTCTCTGAACTCAGAGATCCTAGTGGCTCTGTGAAAAGGATCAGAGGTTCAGTACTTTTATCCAGGAGTTAAAGATCAGCCAGGTTTAGATAACAGTGAGAAAAAAATCCCTAGGCCAAGGACAAGGTTCCTTTAAGCCAGTTCTTAGAAATAGATTCCCCAGGAAGTTAAAGTTCTTGGGAGGGTCATAGCCCAGGGCTGTCTCAGCAGTACCTAATGGCCATATGTGAGGAGAGGTAATCCATTTCTAAGGGACAACTAGGATTCATAGATTCCCCTGATCTTGACCTTTATTTTATACCTCTAACGTTTTTACTTGTACATTTTTTTAAGTCTCCTGGACACTTGAAGTAAGCAACTGTGTATGCACTGCACAGATGTCTAGGGGGAGAGAGAGCCATTGGAGCCCTGATCCATCTCTACTTAGGTCCTTTCTGTTCCCCACCCACTTCCCTCACTCTATTTCTCCTACCACCTGCTGCTTTGAGTTTCTGCCCCCACACTATTGCATGGAGACATCTGAGGATGTGGGTGAGCCCACCTTCTGTTACTATTTTCAAAGCTGGATTATTCTGTTCAGTTCAGAGGGGCCATATCAGCCAATAATGCAATAGGCATCATCTTCCTGGACTATAAAAATATTGAAAATAATTTTAGTTTGTTTTATAATACTTGCAGCAAAAATGTGTTCTTGAATACATATCTGTTCTTGAATACATATATATGTTATATTTATACATATTAAATATATGGGTTAGGTTTATATATATTGTGCATACATATATATAAATAATATTTGAAGCACACACGTAAATGTTTTTCAAGAATAGACACAATGTATATGCAAATAGGTTAAAGGTATAGCTGCCAAAGAGATCTACAAATAGAATTACCTGAAGGACTGTAATTCAGACACATGATTGAATTCTTCCTGTGTGCCTTTTTAGTCATTTGTATTGTATGGTAGACATTTTCCTCTAAGTTGGTGAGTGGTGTATAATAATAATAATAATAATAATAATAATAATAATAATAATAACAACTAGCATTTAAATAGTGCTTTTATAACTTTTATCTCATTTGATCCTCACAGCAACCTTGGGAGGCTGGTGTTATTATTTTTGTTTTACAGATGGAGAAACTGAGGCAGGCAGAAATTAAATGATTTGCCCAGCGTCACACAGCTTGTGTCTAAGGCAAAATGTGAATGTAGGTCTTCCTCACTCCAAATTGAACACCCTATCCATGGCATCACCTAGCTTTAAAGATTGCTATAATTTAACAACAACAACAACAGCAATATCACTTCACATTCATACAGGACTTTATGCTTTTTATGACACTTTCCCATTCATCTTCACTTTAGGTAGTATGGATATTATTATCCCTGTTTTATAGATGGGAAAACTGATCTGCAGAGAGGTCATATTCATCCTTTGTTGTTGTTTAGCATTGTAAACCACTGCACCACCTAGCTGCCTCCATTAAGTAGGAAAAACTCAATAAATGTTTATTGAATTTAATTGAATTGACGTTAGAATAGAGGTCTATCTTTAGGGTCCCTGCTTCTAAATTTGTCAAGTCTTTATGCTCTTCCCTAGGAATTTCCCCTCTGATTTTGCATAGAAATTAATACCATGTTAAAAGATAAACTTATTATGTTCTATTTTGCATTATAGTTATTGTATGACTATGATTTAGCATTGTACATCTGTGTATATGTTATAAACTCCTACTAGATTATAAACTCCATGAAGGCAAATATCATACTTTGATTATCTTTGTATCTCTGCCAGGGCCTTCCTAAAACAATGCCTTTAGTATTCTTTCCAATGATGCAAATCACAAGCCATTCTTGTCTGTCCACCCTTGTCACCCTTGTCCATGGTCCTTCATAAGTTTACCACTGGGTGAATACCAGTGGGTTTGGCCAAACTATCAGGGTTGTATATCACCTTGTCCTGGCATTATGCAGATACCACTGGGTACAAGGTCTATCCATTGGTTGTCCTTCACTTTCACTACATGACAGGTCAATATTTTAAAAATTTTTGCACAAATATTTCTTTGAAGAATCCTTTATACCACCTCTCTTGTGTTGTTCCAAATTCATAAGGTGTTGCAGTCCACTCATGCTTACCCTGTACTTCTTCAAGATCCTTTTGAGTAGTACTCATGGACAGCTAGGTGATACAAGGGATAGAGCACCGGCCTGGAGTCAGGTAGCCTAATCTTCATGAGTTCAAATCTACCTTAGACACTTAATATCTGTGTGACCCTGGGCAAGTCACTTAACCCTGTTTGCCTCAGTTTCCTCATATGTAAAATGAGCTGGAGAAGGAAATGGCAAAATTCTGCAGCATCTTTGCCAAGAAAACTCCAAGTTGGGTCATGAAGACCTGACATGACTGAAATGACTGAACAACAACCACAACTTTCATTCCTTGAAGAGACCAGGATTCATGATTTTCACTCATGTAACACTATCAGCAGAATATTGTTAAAAAAAAAAAAGGTCTATTGTTTCAGAGAGTAGGATGGGCTCATTAAAAACTCTGGCTAATCTCCCAAAGGCCTTTCAGCCCTCCCCTCTTCTTCTATTCAATTCTGGGCCCATATGCATCTCCATTTTCTCGGTCTTTCCCAGAAATATGCACTGATGGAACATTTTATTTTCCATTGAACTACATATCATAATCTGAGTAATAGACATTCTTATTCATTTTGTTTTTCCTGCATGGATAGTTGGATCAAAGCCTTTTTAATAATTATAGATGACATATATTGGATTGTACAGTGTTCTAGGACTTGATGCAATCAGCACAAGGTCAAATGCAAACAAACATCTGGAGGATGATTATATATATATATATTTACATATACATACATACACACACACATATGTAATATCCTTCTGCTTCAATTCTGCTCTATCCCTCCTCCGTGATAGTAGCAGAATCCTTTGTTCAATACATATCTTCAGCAAGATTTGTCAAATAATTAATCAACAGTTGTCAAATGAATCAGTGAACAAATGAAGGAATTAATTAAATTAAATAAACATCTATTAAGTGTCTCCTAAATTCAAGGTGTTCTGTTAAGTGCCAGGGACACAAAGATGAATGACACAGCCCTTATCTTAAGGAATTTTGGTATATGACTTGTACAGAAATAAGTGTGATAAAGGGTAGAATGTGAGAATGAAAGAAAAGATTGAGACAAAGTTTTTAAGGAAAATTTGAGGAGGAAGATGCCACTTTCAATTGGGGGGGGTGGGGCAGGTATGGAGAAGACTTCTTGGAAGAAGTGGAACCTGAGTCATAGCTCAAAGTGGAGAGAGAGGGAGAGGGGGAGAGAGGAAGGGGGGGGAGAGAGAGAGAGAGAGAGAGAGAGAGAGAGAGAGAAGGAAGGAAGAAAAGAAGGAAGGAGCAAACATTCTAGCTGCTGAGGACGGCCTGGGTGAAACAGAAAACAGGATTTTCTAATACTCAGCATTTAACCACTCTGGGTCCACAGGAAGATTTAAAATCTTTATCCCATGTAAAAGATTTCTGTGACAAGGAGGAAAATGAGTCCCTGTCTTTTGGTTTTTCTCTGCACCTCAAATATATGGGAGGATAAGACCTTGTGTTCATGCCATGATAGATTCCTGATGGCTGCCCCACAGAGTCAAGGTAAGAGCAGCAGCAGCAGCAGCAGCAGAGGGGGCTGCTGAAGTGACAGAAAGATGGAGGAATAGGCAGAGAGGATGGCTGTGTCACAGATATACACACACATTGGAGCATGAAGAGAAACCTGAGCACCATCTGCCCTCCATAAAGGAAAAAAAAAAGCCCTGCTCGAGCTGGGAGGGGTCTGCAGTTGGCAAGATGGAGAGGCAGTGCTCAGGAAGGTCAGCTGCTGCTGCTGCTGGAGGAGAGGGGCCTTTCATGGTGTGGGAATAGAGCGGCTGCTGACTGGTTCTGACAGAAATAGCTGCTCCTCCCTCATTCCCTCAATCTTTAGTCAGAGTCAGAATGAAAGCAGCCAAGTGTGTGTGCCAGAGATTCAAGATCAGATAAATAAGTGTCCTTTCCCCACCCCCAATGCCCCAAGGCACACTTCAGGAAGCCATCTGACTCACTACTTCTCTCTGTTTGGCCTTGGGATGGATTAAGATTGGCAGACTGCTGATGCTGAACCAATTCTATTTTAAGTGTTACCTGAACCCCAGGCTCGTGGCAGTTTATAGGAGAGGTAGTCGAAGTTGGAAGGAAGGCTCCAAAGAAATGACACCAAAAGTGCAGTCCCTTGTCAGTTTTTATAGGCTTGTTTCCTCTGATTTCACCTTACCTTTCTTTTAGCAGGAAGATATCAAGTATTTAACAGAAATCATGGGGTCAGTTGGCAGAAAGGTGTGAATCATGCATGGGGGCATCTCAACCTTAACATTCCCCTAGAGTCTGCTCTCAGAAATTGTCACTATCTGGGGGACTCTGCTAGTCAGTTAGCTGACTATCACACTGAGCAGTATCCTGCACTTAGGGACTGATGCATCTGACCTCTCTAATGCTAAAGCTTTCTTTGGTGGTCTCACTTAGTTTTATTAGACATACTCACCACCCACATAAGAGGGTACCTATGCATGATGACTTTATTCTGTCCTTAACGTGGGAAAGAAGTGAAGCAGCTTATTTTCATCAGAAAATAATAAATTATTAAATAAAATAATTTTAAAAAATCAGAAATTACAGATTCTCAGAGCTTAAAGAGACTGGCTGACCAGCTCAAGCCGGACCTGAAAACAAATCCTACCCAAGTGGCCAGGCAAGGGATCATCTTATCTATGCAGGAAGAGCTCTGGTTTGGGAGAGTCCACTACCATCCAGAACAGACAATTGCATGCTTTCCTTTTCAGTCCATTATTCAATATCTCTTATATCCGTCTACTTTGTAGCCACCAATCTAGTTCAAGCTGTTCATCTCTTGGTCAATAGTCAGTCATTTTCTTGGCAAAGATACTGGAGTGCTATTTCCTACTCCAGCTCATTTTACAAATGAAGAAACTGAGGCAAATAAGGGTAAGTGACTTGCCCAGGGATACACAGCTAGAAGTGTCTGAGGCTGGATTTGAACTCAAAAGGAGGAGTCTTCCTGACTCCAGGCCCTGTGCTGTATCCACTGTGGCACCTAGCTGCCTTTTATCCCTTGATAAACATTCTCATTCAATTTTGTTGTTGTTGCATCATTTTAATTGTGTCTAATTCTCAATGACTCAATTTAGGGTTTTTTAGGCAAAGATACTGGAGTGGTTTGCCATTTACTTCTCCAGCTCATTTTGCAGATGAGGAAACTGAGGCAAACAGGATTAAGTGACTTGCTTAGGGTGACACAGCTAGTTAAATGACTGAGGTCAGATTTGAACTCAGGTTCTCTTGACTCTAGGGTCAGAGCTCTAACCACTGCATCACCTAGCTTCCATTCAATAGTCAGTCAGTCAATAAACATTTAATAAACACCTGCCATGTGCCAGGCACTGTGCTTAGTGCTGCAAATTCAAAGAAAAGCAAAAGACAGTCCCTGCACTCAAGGAACTCATAGTCTAATGGGGGAAGCTTCCTAAAAGGAAGCTGAAAAGGGGGGGTAGTGTGAAGGGAGTGGGAGGGTACCTAACTAGAGGAAGGGCACGATGAAGGTCCAGAAGAGTACAGCTGGGTGAGAAATGATGAAGTTGTTGCCTCCTTAAATGGAGGATCTGGAAGGCCCTCTTTACTATCCATCCTATACCCTCTCCAATAACAGAGATAAAGGGCCTGAGGCAGGTGGTCCTGAGGAGATATAAGTTTCAGAGTTGATGTGATCTTGCAGGATAGTGAGATTATAGAGGGCATGATCCCTTCTCCTCTGGATCACTGCCATAGCCTCCTAATTGGTCTTCTTGCCTCAAGTTTCTCCCTGCTATAATCTAGTACTCCAATAGTTGCCAAAATGATTTTCCTAAAGGGCAGGTCTGACCATGTCATTTCCCTTCTCAATAAACTCCAGCAGCTTCCTATTAAGCCAAGTGAAGTCAACAAGCATTTATTCAGTAGCTTCTTTGTACCAGGCAGGTAATCTGCTAAGCACCAGGGGAAAAAGAAAGACAAGCAGATGGTTCCTTGCCCTTATGGGGCTCATATTATAATGGTGGGCAGGGAAGAGACAATGTGTAAAAATATGTACAAACAAGATACATACAGAATAAATTAAAGATCAACAAACACTAGTGTCTGCCTTATATAGATTCTAGGCAGTGGTTATATAGAAAAAGGTAAGACATTGTCTTTATTCTCTAGGGACTTCCAATCCAATTGTGCAGATTTTTTCTCTGCAAAAGTCTTACTCTAATACCTCACTGTATGGAGGTGACTTGGGATTAGTGAAGGCTGGACAAACGAGTGTTAATTGTGGTAGGTCCTGCCTGGCAATCTGGAAAGAATTTGTATATGTTCCTGGCAATAGACAGAGCTTACTGTGCAAAGGCTAGCCTTGCTTATCACCAAGAAGTAGCCTCTTAGTGTTGAATTTTTGGTGGGGCCATGATTTTGGAGAGAGCTGGTGCTCCATGAAAAATGTAAGAATACAAAATGATTCTTAGTCCCTTTTTGTTCTACAGTGATTGTATCAGAGAGGCACAAGGTATCTCAAGAACTGTGAAGTTCTTAGATCACTAACAGGCATTAATTTAACTGTACACTCTAAATATGTGATGTTTGACCAGCTATGAACAGGTTAATACTCTTCTGGTAAATTAAAATACATTTGTATAGACATTATAGATGTAAATGAAATCAGAATCACAGAATCTCTGAATTTAAAAGAAACTTAGAAGACATCTAACCTAACCAATAAGCGAACAAGAATCCTTTCTATGAAATAGCCAATAAATGGTCATCCAGTCAGTTTTCACTTGAAGACCTCCAGAAAGAGAGAGCCCATTATCTCCTAGCATGGTTCATTCCATTTTTGGACAATTCTAATTATTGAGAAGATTTTCTTTATATCAAACCTAAATTTGCCTCACTAGAGATTCCAGTCATTGATATTAGTTCTGTTTGGTAATAAGCAGAATAACTTTCTTCTCTATTCTATGTGGTAGCTCACCAAAACTTCAAAACAGTTATCTTGTCCATAAGTCTTATCTTCTTCTGACCCCAAATTTCTAATTCCCATAACTAATCCTCCTATGGCAATATTTTGGAGACTTTCACTATTTTGGTTTTCCTCTCCTGGAGAATCTCCAGCTTATTAATGTACTTTCTAACATGCAGTGCTGAGGATTGAACATGGTACTTCATATGTAGTCTGACCAGGGCAGAGGACTATCACTTCTCTAGTCCTACATGCTATGTCTTTCTTATGACAGCCTAAGATTGCCTTGTCTTTTTGGACTCTCCAATCTCACAGCTGACTCTTTAATTACGTGGTCCACGAAAACCCCCATATCTTTTTCAGATGAACTACCTCGTCTGATACTTGTAAAGTTGATTTTTGAATGCAAATTTAACATTTATATTCATTTCTATTAAATTTCATCTGTTATTCTAGTCTGTCAAGATCTTATTGAATACAGACTTCGTCATCAAGAGGGAAAAAAGTTGTAGTTAGATGGAAGGATAAAGTACAGGTTCTTTTTGAAGAACTGACTTGGGTGAGTTGAATTGGCATAGTTTTTTTTTATCATCTATTCCAAGGCAATAAGGAAAAATTAAAGTGCTCACAGTGTATATAACTAAATATGCCACTATGAAGATGATTATGGTTTATTCACACCCTTCTCTTATAGAGGATCAATCAATTAATTAGCAAGCATTTAATAAGCATCTGCTATATTCCAGGTATTGGGTTAGGCACTAGTGAAGCAAATACAAAGAATGAAACAATCCCTACTCCCAAAGAATTTACCTTCTAAGAAATAAAATAAGTCTAAGAAGAATTAGACATGGTTTTCCAAACCAAGTCAACATGATACCTGGTAACCCCTATGTAAAGATAGTTCCAGGAGAACAGTAAAAACTATGTTGTAAAATATGGTCTAGAATAAAAAATGAAAATAGCCAAAAGCTTGCAGATGACTCAGAGATGCCATGCCTATATATCATAAAGACTTTATGTAGAGAATCAATGAAATTGAATATATCCTGCCAGGAAAGGATTGGTTCCTGATGTGTGAGTCATTTTACAAACAGTCTTTTTTTGTGCAGTCAGATCATTGACTAGTTAGAACAAAATTAAAAATCAATACCAAATTAGAAAAAAGGTTAAAGATGAGTAAAACATTGCATAGAATTGTAGTAGCTCTGACCAGACATGTTTAAATGTACTGCCAACTCCAAAAATAAGGAAATTAACAAAAAAGGCATTGGCTTTAATTATCATCATTTCATGGCAAAACCTAATATATGCAAAATAGATGTCACAATACAGAAGCCAAAAGGTCCCAGAAACTACTTTAGCTGGCAAATTCTTGATCTCTTTACAAAATGAATACTTATGGCAACCAAAGGGCAGCCTTGGTTTAGAGTATGAGCTCATTTGAAAACTATTATGGAGAAGAATTGAAAATTAATGAATATTATTTTTTCATAAAACAGCAAGAAGTAATGGAGAATAAAATGATCCTGAAGAGAGCCTGATGTGAGACTCATCTGAGCCAGATTATCCTAAGAGTAATTGTAGATGAAAAAAGGAAGAATAGCAAAATTAGATATGAAAGGGAACAGGCATTATGCCATTTCTCTGGTGGACTATACTCATCACTGATGACAGAGGAGACAACACATTTGAACTCTCAATACCCAATGTACTTTGTGAGGAAGTTGAAACATTGTTTAAGAAGATGAAATTGGGAGGAGCAGTTGTCCCTGACTAAGTGAGGGGGAAAAATCTTCGCTAGAGGCAATACCATTTTAAAGGTCCTCAGAGATCAATTTATAAGATATTTCAGACAAGATAATATTAATTTCAAATGAATGAAAAAAACTCATGGACAGCACTGTTTTTGCACCCCCTCAAATGACAGAGATATCAGCAATTATTGAGCCATGCCTTTTTCTTTCATCCCCACTACATCTTTATGAGAATCATCTATGCATTGTTAGTAGCAGTCTTTGTGGTAGAAAAAAAAAAACTGAAACAAAAGAATTCATTGACTGGGAAATGGTTGGAAAAAACCCTCTGGCTTATGAAGGTAATAGAATATCATATGAATGTGAAAAATTCAGAGAAAGAATGGGAAGAGTGAGTTATATGTAGAGTGAAATAAACAGAGCCAATAGTACAATATACACCATTACTACATCACTATAACTGAAGAGATCACGAAAAGGAAACTGAAATCTGATGTACAAAAATATTATTGGAGGTTTGAGAGAACAAAACTTGTGGCAGAGAAGCTGGAGACTATGAGGGTAGAATGTTGTGTACAATGTCAGCTTTGATCTCTATACAAGGTGATTTTACTTATAGTTTCTATTTGCTACAAGAAAGGGATCAGTTCAGAGGAAGGGGAGGAGTTCTCCATGCAACACCCTCACCCCCCACCCTCCACTATCCCAAATGATTGTGAAGTAAAGATAGAAAGAGTCAAAAGGATATATTTACCAAAACCAGAGTAGTCCATACATACATTAGAATATCTTTGAAGAAAATGTGAGAAGGGAACAGATAGCATTTTGCAGGTGATTTTCTATAGCAGACCACATTTTTACAGTTGTACACTGACAGATATAAAGAATAGGATGCTGCCTGTCTATTTTTTGATTGACTTTAAGAATGAAGCTGTTGGGGCAGCTAGGTGGTGCAGTGGATAGAGCACCAGCCCTAAAGTCAGGAGGACTTGAGTTCAAATCCTGCTGCAGACCAAATACTTGATCCTTACTAGCTGTGTGACCCTGGGCAAGTCACTTAACCCCAATTGCCTAAAAAAAAAAAGGAATGAAGTTGCTTATAGAACAAAATGAAGCCTTAAAATGTGTCCCCCTAAAAGTTGTCTTTTGCGAATATATTAAAAATCACCTGAGATTCCATTATAAATAGAAGCAGAGCTAACCTTGTTCAACAATCCACTGAGTACTACTATTAAACAAGGCATAAATCAGGAAGACAGATTTACTGAAGGGTGTTCTTGAGAGTTGTATAGGAAGTCCTGTTTAAAGTCCAAATGGAAGAGAGATTTTTCGTTGATGAGACTGTTCTCACATGGAATCTATGGTCATTCAAAAGACACTGGCTTAGCTATTCCTATGCATAAATATTGATGTACATTTTAAAGGTAGAAAGTTTGCCCAGAGCTGAACTATTATCATTCTAATTTGTCATGAAACTGATTTATTCTCAGTAGCAGGAAATCAAGAAACAATCCTTTCATCTTCTAATACTTTTTTAGTAACATCCCAAGGGAAAAGTAGCAATACATGAGAAATACCATGACAAATTAAGCCCGAAGTGATATTTTACAGAAATCCTGATGTAATCTCACCCTTCCCTTGCACAAACATACACACACACACACATATATACACATACATATGTCTATACACACATCCTTAAGAACAGCAGAATATAGTGTTGAAAAACAAAACAGCAAATATTTCCAAGAAACTAGGACAGCAAAAAATAAGAATTTATACTGACAAGATTTTGACTTGCACTTGGAAAAACAGTCCATTGAGTTAATGCGTTAGCATGTACATTTGGGACAATCACTACAGATAGATAATGAGCTGAGCTCCAAATTGATTAAGAAGAGATAAGGCTGGATAACACAGGAAACTGAACAATGCTTTTAACCAACCCAAGCTGAATGCAAACAGGAAAGCTCCCTCCTCCTCCCTTTTTAAATATCAACATTTTTTTTTTGGTGAAGTTAAATGGTTGCCAATTAGATAATCTCATAATAATTAGCATTTTTGTGACTGCCAATCCAATAGAAAGGGCTGGTAAGCTCTAGCATATTCATAACAATGACTTGCCTGTGAAAAGTAATATAAAAGATGTCATTAAGGACAGCCCTGACTCAAAGAAGAGGTATATCTGTCATTTAGCTTGAGAGAGATAATAGGCAGCTGGGAAGCTGCACTGATATTAAAAAAAAAAATTAGGAAAATCTGTAGACCTCCAGTACATTGAATAGATCCTTTCATGGAGGTGGTGATAGAATTGTTACCTGAAGTCAGGTAGACCTGGGTTCACATTCTGCCTCAGACACTAGGTAGCTGCCTTACCTTGATTAAGTGATTTAAATTCTCTGAGCCCATTTACTTTTAAAATGAGAGCATTTGACTTTATGTTGTTTAAAAAGTTGAGACATAATTTCTGGGTAATTAGTCATTTTACTAATAATGCTAGCATTTTAATAAAAGAGATCAGTGGCACTCTTGAATCCCAAAGATCCCTCATGGTGGTGGGCTCACAGTTTATATGCCCTTAGAAGAGCAGGTGCTCCTAAGGGTGGCAATCAACTCTGATTAGTTAACACTGAATGAGAGAATGGATATCACAAGGAGGGTTTGGTTATATTCCAATGAGGGTCCTGGGGGTAAGTGCCTTGGATAACTCAAGTCTTGGTCAAAGAGACTTATCAACATACACATCAAAGAGGGGCTCCACTTCTACCCCAGACCTGTCTGACCAAACACAACGAACAGGAATTCACCAATTCTCTCAGCCTGGTTGGGTAAGTCTTTGCCTGAGATTTTCAACATTGGTTGATTTCTGCAGAAGGAAGTAGGAAAGGGGAAAATCTTTGGTTCTCATTCAATAATTAGTTATTAATACAAGAGAGAAATAATCATTTATCTCAGCTTGATGACCTCTGAAGTCCTTTCTACCATTAAATTTATGACATTTGGTTTCTCATTTTAGGGCTAAAAATTACAAAGGACATCAAGACAGTACCCATATCAATGAGATCATGGATCCATTGACACATTTAAGTAATACTAATAGCATATGTTGCTATTATTAAAGTGTAACACATTATGTACATTTTTTCCTTTGATACACGTGACATGAAATGATGACATGACCATGAGATCATGAGGCAGAGTACAAGTTTTATTATCCCCAATTTACAGATGAAGAAATTACGGCTCAGTAAAATGAACTGACTTGTCCAAAATCACTGCACAGGTGTTGGAGGCCTTATGACATCACGAACCTTAAATCTAGTGATTTTTCTACCACAAAGATAGCATTGTGAAGTTCCAAGAAAAAACAGAGAGCAAATTCAATGGGTAGAATAGTCACTGTGAGAAATAATTTATTTGGACCGCTACTCTATTCCAATCAGTATCAATCAATTTGATATGATTGTATAAAGGTTTCGATTATAAATTCTGTATATTAGGGCCCAGAGCTGTGAGCTTCAGATTGTAAGATCATAGGAAGCTAGCTAGAGGACTTCCCCCCTTGTTTTTCCTTGTCACGGTGACCAAGCTCAGTGTGGCAGAGGTGACTCAACTACATGGAAAGTCCCTCAATTTATTTTTGTACCTCTGGACCATTCTCTTTTGTCCAACACAAGCAGGTGATTATCTTATGACCATTTTATGACCACCTAGTCAGTGGAGATACTCTTTGCTTCACCTAACTTGTGACCCACCTGACAGATCATTTTTGCTTATGTGTAATATGTCAACCAATAAAATTATTATGTATTTGGTGTCACTGTTATTGAAAGTCTAGATAGCCAATCCTATAACAATAGGATCCTGGAGGAGGGGGCATCTCAGGTCATGGGGAAGATCTGAGGTCCACTTCATTAGAGGGTGGACCTTAGATCTGACGTCCACTTCATTAGAGGGCACTTTAATAAAGTGCCATTGGCTCAGAGTTTTGCCTCAGTCTCTTTTATTGTGGGTCGGAAAATTTTAATCCCCACATCACTCTGCGAATGGGTTAATGTTATGATCATTCCATAAGGAATGATGAGTACAGCAGATGAGGAAAGGAGGACAGAAAAATAGAGACTCATATATTGTGAGAGCTGGAATGATCATAGAAATTAGGGACCTTAGAGATCATTTAGTCCAGGGAATTTTAACATTTTTCTGTGCAGTCTTAACCTTTGGCACTTTGGTGCAGCCTAAGGACCTCTTTTCAGAGTAATGTTTTTAAATACATAAAAATAGAATAAAAAAGGAAACCCAGGTTAAGAAACCCTGATCTGCTGTTATCCCCTCATTTTGCAGATGAGCAATCTGAGGCTCAAAGAGATCCAGTAACTTATCTAAAAAAATCACAGAGGTCATACATAAGTGGGAGAGTTGGAGTATGAACCTGTGCTCTTTGCCTCAGTTCAGTGTTCTTGCCATAGCACCAAGAGGCTTTATTCTCATCTTGTCCAATCATCTCATTTTTTTTTTGGATGAAGAAATTTGCTTAAGCCACGTCTATTTAGTAGAACATGGACAAGAAGCTCCATCTCCCAACTCTCAGTTCATTTTTTTAATACTACACATCAGAGCCTGCTATCTTCCCACTATAAGGTGACCATGTCACAGGGATGCCCCTCACAGGTCTGAACATACCTACTTCAAGGATGGGATGGAAAATCCAAGACTGGAATCCGAAGGCTTCTAAGTGTGGTGAAGCAGTTGCTGTATTTCATCTCTTAAGTGGCCATACTTCCATTATAGACAAACTGTTCCTACTACCAAATGAGTCACATATTTGAACACACATTCCCTGACCTGACCAATTAGTGTATAAATGTGTGTAGCTCTTAAATCTGAAATTTTAGCTAGGAGCTAATGGAGCGCACTCTAACTTTGGAGGCTAGGGTGAAATTTAATTTAAACTAATCTCCCTGAGACCAGGTACATGCAGAGTATATTATTTATGGTATTTATCCCTCCCATAAATATCCAGTTGCTTGTACAGTCAATAAAGTTTAGAAAGCATTTGGAGATGAAAAGTGCCATAAAAATGCAGAGCTATTATCATTATTACTAAAAATTACAATTTAATCCTCTCGTTGTTTTTCTGGTCTGGTTGGCTTGGCAGTGGGTGGGCAAGGCTTTCTTCTTTTTTTGAATCTGTCTTACCTCCTTTTCCCTCATTACCCCAGTACAAACATTGTATATCACCTCAGGCAAATTTGTTCAATAAGGCTTTAATTATGCTTTCCTACCTCTGAGCCTTCTTCCAAACTATACTCTGTGTCCTAAAAATGCTCCCCTCCTCAGTTCTTTGTCTTGCAGGAAGGAGCTGCTGAACCCAGCCTCTTCTTGAACCCCTACTTTGTTTCTAACCTCACTGATGGAAATTAACCATTGGCTTGCTTAAAAGGTCATGCTTAACTCATTTGTAGTTATACTTAGTAATATTTTGATAATTTTCATTGATAAATGATCTCATTAATGTATGGGTGTCAGAGCCATTCCAGACCTTCTCACCCTCTGGGGTTTTTGTCCATGGCCCCTTGCAAATTGTTAGCAGTAAAACACTCTGGTTAGCTATCTATGAGCCCTGCTCTGCCAAATACTGCCTGTGTGTCCTTGAACAAATTCTTTTCTACCTCTCTGGGCCTCAGTTTGCTCATTTGTGAAATGACTACATGGCCTCTAAATGCCTCCAACTCTGAATCTATGGTTGTCTAATTCTCAGTCTTCTTATGTGGTCAGGGAAGTGATATAATTGATGTGAATCCTTACATAGACATCATCCATGCTAATATCCTGTAACTTACTATATCCACCATATGTCTTTCCATTGCCTTTTGGGAGACCTAAATATTGATTCTTCAAAGATGACTTACCACAGAAATGCTAAATATAATAATTCATATTCACGTAAGGCTGAATGTAAGGATTACTTAATACTATCCTCATAATCACCTTGTGAGGAATAGATGGTGAAGGAATTATGAATCACATTTTATTTGTTATTATTAGAAGAAATGAAGACTCAAAGCAGCTAAGTACACTAGTGGATAGTGTCAATGTTGGGACTTGTACCAAGGTCTTTTAATTCCGCTTATCAGAGTAGTGTAAGATAAAGACCACTGAGCTTGAAATCAGAACAGTTTTGAATTCTAGTTCTAATCCTAGATGACTGTGTGACTGTGAGTATGTCATTTGAATTCTGGTGTCTCACTTTCTTAATCTGTATAATGCAAATTAATACTACCAGCACTATCCACAGGGTAGTTGTGAGTAAAACATCCTGTAAACCATGGAGCATGATATAAGCATGGAAGATTGGATCGGTCATCTCTAAGGCCTCTTTCATTTCAATTGTTGTACTATTCTAGGACTTTCAGGACTGTACGTTATCCCTAGAATGGGAGACTTTGTCATCTCTGCCCCTTAGAATCTTAAGCTCCATTCAAGGCTTAGCTCAGGTGCCACCTGCCGCATAAAGCCTTTCTTTCTGCCTCCAACGCAGATTAGCTGCTGTGCTTCCAAGGCTGTATCATCTAATCTGTTTAACATTCAGTGTTCTAATATAGAAAATAGAGATGATAATACATGTAATACAGGTATACTTCAGAGATATTGTGGGTTTGGTTCCAGATCACCTCAATAAAGCAAACATAGCATTAAAGTCATTCACACAAATTTCTTGGTTTTCCAGTGCATACCAAAGTTATGTTTACACTCTACTGTGATCCATTAAATGTTCAATAGTGTTATGTCTATGAAGAACCAATGTACATGCTATAATTAAAAATACTGCTGAAAAATTCTAACAGTCATCTGAGCCTTTAGCTCGTCATAAGCTTTTTTCGGTAGAAGGTTTTGTCTTGATGTTGATGGCTGATGACTTATAAGAGTGGTGGTTGCTGAAGGTAGGGTGACTGTGACAACTTTTTAAAATAAGACACAATGAAGTTTGCCATGTCAATTTACTTTTCTTTTTATGAAAGATTTATCTATAGCCTGTGATATGTTTGATAGTCTTTTACCCACAGTAGAACTCTCAGAATTGGAGTCAATTCTCTCAAACCCTGCTGCTACTTTATCAGCTAAGTTTATGTAATGTTCTTCAATATTGTTGTCTCAGGAAATGGGACACCTGACGAGATGGAGAGAAATGGGGGGAAAGGCCAGTCAGTGGAGCCATCAGAACACATGCAACATTTAACAATTAAGTTCACTATCTTATGTTAACACTATTTGTGGTGCTGCAAAACAGTTACAATAATAACACTGAAGATCACTGATCACAGATCACTGTAACAGATATTATAGTAATAATGAAAAAGTTTGAAATACTGTGACAATTACCAAAATGTGACACAGAGATGTGATGGGAGCATGTGCTGTTAGGAAAATTGTGGCAATAGACTTGCTTAATGCAGGGTTGCCACAAACCTTTAATTTCTAAAACAAAACAAAACAAAACAAAAAAAAACAAAGCTCAACAATATCTGTGAAGTGCAATAAAATGAAGCACAATAAAACAATGTATGCCTGTACTTGCCCCCGCAATGTTATGAAGTTTCAATGAGTAATGTATGTAAAATATTAGTTATCATTTCTAATCCCCCCATTTGTCAGTGCTTTCTAATTAATCAAATAATCTTATATTCATTCATCTATGTGCATGTTGTGTCCCTTCAGCCTAACATAATCCTCTTTAGGATAAGAATTGTTTCATTTTTGTCATTGTTTCCCTAGCACCTGGGCATTTGTGTTGAATTCAATCGAATTCTGATGTTCTAGCGTACCTCATTGCTTCTGGATATCATTTCAAAGCAATTACTTCCACTCCTTAAAGAATTAACTCAAAGTCTACTTGAGGTGCCTTTGTCACACAGTAAGTATCTGAGGTGGAATTTGAACCTGGGTCTTTATGACTCCAAGTTCAAGGCTTTAACCATTATACCATACTGCTTGTGTCGTGGTCAGTTAGTTTTTAAAAACCCAAGATGACTTCTACATGATGATAGGGCACCATAAATAAGTAGGACATACTGTACATGCCTTACATGTATTTGCACATGATTAGTATTTGTTTTATGAAAGTCCCTCCCAAATTCTTCTGGAATTCTTGGCCTCTTATCAATCTCACTTTATATAGCTCCCAGCATAGTGCCTGAATTTCAGTTCATTTCAATGAACATTAATTAATGACTTCCTGTGTAAAGAGCACTGGATTTGGTGTTGGGGAGGTATAAAGTTTAGATGACATGGTCCATGACCTCATGAAGTGTATAATCAAGCAAAAAATTAGACAGTGAGAAGGTGTGATTATGGCAGCTCTCATCTTCAATGCTTTCCCTGGCTTCCTTCAAGATAATTCAAATCCTACATTTTGCAGGATTAGAATTTATGTTCCAATTCTTCCTCTCACCCTCACTGCTAATGCTTTCCCCTTTGAGATTACCTTCCATTTATACTGAATATGTCTTGTTTGCACAATTTTTTGCATATTGTTTCCCTCATCAGACTGTGAGTGTTTTGAGTAAGACCATGTTTTACTCATTTTTCTATTTCCATTGTTAAAGGCACATAGTAAGTGCTTAGTAAAAATGCTTACTGACTGACTGATTAAAATGGGTGCTAGACAAGGTGTCAAGAGGCTCCAGATTCAAATCCCATTTCTGAACCTTAACCGCTGGGTGACTCTGGGAAAATCAGTTAATTTCTCAGCCTCAGTTTCCTCTTCTGCAAAATAAGGCTAATAAAAGCACCTACTTTCTAGAATTATTTTGAAGATCATCCATGTAAAGTGCATTGCAAACCATAAAGAACTACACAAATGCTAGAAATCATTACTATAAGTCACATGACTAAATCTGTGTTAATAACGTATAGACAAACCTTAACTTAAACAAGATGACGAAGATGATGGAATGAAGACTTCCTATGGACCTGTCCAAAAGGAAAAAAAAATTCTGGGGAAACAGAATGTCAGTTTTGTTGCAGTGATTAGAAAACAGGAAGAGTTATTTTTAAAGTTGTTTGGCATGAGGGCTCAGGGATTTGTTGTAATTATGGCACTGCTTTCCAAATCATTTCCCTAAGACCATTAAGAGAGATATAATCATTACACATCATTAATGGAATCCACAGGCTCCACAGATTAGTGCACACCCTTCCCTGATGACACTTTATTGATTGACATTTGTGTGAAAGAAAAGGAAGTGACGTAACTGCAAACCTGAGATTAAAATGTGAATGGTGGCATCTTCAAACAACAGAATGACCCTTAGGTCTCTGAGATAACACTCATTTATTAAAGTCTTGGGAAAGTTTTATAGAAATGAAATTTGCACACATTCTAATGTCCCCTGTGGAACATCTTCAGAACTATTTAACCCTCTCCCTGCAAAGATACTCAAGATAGTTCCTCTTATTAGACTTGGTTCCCACATGTGGAACTGAATGGAGCCCCAACTGTTTCTTTTCCCCTTTCCCTTCTGCTTTCTGGTATAGTTCTAGCCCATCCCTAGTGTGTGTGTGTGTGTGTTTTAATTTCAGAGCAAAACTCAAGAATTAATGTATCCCAGTTCTGGATCTATATATTTCCAAAGCAGCTAGTTAATTTGCATAATTGCATTCAAAAGTTCATGAATTCAGTGAGAAAAATGAGACCAAACTGATTCGGGTCTCTTTTCATTTTATTATTATTATTATTTTTTTATTTTTGAATACCATATAAGCAAAAATAGTTACTCTGTTGAGAGTTTTACTTTTCAACTGTCTGTGCCATCTGGTTTGGAGGTGTATCAGATTATTGGGTCAATTCTGGTCCTGCCTTGGGATTTTTCGGTTTATACAAATTTGGTTCTGTGACTGTCTCAGGTACCAATCTAGTCTAGGCTAAGCCTGGTGTGGATATGAACTGATAGGGAGATTGTGGAATTACTTCAGCCTCTTAAAGTTTCTTTGGCCAAGGGATGGCTATGAAGATCTCTCAGGTTCTGCATAAACCTGATTTGTACCTCAATCCCAGAGGCTAATCTTGATAAGATGTGGGTGGCACCAAGCATGGCTAGTGGGTTGGGAAATTCTTTGACATAGGGGAATTCTGATCAATGTCGATTTTTCTTGTTGGCTAAGAATAAGGACTATCTTGATAAGGATAAGGTATATTTTGTAAAACCTCTTTTACTAACAGAAAAAAAGTAACTTTATTGGAATTAAAAGAGAGTGATCTTGACTTTCTCAAACTGTTCATGGAATGGAATATACAAGAGTCAGGATTAAAGTAGGGTTGGGGATGGATGTATAAGAAATATGCAAGCAAATATAATTCGCTTGGTTGAAGTAGTTCAGAGTTCAGGACCCCCATCAGTGTATTTCTCCAGCTACAAGACATCATTCAAGCGTATGGCCAGAAATAGACAGGGAACAGAATTGGGAAGCATGCTGCTATGGAAATTCTGCAACTGGATCCTAGAATCAGAATGTTTTTGGGTTCTACCATTCTAGAGTCCCAAAGTACCTTAAGTTTCGGCACAGATATGGCTAATAGAGAAGGGCTTGGAAGCCACTGACAAAGATGCAGCTGTCACTGCTTCAGTATTAATACATTGTGTGCAGCATCTTATGAACTCCAGTAGTTTATAGCATATCCCAGTGCACAAGACTCCCCAGGGACCCATACTGCACAGGTGGCACAAATACAGACAGAAGGAAAACCACCCAGGTCATCACACTCACCAGGGATGCATTTCTCTGCTACAAAAAAATCTTTTCTGATTCTTTTCCTTCTGCAACAGTCCCCTCAGCTATATAAAGGCCAATTAGGAAGTACTAGCCCAGAGACATGGGCTATATTATAGCTGGTTATCAGAAACAATAGGAAAGAAGTCAAAGTCCTCATTATGGCTAGATTTAGCTATTGCTACCTTCCTGTATGACAATTGATGGGACTCAGGAGGTCATTTGTTCCAACCCTTACCTGAAGCATTAACCTACTCGATGATACTCCTTTTGCTTATATATTTCCAAGTGGTGGGGAACTTATTACCTACCTCCTGACTTAGCCAATCCATTTCAACATGGTTAAATGTTAGGAATTTCTTTCTACCTTGAACTGAGGTTTACCTCAGTAATTCCTACTCATTTTTATACTCTCTTGAGTGACATAGAAATCTATTCCCTCTTGCATATGCCACGTCTTCAAATATTTGAAGATAGTTATATAATTATCTTTGGTTCTCTTACTGCATCCAGGGCTTCAGTGCACTGATTCTGAGAACATAATAATCAATCAATTCTCAAGTATTAATTAAACACACAGTGGCCCAAGTGTAAGAATTAGTTTCTACTTGCAAGGGGTTCCTAATCTTTTTATTTTTTTATTTTACATTGCTCTCACTTGCCAACGCTGCTCACCCCCCACAACAGAACTATCCCTTGTTATAAAGAAATGCCACTGAGCAAAACAAACCAGGACATTGAGCAAGTCTAATAACATATGCCTCAATCAGCACTTCTAGTCTTTTGCCAAGAGGAAGGTTGTACATAAGGGTGTGCTGGTAAATGTTTAATAACTGACTCTCTGAAAGAAATGTATGCATGGCACACTATTAAGTTTAATTTACATTATTAACATTTTCTATATCACTTTCTCAAGTCTAGACAATCAACAAAACAATAAATGAGGACCTGCTTTGTAGTATTGATTTCCAAGTTGTATATATCTCCCACTTGGCTCTTGGGAGTTGGGACAAGCTGTTTACAGTATATCCCTGGTGGTATGTTTTGTTATCAATTCCCTGAAGTCAAGACTGATTCCTGAGATGATTTGAATTCTGGTGCCTTTCAATACTGTTTTCTTTTGTATTATCATGGTTGCTGTGAATATTATGCTTTTGATTCTGTTCACTTTCCTCTTTATCAGTTTATGTAAGTGTTCCCAAGTTTCTATGAATTCTTCATGAAATTGAATTTGGCAAAATAATATTCCATTATATTCACACCACAGTTTGTCTAGACATATTCCAATTGATGGGCACATAATTTGTTTCCAATTTTTTTGCACCTCAAAATTGCTGTTATAAGCATTTTGTAACAAATAAGTCCTTTTCCTCTGTATTTTACTTCCTTGGTGTGTATGCTCTGTAGAGAGATTATTGGGCCATTTTACATCTTTTCTAGGATGGTTCTAAATTGTTAGGAAGAACATACCATCTTGTGGAAATAGGATTAACAAATATAAAAAAATAAAAAACAAACAAACAAAAAACAAAACAGAAGCATCATATAAGGTCAGTTAAATTTTCTTGAATACTGTGAAAGATCCATCATTTAAATCCATGTTCCTCCTAAATTTAGAAGACAGTCTTTGTAAGTTGCCATGGTCAACACAATCCATTCCCTTGTGACTAATATTCTGATGACGAGTCTCTCCTTTCTTTGCTTCTCTGGTCCACACATGATAGACACACTATCCTTTACTAGCCCAATGCTTGAAGCCTTTCCTCCTAGTAGGACCCACTTGATTTTGAGCTTCACTTTGTAAAGTTTTAAACAAACAAGGGTCACCTCCATGCCAGATTGTCATGGAAGGGAGGAGGACTTTGCTAAAGGAAGAAAGTTCATTTCTAGGTTATGTGATGTAGACTATTCTTCACTTAACAGAGAGATTTCCATGGTGGAGAGACTTACCAAGCCTTTTGGATTGTTTCAGAGAATGTGAAAGGGAGTTGTATGCATCAGAGAATTAAAAAGCTGTTAGTTGGCCCTCTTGCTTTGACTGCATTAAGCCAGAACTGCCACTTGGGAGGAGTTTGAGGGCAGGCAGAAAGGCCTGCTGAAGCAGCATGGTTTCACAAGGGAGGGTGTACTGAAGGAAAGACTCAACCACACACAGATGTCTGACATGATAATCTCATTTCCCATCACCACAAAGTCACATCAAAGAAAACCACAGCGGGGAGAATTGAGTTTTTTCAAAGGCCACATAGGATTTTCCCAAGTTAAATGTTTATTGATTTTCTTCCATGTGCATTAATTTATTAATGTCTATGCTGGGGGTGGGGTAGGGTGGGGTGAGGGTAGGAATAGGAGAGGGAAGGGAATTAGCATTTATATAGCACCTACTCTGTACCAATTAGTGTACTAAGTGCTTTACAAATATCTGGGTTCATCCTCACAACCAGTCTATGAGGTAGAAGCTGTTATTATCTCCATTTTACCACTGAAGAGACTAAGGTAAACAGAAGTTAAGTGACTTTAGTAAGTATCTGAGGCTGGATTTGAACTTTTGAGTCTTCTTGACTCTAGGTCCAGCTCTCCAGCCACTCTGCTACCTAGCTGCCTCAATTAGGAGAGACTGCCTCTATTTCTTGCTCTTTCTTTAAATAAAAATAACATTCTCCAGATTTTTGTGATGGCTCTCTTTAGAAGAACCAATGAGGTTAATGGAAAGGATGTTACATTAGGAAGCAAGAGTCTGGGACTCTAGTTTCAGCCCTGCCATGAACTACTTGTGTGACCTGGGCAGATCACTTACCCTCTCTAAGCCTCAGTTTCCTTACCAACAAAATGGGGATCATAATGCTTGTGTCCTTGAAGAAGGTATAGGAGGAGAATCAGATGACTTTCACAAATGATATTTGAAGTCGAACCTTATCTTTACAATGAACTGAAAAGTATAGAGAATAAAAGACCCCACAGTATTTGCTGTTTCTGACTATAAGAAAGCATTATAAACTATATGCATTATATAATATCTGTTGTATGTAATAAATATAATAATAATATAATTATGTATTATATAATTATAAAAAGATTAAATATAACAAAATGCTGTACCTAAGCTTAAAGGAAATAGAATATTTAATAAGACATTGCCCATGCATATATCACAATCTCATAAGATTCCTTGAAATATGTAAAGATAGAGATAATTTGGTTTTATGACCTCACTGATAACAATTGAGGCATAAAACAAGAGGGAGTTTGTCACTCTCTTGTAGGACGTATAGTACAGGGTCTAAATATGAAGAGATTCCCTAAAGATGGTAAGGACTTCCATATACTTCTGTTTGCAGACAGCATCATATTGATCACATCAAGTCCTGGAATATTAAAAATCATCCAAAAACAGATCCATGAGAGTTGAAAAGAGTTCAAACAACTGCAACTATCTGCATAAGAAAAATCAAAATGCATGAAGACTTTTATCTTGCCCAGTGGTGTCAACCTTAAATAGAAGTGGATCCCTGCGGTCTGCATATTGACTTAGAAAACCACAAATGAACATCATCTATGTTGTATTGCATTTTTACTTATTTTGTTACACATTGCCCAATTACATTTTAATCTGGTTCCTGTACTTGGGAATTCTTCTGGCTCCTTGTGGGGAGTTAATTTGACACTTTGGTTTTAGATAACTATACACAATTGAATGACAATTCAAAGCAATGGGTCATCAGTTCATGTATGTTCCACAGATGCTGCAGGTAGACAGTAAAATAGGCTGAAAGGTGAATATAAGGAGAACAGGCTGTGCTTGTAGGAAATAGTCCAAGGCTTTTAATGAATCTAATCTTTTAAAAAATATTAACAATTTTCAGGTGCTCCTATGTGACAGAAAGTCATGGAATAGTACATTCTTTATTTTATTTTTTAATTTTATTTTTTTTTATTTTTAGTTTTCAACATTTATTTCCACAAGATTTTGAGTTCCAAATTTTCACACCATCTCGCCCCTCCCCCCACCCCAAGATGGCATGCATTCTAAATACCCCTTACCCTAGTCTGCTTTCCCTGCTATCTCTCCCCCCTCCCCCTTCTATTTTCCTGTAGGGCAGGATAGATTTCTGTACCCCATTTCCTGTATTTCTTATTTCCCAGTTGCATGTAAAAACATTTTTTTAAACATGTGTTTTTGAGACTTTGGGTTCCAAATTTTCTCCCTTCCTCTCTCCACACCCACCCTCATTAAAAAGGCAAGCTATACATGTGCAGTTATGCAAAACACTTCCATAGTAGACATGTGGTGAAAAACTAACTCTATTTCCCTTAATCCTGTCCTGCCCCCCAATTATTCTATTCTTTCTTTTGACCCTGTCCCTCCTCAGAAGTATTTGCTTCTGATTACCCCCTTTCCCAATCTGCCCTCCTCTCTATCATCCCCCTACTCTCTTGTCCCCTTCCCCTCCTATTTTCCTGCAGGGTAAGACAGATTTCCATACCCAATTGAGTGTGTATGTTATTCCCTCCTTAAGTCAAATCCTATGGGAATAAGATTCACTCATTTCTTCTAACCTTCCCCCGTTTCCCCTCCACTGTAAGAGCCTTTTCTTCAGTTTTTTTTTGTGTGAGATAATTTACCCCATTCTACCTTTCCCTTTCTCCTTCTCCTAGTATAATCCTCTCTCACCCCTTAATTTTATTCTCCAGATATGACCCTTTCATCTTCAACTCACCCTCTGCCCTCTATCCATCCATCCATCCATCCATCCATCCATCCATCTATCTATCTCTCTCTCTCTCTCTCTCTCTCTCTATCTATCTATCTATCTATCTATCTATCTATCTATCTATCTATCTACATATATTTTTTTCCCTCCAACTACCCTAATACTGACAAAGGTCTCATGAGTTACAAATATCATCTTTCCATGCAGGAATGTAAACAGTTCAAACTTAATAAGTCTCTTATGATTTCTCTTTCCTGTTTACCTCTTCATGTTCCCCTTGAGTCTTGTATTGGAAAGTCAAATTTTCTATTCAACTCTGGTTTTTTCATCAAGAATGCTTGAAAGTCCTCTATTTCACTGAATGACCATTTCTTCCCCTGAAGAATTATGCTCAGTTTTGCTGGGTAGGTGATTCTTAGTTGTAATCCTGTCTCCTTTGCCCTCTGGAATATTATATTCCATGCCCTATGGTCCCTTAATGTAGAAGCAGCTAAATCTTGCGTTATCCTGATTGTGTTTCTACAATACTTGAATTGTTTCTTTCTGGCTGCTTGTGATATTTTCTCCTTGACCTGGGAACTCTGGAATTTGGCTACAATATTCCTAGGAGTTTTCCTTTGGGGATCTCTTTAAGGAGGAGATTGTTGGATTCTTTCAATTTCTATTTTGCCCTCTGGTTCTGAAATATCAGGGCCGTTTTCCTTGATAATTTCTTGAAAGATAATGTCTAGGCTCTTTTTTGATCATGGCTTTCAGATGTCAGGAGGCAGCCGCGGCCCAAACTTGAGACTTGCGACTGAGACCTAGCTTCTTCTCTCACCACAGTAACAAACTTTTCCCACTGACCTTCTAAGTTGTCTTTTGTGTTAGTGGGTTGAGAAGTCTGGAAACCGTCACAGCTGCCCACGATTCAGTCCTCTGAGGCCTGCTCCAGGGTTGCTGTGGCCTGCGTGCCCATGCCAAACTGCGCTCCTCTCCCAGCCTGGTGTGATATACCTTTCCGATCGGCCATCCAGGTTGTCTTGGGCTGGAAATTTGTTTTACTCTGGTTTTTTTTGTGGATTCTGCTGCTTTATAATTTGTTTAGAGCCATTTTTTACAGGTATTTGGAGGGGTTTGGGGGAGAGCTCTAGCAAGTCACTGCTTTCCCTCCGCCATCTTGGCTCCACCTGGAATAGTACATTCTTGAAAAAAAAATAATGTTGACAATCACCCAAAGGACAATGGAGAAGTGTATGGTCAGTAGACATAGGCTGAAATGTATTGACAATGAGGAGTTTTGAGGGAGAAGTGGTGTAAAGTCGAGACGTCCAAATCATGGTTCACTCTGAGGTGCTGCCCAATACAATTGTGAAATGTTTAACAAAATAAATAAAAATACAATACAACAGAGATAATGTTAAATTGTGGTTTTATGAGTTAATATGTGGTCATATTTCTATTTGAATTTGACACCAGTGGTGTAAAGGATGCCATTAGAAACATGCATTACTAGAAAGATCTGGGCTAGTCACAGAGCTCCAGTGAAGGATACCTATGTTAATTAAAGCCTATGTTGCTATCCTGGTAACCACACAATGTCAAGAGACCTAGGCTCTCTGCACACTGGTTGGATCTTCTGTAGAGGATATGCTGGAGGAACATAAAAAAAAAGGTTGCCCAGGATGAGAAGGCATGGGTGGTTAGCAGTCTGTACCTGTGGGGGTGTGTGGCCACATTGATGAGGTCACATCTCTGGGTATGGGGGCACCTCCTGCATCCATAAGATCATGATGAGGACCAAAGATACTTGGTATCTTTGACTCTTGTACTTGTTAGTGAGATATATAAAGTCTGTACTCAGGCAAATGAGCTGAGGCTTCCAGATCTGTGTAGGGCAAATCGAGGCTATAAGTACGATAAGACTGTCTTAAAATAATGACACAAACATATGAGTAATCATTTAAACATATAATGAAATATTTACTCTTCCCTAAGTAATTAGCCTTGAGCTACCTAAATAATTACTTTGTGCAATCCTTCTTTCTTAATGGAGCTCTCTTTATGCAGATATAGAATTACTGTCCTCATAACATTCAGATATTAATAATAACCCTAATATGCACATTTGAAACCCTCTCACAGTAGATACTGCACTTACATTAAGTGTCTGATTTATGTAAATAAGACTGAAAAATTAAAAGCTTTGCCATTTTAATCTCCTTAATTATTGTTTATTATTTGTTGAGTACCAGCAACGAAACCAGGACTGTGCCAAACAAAGTGGTATGAGGGGGAGGGAGGAGACAGTGTTTCAGTCTGAAAGGTTACAAGTTAATAAGAAGATTAAACAATTCAAATGTAAGAGCACAGGCTTAGAAGATGGTTGAATCCCATGTGTGATGATTAAAAAAGGTTCTAGAGATGTAGTTTCTGAGTAATTTAATCATTGAATTAGTAAAGCCAGCAGGCTATTAATAAAAAGGATGGTCCTTTGGCTGTCTCTCTCAGACCAAGGACCTCTAACGATAGTGGGGTCACAGCTTATATGCCTTTTGAAGAGGAGATGTTTCTGAGGGATGCCTAATCACCTCTGATTGGTTAACACAATGGAATGTGGACTATCTTGGGGTATGTGACGTAGATCACTCAAATCTTAATCAAAGAAATATCAATTTCCATATCACCTGTCTTGATAATAGGGAGAATCAACATTTTCCCAGGCCTGGCTGAGCAAAGACAATGAGCAGGAATACGCCTATTAGCCCAAACTCAGAATTTCTTTTACTGTCTGATTAGATCTTGGCCTGGATAAATCTTTGAGAAAGATTTCCCACACTACTAGATTTCTGAATGAGGAAGTAGACAAGGAGAAAAAAAAACATTGGTCCTAATACCTAATAATTAGTTATTAAATATGAGAACAATATTCATTTCTCACATGTGGTAGGGCAAAATGTATTTTTTTTAAGAAAAATCTTTCTTCTTAAAAAAAATTAGAGTAATAGAGAAAGCCAGGGTTTGCCTTCAGAGGAGAATATTGAAGCAAAAATAAAAGCCTCTCCTACCCCAAAGAGTAATGTCAAATGGTCACCTGCCTAAAAAGAATTCATAGAACTTTAAAAAGACTTTAAAAATCAAAAGAAAGAGATTGAGGAAAACAAAAAAAAATAAGAACAATCCAAGAAGAACAAAAATATTATAAAAAGAAAGTTAACCAACTAGAAAAGATCAGAATATTTTTTAATTCATTAATTAGTTTCCCATTATATGTAAAAACAGTTTTAAAAATTTGTTTATAAAATTTTGAGTTCCAAACTCTCTCCCTTGCTCCTCCCCATTAAGAAGGCAAGCAGTTCAACATAGGTTATACCTGTGTAGTCATGCAAAAACATTTCCATAATAGTCATGTTGTGAAAGAAAACATAGACAAAAAAACTCAATAAAAATAAAGTAAAAAAAAAAAAGGATGCTTCAACCTGTGTTCAGACACCATCAGTTCTTTCTTTGGATATGGATAGCATTTTTCAACACAAGTCCTTCTGAGTTCTCTTGGATCATTGTATTACTGAAAATAGCTAAGTCATTCACAGCTGATCATCTTACACTATTGCTGTTACTTTGTACACAGTACATTTCACTTTGCATCAGCCCATGCAAGTCTTTCCAGGTTTTTCTGAGCATAAAGGATTCTATCATACTCACATACCACAAATCGTTCAGCCCAATTGAAACCCCTCAATTTCTAATTCTTTGTCTCCAGAAAAGAGTTGCTATAAGTATTTTTGTACATATAGGCCCTTTCCCTTTTTTTTTCTCTTTTGGGATACAGACCCAGAGTGGTATTGCTAGGTCAAAGGGTATGCATAGTTTTATAGCCCTTTGGGCATAGTTCCAAATTGCTCTACAGAATGTTTGAATCAATTCACAACTCTACCAACAGTATATTAATGTCTCATTTTTCCCACATCCCCTCCAACATTTGTCACTTAACTTTTCTGTCCTATTAACCAATTTAATAGGTATGAGGTAGTACCTGAGAATTGTTTTAATTTGCATGTTTCCAATCAATAGCGAGTTAGTAATTTTTCATATGGCTATAGATGTTATCACCTGAAAACGGATCACATCTTTTGATCATTTATAAATTGGGGAATGGATCTTATTTTTATAAATTTGACTCAGTTCTCTATATGTTTGAGAAGTGAGGCCTTTATCAGAGAATTTACTTCAACATTTTTTTTCACAGTTACTATTGCTAACTGTATTTCACTCTATCTTATTCTCCCCACTCCCATTTATTCTATTCTCACTGTCACTCCTCAAAAATGTTTTACTTTTGACTACCCCCCTCCCTCAGTCTGTCCTCCCTATCACCCCTTCTTCTCTTATCCCCTTCCCTTCCTACTATTCTGTATGGTAAGATAGATTTCTATACCCAATTGAGTGTGTATGTCATTCCATTTTTGAGCCTATTTTGATGAGAGTAAGATTAACTCACTCCCTCTCACCTCTCCTCTCTTCCCTTTTACAATAAAAGCTTTTTCTTACCTCTTTTATGTGAGATAATTTACCCCATTCTACTTCTCCCTTTATCTTTTTCCAAGTAAATTCCTCTTTCACCCCTTAATTTTGTTTTTAGATATCATCCCTTCATATTCAACTCACACCTGTGCCCTCTGTCCATATATATTCCTTCAAATATTAAATCCCATATGGTTTCCCATTCCTGTTTACCTTCTTGTGATTCTTTTGAGTCTTGTATTTGAAAGGCAAAATTTCTATTCAACTCTGGTCTTTTCATTGAGAATGCTTGAAAGTCCTTTATCTTATTGAATATCCATTTTTTTTTCTCCTGAAGAATTATATTCAGTTTTGCTGGGTAGGTGATTCTTGGTTGTAATCCTAGCTCTTTTGCCCTCTGGAATATCATATTCCAAGCCCTCTAGTCCTGTAATGTAGAAACTTCTAAATCTTGTGTTATCCTGACTGTGACTCCACCATCCTTGAATTGTTTCTTTCTGGCTGGTTGCAATATTTTCTCCTTGACCTGAAAACTCTGGAATTTGGCATATTCCAGGGAGTTTTCATTTTGGGATCTCTTTCAGTAGTGATCAGTGGATTCTTTCAATTTCTATTTTTATCCTCTGCTTCTAGAATATCAAGGCAGTTTTCATTGAAATTTCTTCAAAGATGATGGCTAGGCTCTTTTGTTGATCATGACTTTCAGGTAGTCCAATAATTTTTAAATTATCTCTCCAAGATCTATTTTCCAGGTCAGTTGTTTTTCCAATGAGAAAGTTCACATTGTCTTCCATTTTTTCATTCTTTTGGTTTTGTTTTATTGTTTTTTGATTTCTCATAAAGTCATTAGCTTCCAATTGCTCTATTCTAACTTTTAAGGAATTGTTTTCGTAAGTGAGCCTTTGTACCTCCTTTTCCATTTGGCCAATTCTGCTTTTTAAGGCATTCTTCTCCTCATTTGGCTTTTTGGACCTCTTTTGCCATTTGGGTTAGTCTATTTTTTAAGGTGTTATTTTCTTCAGTATTTTTTGGGTCTTCTTTAGCAAGCTATTGACTTGTTTTTCATGATTTTCTTGCATCACTCTCATTTCTCTTCCCAGTTTTCCCTCTACTTTTCTTATTTGCTTCTCAAAATCTTTTTTGAGCTCTTCCGTGGCCTGAGATGAATTCATAATTTTCTTGGAGGCTTTGGATATAGGAGCTTTGACTTTGTTGTCTTCTGAGTATGTATTTTGAGCTTCCTTGTCACCATAGTAACTTTGTAGTCAGAGTTTTTTCCCACTGTTTGCTTATTTTTCCAGCCTATTTCTTGACTTTTAATTCTTTGTTAAAATAGGTCTCTGCTTCCAGGGTGGAGGGCACACTGTCCTAAGCTTTAGGAGTTTTGTGTAGCTATTTCCAGAGATACTTCTCGAGACCTGTAAGCTTTCAGTTCTTCCAAGGTGGTATGATCGAAGGAGAGGTGTTTACTACTCTTCTGGTCTGTGCTCTGGTTTGTAAGCAACTATAAGCACTCTTTTTTTGCCCTGAAATTGTGAGGAGGATCCCCCTCCACTGTGTCCACAAGCTCTGCTGTGCTAGTACTCTTTGCATTGGGACTGCCACCCAGAACTGCAACCCAGATCTGAGTATGGGCAAAGCAACAGAGTCCTGCCTCAGTGCTAGCAAAAGGACCCCTGTATTCTCCTTCCGACCAGTTGTTTGACCCCCTTCCTGTCTGTGGACTGAGGGCTCTGGAAGTAGATGCTGCCACTGCCACTACTGCTACTGATTAGTCACTCCCAAGGCCTGCTGCTGTTTTACTGGAGGATCTCAGTAAGGACAGACTGTTTACTTTTTATATGAGGAAATGTAAACTATATCTCTAAGATTGTAATTAGTAATTGGGTAGTTTGAAAGAAAGATTGGGGTAGAGCTGAGTATGATGTGATTCTGAAAAGTCATACCATCCAGGAAAAGGTAAAAAGAGTAATTATCTTATACAAATGAAGTATGAGAGGAAGAGTTGACATAGAGGAATTAGATGGGGGAGGAGCGTTGGTAGTTCTGGAATCCTACACTCTTCAGGAATGGGTTAAAGGGGACACCATACATATATGTCTTAAAGGGTATAAAAGTCTTCTAAATTCAGAAAGATATAAAAGGTTAACAGGATAGGGAGGTGGGAGGGATTTTTAAAGGGAACCCTACTCACAATAGATCTGGGTTAAAGAGACACCAATATATACATTTAGAAGGGAATAAAAGTCTTTTAAATTTATAAAGAAATAAGATGGTGAGGGAATAGGATAAGGAGGGGATATTGAAGAGTGCCTAGATTAATGAGAATGGGATAGAGGGAACAACATATATTTGGAAGGCTATAAAATTCTTCTAAATTTAGATATAAACAAGAGGGCAAGAGGAAAGAGGTGGGAGAGTATAAGGGAGGGATCCTTGGTGGGTTAGGTTAAGTGATAGGGGGGCAAGGTAAGGGGTAGGAGTAAAGTAGATCAGTCAGATGGGATAGGAAATAAGAAATATACACTAACATAAAATAAAGATCAGGAGTAGAATTTATTAGGGAAAAAAACAAAGGTAGTAATAATGATCTCAGACAAAGGTAAAGCTAAAATAGATTTAATCGAAAGAGAAAAATAGGGAAACTACACTTAATGTCAGCATATTAATCAACATTGTTTCAGATTATTTAAAATAACTAGACAATATAAGAGCTGGAATATTGCTGTGGTGTAGGAAATAATGAGTTGGTGGATTTAGAAAAATTAGGAAAGACTTGGACTTATGAAGAAAGATATCCACTTTCAGAGAAACAGAGCAAAAAAGTATAGTACAGTCTAACATAGACGCATATGAATATATATGTATATATGTGTATGATATATCTATGTATCTATATGTATAAGTTTAAGTGTATATCTGTCTATATGTATTATATATATGTTTGGGTGTATATGTGTATATATGTATGTGGTGCGTGTATACACAGACACACACACACACACATCCACACTTAATTGTAACCTTCTTGGGGGGTGAGGAAGAGGGAAAAAAGAACAAAATAAAAAAGTACACAGCAGAAAACAAAATAAAACCTACAAGGAAGTAAAGATGAACACCTCTGAACACGATGTGTGTTATTTATTATTTAGGCTTTCTTGAAATGGAAATTTACTGCTTTGTATTTTGAATCCTTTCTTATGTTCTGCTGTGCACATTGCAATGTTTTATTTTTTCTTTTCTTATTTTGTATTTGTGTTAATATTTAAGTTGGTTTCTTTGTTATTTTTATTTTGTATTTGAGTTCAAAATTTAAAAAATACAAAAAAAAATTAGAAATTCAGGCCGTGATGTGGGAGACAGGTTGGGGGAAGTGGAAATGAGGGAAAGAAAGAAGCATTTATCAACCAGCTACTATGCGCCAGGCACTGTGCTAAGTGTTTTACAATTATCTCATTTAATCCTTATAATGACCTTTGAAATAGGTTCTGTTATTAGCCCTCTATTACAGATGAGGAAATTGAGTCAAACAGAGGGTAAGTGACTTGTCCAGGATCACATAGTAAGTTTCTGAGGCTGAATTTGAACTCATGTTTTCCTGATTCTAGGCTCAGCACTCTATTCCTTTAGCATTCTAACTGCTTCATAAAATCTGGAAAAGATACCAAATTTTGGAATCAAGGGGTGTGAGTTCTATGATCCTATTTATACTATCTACCTCTTCTTACTTTTTAGAAAAATTATTCTTTTCAAAAAGTACTATTTCAGTGTAAGTTCTGATTAAGTGGAAAGTCAGTATGACATACAATTCAGTAGTATGGAGGAGTGTAGTTCAGGTTTGTCCATTTCTTGATATTGTCTCTTCTTTTATTTAAATTAATTAATTGATTTTTAGTTTTCAAAGTTCATTTCCATAAGATTTTGAGTAATAGATTTTTTCTCCATCTCTCCCCTCCCCCACCCCAAGACAGCATATAATTTTATATAGGCTCCAGATATACATTCATATTGAACCTATTTTCATGTAAGTCATATTGTGAAAAAGAATTAGAACCAATGGGAGAAACCACAAGAAAGAAGAAACAAACAAAAAAAAAAAAGAGAGAGCAAATGATATGCTTTGATCTGCATTCAGATTTCATAGTTCTTTTTCTGGGTGTGGACCACATTTTCCATCATGAGTCCTTTGAAGTTGTCTTAGATCCTTGCGTTGCTAAGAAGAGATGAGGCTATTAAAGTTAGTCATTACACATTGTGGCTGTTACTGTGTACAATGTTCTCCTAGTTCTGCTCACTTCACTTAGCATCAGTTCATATGAGTCTTTCCAGGTTTTTCTGAAGTCTGCCTGCTCAATAGTATTCCATTACATTCATGTACCACAACTTGTTCAGCCATTCCCCAACTGATGGGCATCTCCTCAATTTCAAATTCTTTGCCACCACAAAAATAGCTGCTATAAATATTGTTTTTACATGTGGGTCCTTTTCCCATTTTTATGATCTGTTTGGGGTACAGACCTAGAAGTGATATTGCTGGGTCAAAGGGTATGAACATTTTATAGCCCTTTGGGCATAGTTTTGAATTGCTCTCCAGAATGGTTGGATCAGTTCACAACTCCATAAACAATGCATTAGTGTTCCAATTTCCTTATATCTTCTCCAGCATTTATCATTTTCCTGTTTTGTCATGCTAGCCAATCTGATAGCTGTGATGTGTTACCTCAGAGTTGTTTTGATTTGTATTTATCTAATCCATAGCGATTAGAGTATTTTTCATATGACTATAGATAGCTTTAATTTCTTTATCTGAAAACTGCCTGTTAGTATCCTTTGACCATTTATCAATTGGGGAAATATTGTCTCTTCTAATAGGGAAAAATTTTTCAGTCCATCACTCTGTGTCACTCTGATTCTTTTTGGAGGCCCTCATGCCAAAATTTTGAAAAATTCATTCTTCTTTCCATTGCTCTGAGTGCAAATATCACTCTTAGGCCTCTGCCTAAGCCTCCATGATGATCATACCTTTTACCCACTTTGTCCTACTCCCTTTGCTAACTGCCTTCATTTTTCTTTGGTTGCTACATAAGAATATTGACTTCTGTTGAGCCTGTGGTCCATCAGATCTTTCATTCTCCTTGAAGGACTGACTAATTATGCCTCTCCCCATCTGATGAGGTCATTGTTTATTAAACCCATTTATCAATGTTAAGTTTCACTTTACTTGATTTGGCTCAATGTTCATTCATACTATCATTGATAGACCTTTGTATAGAGGAAGCATCCAAGACCCAGCGAGAACTAGAGAAGATTTCAGGTGATAGAATGGATGATTGCATGAATTTTAAAAATTCTTTGTAGAAACAAAACCAATGCAGCTAAAATTAGAAAAAGAAGCATATAAATGGGAGAAAATATTTGTAGTGCATTTTTTCTGACAAAGACCTAATTTCTAAGTTATGTAGGGAACTGATTTAAATTTATAAGAATAAGGTCCAGTTCCTAATTTATAAATGACCAAAGAATATGAACAGGTACTTTTCAGAGGAAGAAATTCAAACTATCAGTAGCCATATGGAAAAATGCTCTAAATCGCTGATGATTAGAGAAATACAAATGAAAACATTTCTGAGCTTCTACTTTATACTTATCAGATTGATTTAAAAAAAAAGAAAATGGTAAATTCTGGAAGGATTGTGGAGAAACATGTACATTAATGTACCATTGGTGGAACTGCAAACTAGTCCAGCCTTTATGGAAAGCGATTTAGAAGTATGCTCCCAAAATTATTAAACTGCATACCCTTCAACTCAGTGATACTAATATTAGTTCTATACTCAAAAAGAAAATTGCCCATATGTAAAAAAAAATATTTAAAGCAGCTCTTTTTTTTGATGACAAAGACTTGGAAACTGAGGAGGTGCCCATCACTGAGGAATGGCTGAACAAATTATGTTGTATTAATGTGATGGAATGCTATTGTGATATAAGAAATGATGAAGGGAATGTTTTTGTGGAAATCTGGGAACATTTATATGAACTGATTTAAAATGAGCAAGTAACAATTTATACCATAGAGTGTCCAACAAGGTAACAATTTACATAACAAAACATTACTGTAAAAATTGACATTTTGAAAGACTTTAGAATTTTTATCAATGCATGACCAATCATGATTCCAGAGGACTCATGATGTAACATACTATCCATCTTCAAATAAGGAAGCATGGACTCAGACTGCAGATAGAGACATATTTTTTGGATATGGTCAATTGGAGAATTTGTTTTGCTCAAACATACATGTTTGTAACAGGATTAAAAAAATCTCATTTGGTGAATGGGTTCCCTGTGCATTCACACTGGCCTTTTCAGACAAGTCCCATTTTTTCCCTTCTCCATCAGAATTCTTATCCTTTGTGTCTTCAGATTTTAATTCTTGAGAATTTCTTATCCTTGTCTGTTGAATTTTAGTCTTTGGAATCCTACCTATAGGATAAGAACCCTATGAAATGAGCCCTCTAAAATATGCATTCTCAAAATGTAGCATATATTTCAGGCTATTCTGAGCTTTCCTTTCCTCTATCACAAACTCTAAAGGAGAGTAGTCATTTCCCCCACAATGTTTCTACAGTATCTACCCTATCAACCATTTCTCCTTGGTCAGTGGGAATTATATCCACAGTAGAATTACAAATTACCCCTTGTCAGTTCATTCATCTTTCTTTTTTTTAAAAATTAATTTATTTTGATTTAGCAACAATCACTTCCATATGCTATTGAGTTTGAAATTTTTCTCCCCCTTCCTCTCCACCACCCTCCCCAAGACGGCACAGAATGTGATACAGGCTATACATATACATTCCTATTAGACACATTTTCACATTAGTGATGTTGTAAGTAAGAATTAGAACCAATAGGAGAAACATTCACCTTTCAAAGGATGAAATTACCCTTAAGGCAAACCAAGAAATTATTAGATTCTCTACTTTTGGTTGAGAGGTTGCTCCAGTCAATTAATCAATAAGCACTTGTTATGTGACATACACTGTGCTAAACTCTGGGAACACAAAGAGAAAGCAAAAACATTCCCTGGCCTTGACAAGCTTACTTTCTAATAGGGCAGACAAAACATACTGTACATAAATTGGTACATAAAAATACATAGAAAGTAGATGAAGGTAACCTTAGATGGGAAGGAACTAGTATCTGAGGGCACTGCGAAAAGCTTCCTGCAGAAGGTGGCAAATGAATTTCATCTTGAAGGGAGTCAGGGATTCTAAGAGGCTGAGGTGAAGAGGAAGAGCCTTCTGCGCTCAAAGATGGGAAATGAAGCACTACGTGTGAAAAATGGGAAGTAGGCCAGTATAGCTGGATCAAAAACTTCATGAAGTGAAGTAATGAGTAAGAAGACTGGAAAGATAAGAAGGCCAAGTTATGAAGAGTTTTAAATGCTAAACAGAGGAAACTGCATTTGATCCTAGAAATTAGGAGAAGCCATTGGGGTTTATTGAGTGTGTATTTGGTGGAGGGGCATGACTTTGTAAGACCTGAGCTTTAAAAAAAAAAACCACTGACAGTTGTGTCGAGGAAGAATTGGAATGGGAAGAAACCTGAGTCAGGGAGACCAATTTGGTGGCTGTTGGAATAATCTGGGTGAGAGGGACTGAGGAGGAGGCTGTGTAAATAGAGAAGGAAAGTATTAGAGAGGTATTGTGCAGATAGGCATGAATAATACTTGGAAAATGATTGAATATGTGGAATGAATAAGAGTGCAAGGTCAAGGATGACACCAAAATTGTGAGCTGAGTGACTGGAAACATGATTGCACACTTGAAAATGACATAGAAGTTTGGAAGAAGGGTGAGTTTGGGGAAGGTGGAAATTATAAGTTCTCTTTTGGAGGTGTTAAATTTGAGATCCCTATGGGGAACTTAACTGGAAATGTCCAATAAGAGGTTTGTGATTTGGGACTGGAAACGGATATATAGATCTGCATAGAGATGATAATTGAACCCATGGGAGCTGAGAATAAAAATAGTATACTTTTAAATCTAGTGCTATTTAATTTTGAGAGAACCTGTTTCTCTATTACATGCATTAAAAAAGAAAAAAAAGAGAGTACCAGGTAGTAGAGAGTGGGAGCTAAGGGATAGGACACTAGATCAGGAGCCTGGGAGCTCTGCTTATTATGTGACCTTGAGAAAATCACTTTACCAGACATTTCCTCCTTTTAGCTGCAAATAGAAATAGTGATTCTGAGTTTTATGTTCCTCACAAAGATATGGTAGGGATCTTTTTGATTTCAAAAAGCAAGCTTGTAATTTCTTCATCTGTAAAATGAAATGTTGAACTAGATGATCTCTAAGGTACCTTTCCATACTTAAATTCAAGATCTTATGACGCCCAGGACAATGAGGCAAAAATGTTAATATAATACCAGCTTCTATAGTCTTTCCCACAGAGTCTGTGGGCATTTTTACTATAGCTTTAAGAGAGATTAGAATGATAGGGAGACTTAAAGTTGAACTGGCATCCAGATTGCTAATTGTCATGACTGGAGGGAGACTGTGACATACAGGCAGAAGGGACTAAGAGAACTCCTTTCATGAAAAATTGAGTGAGTCAATGATCAAGGAGAAAGAGCCTGAAGAGAAATGTTTAACTTTTACCTTGTGGAGAAGATTTACTTTGGAGGAGGTATCAATAAATCACCTACAGAATTGTTGAGAGAACTTGACTGCTATCCTGAGAAATCTCAATGTTGTGCTGGGGTTCTAGTTTCTGTGAAGAAATCAATAGTTGTAGTTGATGGTTAGAGGTGACTTTGTGATCTTTCTCATAACTCATAAATTGTTGAAGTATTTAAATATGGCTTTTTATTGTTCATCACACTGTTAATAAATTGTATAGCCAATAGCATTGATGTTTGAGTCTAGAAGATTTGAAGGTTTGATACTGAGAGATGAACAAAAGCTTATCAGAAAAGAAGGTTGTTTAATAAATAATATTTAATACACTGGTGGGGGGGCTCAGAGCTAGTTGATTAATAAATATGAGAGATAGAATTTTAGTAATTTATGAGGAAATGTCATAACATTACTTGATTAGGTAGTGTAATCCAGGGTGAGCATTAATAGGATAATGAGCCAGTAGAAAGTAGAGAGAGCCATGAACATCTTATATAGCCTTCATGAGGAGTGGTATTAATCCTAAACCTCAATAGATTATTTTAGCTGAATTAAGGAAGTCTTAGTACCCACAACATGGCAGGTAATGGTCCTATTATACTTTACTCTGGCCATATCACCTTGGGAATGTTTTGTTCAATTCTGGGAAGCACATTTTAGGCAGGACATTGATAACCTGCAAACTATCTAGGATGGTCATGAGCCTTTAGACCATGGAAACAAAGAACAGTTGAAGGAGTTAAGGATATTTAGCTTGGAGAAAAGAAAACTTATGGGGTATCTCACCAAGTCAGTGAGCATTTATTAAGCACTAACTTTGTGCCATGCACCATGGTGAGCACTGTGGATTTAAATGCAAAAAGACAGTTCCTACCTTCAAGGAGTTTACATTCTTATTTGGGAAGACAACACATAAAAAGAGGAAAAATTGGTGGGGGGGTAAGAATTGAGACACTCATTCAGGGGCATGGTGGAGAAAGAAATCTATAGAAGCAGGAACAGGGCCTTGAGAAAAGTGAAGGAGTGAATATGGCTGCCCTGGGGGCACTTCTTATTTCTGAACTCAGAAATAGTCATATAATCTCAGAAGTGGAAAGAATGCAAGAGGGAATCTAGTTCCATAAATATTTAAGTACTCTCAAAAACATTCCCAAGAAATAGTTGCCCAATCTCTGCTAGAAGACCATTACTGATAGGAAACTCATTATTTCCAGTTCTTCAAATTCCATAGTTTGATAGTGATATTTATTAGGAGGGTTTTCCTTATAATAAGTTAAAATCCATGACATTTAACTACTGCTCCTACCTCTATACTCTGGAATCAAGCAAAACAAATTTAATCACTTTCTATCTGGCAGTCCTTCAAATTCTTGAAGACATAAATCCTGTTCTTGAAGATAAATTTTATCTCTTCTCCAGATTTAACATTCCCAAATCATTCACCTAATCCTCAAATAGTAGTATTCCTAGGCCTCCCCCCCCTTTTGTCATTCTTTTGACATGCTCTAGCTTTTTGTCACCTTCTGACAATAACATACTATATTCCCAGAAGTGAACATAATCACTAGGCATGATGGTGCACACCTATGATTCTTGCTCCTGGGGGAGGTAGAGGCTGGTGAATGACATGAACTCTGGAGTTTTGGGCTACAGTAGGGCTGAAACAAATCAGATGTCCATACTGTGTGACACCAATATGGTGAATCTCCAGGAGCAGAGGACCACCAAGCTTACTAAGGAGGGGGAAATTGGTCCACATTGGAAAAAAAACACAGAAAAGGTCAAAGTTTCTGTACCTATGTGCACGTGATTGGACCTGTGAGTGATTGCTGCCCTTCCTGCCTAAGCAAGATAGAAAGTCCCTGCTTTGGGGGGAGGAGGGGGGAGGGATGGAGGGAGGGAGGGAGAGAGAAAGAGAGAGAGAGAGAGAGAGAGAGAGAGAGAGAGAGAGAGAGAGAGAAAGGAAGGAAGGAAGGAAAAAGGAAGACTCCAGATGCAACCTGGCCAAAGCAAATTATAGCAACACTGCAACTTCTCTCATTGTGGATTCAATGCTTCTCTTAGTATAGTATATTATTATAATAGCTGTTTTGCTAATACGTCATAGAGTTGATGCATACTGTGCTTGCATACTGAGTCCACTAAAAAGCCCCAGGAAATTCCTGTCTGCCCTTGTGATACACAGATGTAGTAGTCAGTTGTGAAAATATGACACTTTCTTTTAGTGTGGGCCAAGGAAGATACTTTAGCCCTTTCTGACGTCTTCAGCTATTGATTCTTAGCTATGTCCTCCATCTGCCAAGGTGAACACAGCTCCCATATTTTCCCATTTCTGGTGCTGTTGTATCTACCAAGTTATGTAATGGAATTTGGGCCTGGTTGGCTTATTGATTAATCACTGCCTTGAACAAACCAGATTTTTCTAGTTGAGAGAAAACAGTTCAAAAGCTTTCTGCATTAGAACGGTTATGTTGCTCCGCAGATGAACTAATCACAGGTTAGCAGTTTGGTGGTGCTGTGGACCTATTGCTCAGAGTTTAGAATTAAGGTTTTTTTGGTTGGCAGTAGGCTGCACTGAGCAATATTTGTGTGCACTCAGAAGGAATGTAAATTGAATATAAAAAAATAGTTTGTCAGGTTAAATTGAAATGTAATGGCAGTTTTTTCTTTTTTTCAGTAAAATTTTAAAATACCATGGTGGGGAGTGATTTTTTACTGTCGGCCTACTCCTTTAGGGATAATAATGACAACTTATGTTGGTAGCAATTTGCTACATTATCTCATTTGATCCTCACAACATTGTGACGTGTAAATAATGGAAGCTTTATTATTCTAGCTATTCAGAGAAGAAAAAAATGAGGCTCAAAAAGATTAGGTGACTTGTCTAGGGTCACAGAGCCAGTAAATGACAGAGTCAGTACTTGAATTCAGGTCTTCTAATAGCAAACTTAGTCGTGTTCTTTCTTTCCATTGTGCCACAGTTGCCCCTCCCCCAAACCTACTCTACCTCAAATTAATATTTAGAGATGGTTTAGAGGGCGTTCCATATCGGTTGATCAGTTGCATATTTAGATCCTCTCACCCCACAAGTATGCAGATAATTGGACCTGACAATATGTGAACTTCATAGAATCAAAGCTTGCTAGAGCTAGAGAGGGTTTTAGAAGTCGTCTAGTTGAAATATATCATCTTCCGTATTGGCAGAGAAGTCCAAAGCACTTTTCAGAGGAAATGTATTACATTTTCACTAACGTCCTTAGCATGATTTAAAATATAAGTTTAGCTTTCCAAGACAAAAGCAGTGAGTGAAGGATGGAATCAGGGAATGAATGTGATGTGATGCTTCTAAGACCTAGAGCTAGGAGGGACTGCCTAGTGCTATTGAGGCCCAGTGGAGAGAAATGATTTGCCAAGTTCGTACAGTTAATAAGTAACAGAGCCAGGACTTGTTCCAAGGTCATCCGACTCCAAGTCCAGTACTCTTTCCTCTGTACCATCCTTCCTCCCTGCTTTGTGGGGGTCAAACTGATGGTTAAATCATGTGTGTTTCAGTTTTGAGGGCTCAGTGATAGGATGTTAATGAGGCAGTATACCGGGGCTCAGTAGTGTGGGGAGCCCTCACATATGCATCTACTTTCTTTCTTCCTCGCTAATACTCAGGACCAGAACGCAGCTGCATTACTTCTGAATTAGATTTTTTAGCATTTAGTTACTTTATAGAGAAGATTAGTAGAAAATTTAGGCCTTACAGGGACAAAATTAGAAAGCTGAATAATATTAATATATGCTGAATAATAATTATAAGTTGAATAGAAGATCAGTTAACGTTTTGTTGAGGTGTCAGATAGGTACAACCTAAATCTCTCCTCTAGCTAATACTAATTGAAAAATTTTTCCTAATAAAAATTCCACTCTATAATCCAAATAAATCGCCTTCCCTGCAAATGACCTCAAGAAAGAGAATTGACATGATTGAGTTATGGAGACGGACAATCATTTTCTCTAACTCCAGTATACAGGTACCAATTATTTGTGAGACCTTAGGTAAGTCACTTCTTTGGGACTTTGTTTCTTCCTCTGTAAACTGCAAAATTTGTAGGTTGGACTAGGTGACCTTTAAGGTTTCTTCCAGATATAGATCTTATGATCTCATCATACTTCTACCAATGAGGGCGGATGGAAATAGAGGGGGAGATCTATCTATGGTCCTTTGAAACTTCCCTTTCCATGCTGTTCTACGCCACTATTTTCTGACAGGCATTCTCAAGAACATCCCTTAGGACAACAGCAGGGAACCTCTTGAGCACTTGGATCAATGCTAGGACTTCATCCTCCTATCTACCTCCCCCCACTGGTGACCCAGTCCTGTTGGTTAAGAAAATAAATGGGGGCCTTTAGTCCTCCAGTGACTCCTGAGGCATAAATGGCACCATGGCTTGGGAGCAATGCTCTTTTTTCTGGATTTTGGCCTTGCCAGGCCAACTCAAGCTGCCTACATTCTTTCCACCCCAAGCTGAACCTTCAGGAAGCTACAGCACAGTGTGCATAAAGGAGGGGAAAGAATAGAATAGAATATTGCAGATGAAATACAGCCAGAACAAAAATATCATGGTGCTATTTGGCCTCTGCAACTCCTCCACAGTGTTTCAACTGCTAAGGAATTCTTTGTGTAAGGACCCAAAATCAGAGAATGTTAGAGAAGGATTCAAAGAAATTAATTCACATATGAAATAGTCATAATCCAGTTTTATCTGTGTGGTGGCTAAAGAGTCAGCCCAAAAGACCTGGGTCCAAGTTCGACTACTGGCATGGACTGGCTGTGTGACCCCTCACAAACCATCCTCTCAGTGCTTTAGGCAATTCTCTAACACCCTAAGTTTCAGAGAGGATGCTGGTATGTGGTGATAGAGGTGACTTCCTCACCCGGAAATTTGCTAAATGAGTGATAACCCAGTTCCAGTCCTCATCCCTATTACTTTGTCATCTTCATACAATAATAATACTTCACATTTATAAAGTGATCTATATCTTGTAGCACTTTCTTTATAGCAATCCTGAGAGGTGGTATTATTCCAACTTTACAGATGAAGAAATGGAAGCACAAAGCAATATAGTGAATTGGTCAGACCCACATCTGGAAAGTGACAGTCCGGATTTGAGAGAGTTGTTCTGACTCAAAAGCTTGTGCCTTTGCTGCTATATAGGGTCGTAGTTGGGATAGGGCTTAGACACCATCTAGTATAGCCCCTCCACTACACAGATGATGAAACCTAGGCTCAGGAAGGTCAAGTCACCTTATCTAAAGACACACAGGTGGTAAGCATTAGAGGCAAGATTTGAACCAAATTCCTCTGACTCGAGAGTCTGTGCTCATTTCACTGTACCACACTATATAGTCACAGTATTCCTCTTCTGCTTTCTCCCTCCCCCTTTTCCTCCCCTCTCCTCTCTTCTTATCCCCTCCCCTCTCTTGCCCTTCTCTCCCTTCCCCTCACCTCCTTTCCCCTCCTCTCCCTTCCCCTCCCTTTTCCTCCTCTCCTCTTCCTCCTCCTCCTCCTTTCTTCTTATCTTCTTTCTCTTCTGTTTGTCCATTTATTTCTTGAAATATAGAAAGCGTTTGGTTCCATTTCAACACATAGTGGCAAAAAGAAGGGAAAAAAAAATTATTCCCTCAGTCACACACAGATGCCCCAACCCAATAGCAGCAGCAGAAAAAAAATATCATGTTGGTGGTGGAGAGTGAGGGTACTCCTCATGAAACTGTGCCAATGGATAGCAGAGCAGAAATACTGGTATTAGGATGATGGAGAGGGTAATTTTTGAGCTGGAAACCTGCCTGTAATGTCTGATGAATTTCAAACACCCGATTATGCTGCACTAAAAACAGCCTGATTCAGTGGAAAGAGAATTGGTTGGAAATCTGGAGGCTTGGTTTCCAGCTCTCTCTCTGCCACTAAATGGCTGTGCAGCTTTGGGAATGCCTGTAGGCCTCAGTTTCTTCATTTGTAAAACAAGGAAGCTTGGAATAGGTCACTAGAATATTTCTAACACTCTGCTTCTTGAGCAACATCTGGCAAGGGATTGACTGGTCACAAAATCCCCAGGTTCTTTCCAGTTTAGGAAGAGAGGAAACTAATAAAAGATCAACCCTCTGATAGGGGAATGGGTGTGTGTGTGTATGTGTTGTGGTGTGTGTGTGTGCGAGTGTGTGCGTGTGTGTGATTTTTCATGGACTATGAGGATGGTAATTTGGGGACTCTGAAGGAAGATGAGGAGTGAAGAAGGGATCGGTGGCAGTCATTCCGTGGAAGCAGCTTGATGGGGGAAAACAGGCAGTGTCTGCCATGTCTGCAATTCCCTTAAGACTATAAGGGATGACTCCTATCTAAATGGACAAGTTGAGAGGTATGTGTGTGTGTGTGTGTGTGTGTGTGTGTGTGTGTGTGTGTCTATATATGTGTATGCGTATTTCAATTGGAGAACGGAGAGAAACAAGCTATCTGAGAGGAATGGGTGAGCCCTACTTTGCCCCAGCCTTACTTCCATTTGTGTTTTTCTCAAATTTATTCTGTTAAAGAATATATTTGCCAGACTTAATATTGTTTTTCATAGGTACCTGTGGTCTATCCTGTCCTTCTGTTGGGTGTTCCTTTGTTTGCAGCATGAGGGCACAATGGAAGCCTCACAGGAGAGAGAGAGACCTTTCCTAGTGCAGATCTGGGAGCACACACCCCAGTCCATTGTTAGGGATGGTTCATGTAAGCACAAAGCATTTCATAACCCTTCAAAGTACAGAATCATTATGAATGCAAACCCTATTTTATAGATCTTCCTCATAGATGCGAACCGAGGTTCCACGTTTATGAAATGATTTTGGGGCACAAAGCTTTTGGGTATATTAGCTTGCCTTGCGATCTGAAGATAAAATAGCTGCTATGAATGGTAATTAAAAAAACACCACCTAAATCTTCTGCAATAAAGACATTCATACTTCTCTACAATCCAGGTGTTGCTGGCATATGGCCTTGAGAGGAACATAGCTCTGCCAGATATATTCTTACATTTCACCTGCATTGCCACCTGGTTGGGTCTTTGTTTACTTGCTAAGCTTCTGTCTAGAATCCGTGGAAGCTTGGTGAGGACCTTTGTGAAGGGATGGAGATGTGTGTAGAAATGTGAGTTAAGAGATACCAAAGAGATTAAAATGTCTCTTGTTATATGTATTGATTTTCCATTGCCAACTAAAATTAGTTTCAAGGGTATAGCAATTTGTAGGAAGAATCAAGACAGGCTTGCTATCTGGGAGATTATTTTCTATGCTTTTCTGAACAGCTGTCACTCTTGACAGATACCTAGGAATTCAGTTATGCGGGAATATGCTCAACTTTCAGCATTTCATTAAAAAATACACAGTTGGAGACACTGGGGTAACTACTTAGCATGCTACAAAGCACAGAGAGCACAGCTATATTTGCAGTAGGGTGTCCCCAGGGAGCCCCAGTGGCTGAGTGTCTTGCAGGGAATTATTTTCTTTTTCAATATTTGGGATGAAGGTGGAGAGTAGAAGGGGGTGGTGGTGGAGAAAATCTGTCTTCTCCCAGACATAGCCCTTTTTTGAAATGGATGAAAACTATAAAATGAATTTTAAATTGTGAACTATGGTAAGTAAGGGCTCTGAATAGTCTTGCCCCAAAGGATATGAAACCAGAGGGATTGCCTTTTAGAGGGCTGGTCAGTGACTCCATCCAGAAATAATTATACTAGTTTACATTTATGTGGCATTCTATAGTTTATGATACACTTTCCTCACAACAGCTCAGTAAGATAGTTTGTGCAAGCATTATTATCCCCATGTTACGTATGAGGAAACTCGGGCTCAGAGTGGTTAAGAGACTCTCCCACAGTCAAGTGGAAGTGGCAAGAGTTAAGACTTATTCTCAGGTCTTTAGACTCCAGTGCCAAGGTTATTTCTTTCATATTAGCCTGGCTCTCTAAGCAAGTGGGATTGGCTCTCTGTTCAGAATAGAGAAGTCTTGATAGTGGATGGAGAATGGAGGCCATGAAATTAAGTAATTTAAGTGTGACCATAGCATGAAGGTCAACCGTCCCTTAAATGAGAAAGAGGAGGCCTAGGAAATCCTCAATAGATTGTCATATACCTCAGAAATAGTGTTGTGACTTAAAGAATTAATGTCATTTTAACTAGAAGGGACTTTAGAACTCATTGCAATACATACATGATCAGGTTATCTCCTAGACCAATCATTGTGAAAGATAACATAATTTTTTAAAAATAGAATTATATTTTCCCCTAATTACATATCAAGACAATTTTTAGCATTCAGTGTTAAAAGATTTTAGTTCCAAATTTTTCTCCCTCCCTCCTTTCCCCACTTCTGAAAATGGTAGGCAATTTGATATAGGTTATATATGTGCTATCATGTAAAACATATTTCCATATTAGTAACAGTTGTGAAAGAAGAAACAGATCAAAAGGAAAAAGACCTCACAAAAAAGAATAAAGTAAGTTCAAAAAGTATGCTTCCATTTGCATTTAGAGTCCATCAGTTCTTTACCTGGATGTGGATAGCATTTTCCTTTGTGAGTCCTTTCTACTTGTCTTGGATTATTATGTTGCTGAGAAGAGCTGAGTCTTTCATAGTTGATCATCACACAAAGGTGTTGATACTGTGTACAATGTTTTCCTGTTTCACTTTGCATCAGTTCCTACAAGTCTTTCCAAGTTTTTCTGAAATCTGCCTGTTCATCCTTTCTTATTTCACAATAGTATTCCGTTGCATTCATATACTGCACCTTGTTCAGCCATTCCCCAATTGATGGACATCCCCTCAATTTCTAATGTTTTGCCACCATGAAAAGAGCTGTTATAAATATTTTTGCACTTGTAAATCCATTCCCCTTTTTTATGTTGTCTTTAGGATATAGACATAGTAGTGGTATTATTGGATCAAAGGGTATGCACAATTTGGTCTTTTGGGCATAGTTCCAAATTGCTCTGTGAATGGTTGGATCAGGGGCAGCTAGGTGGCACAGTGGATAGAACACCGGCCCTGAAGTCAGGAGGACCTGAGTTCAAATCCAGCCTCAGACCAAACACTTGACACTTACTAGCTGTGTGACCCTGGGTGAGTCACTTAACCCCAATTGCCTAAAAAAAAAAAGAAAAGAATGGGTGGATCAGTTCACAGTTCACAACTCCATCAACAACGCATTAGTGTCCCAGTTTTCCCACATCCTCTCCAACATTTATCATGTTCCTTTTTCATCATATTTTATTTTGTGATATTAGCCAATCTGATATCTGTGAGGTAGTACCTCAGAGTTGTTTTAATTTGCATTTCTCTAGTCTAATCAATAGTGATTTAGAGTATTTTTTGTGTGAGAATAGATAGCTTTAATTTCTTCATCTGAAAACTGCCTGTTCATATCCTTTGACCATTTATCAATTGGGGAGTGGCATATAGTCTTATAAAGTTGACTCAGTTTATATATTTTAGAATATATATATATATATATTTTAGAATATATATATATTCTATATATTTTAGAAATGAGGCTTTTATCAGAGACATTTGCTATGAAGATTGTTTCCTAGCTTTCTACTTTCCTTCTAATCTTGGTTGCATTGGTTATGTTTGTGCAAAGCCTTTTTAATTTAATATAATCAAAATGATCTATTTTACATTTTGTAATACTCTCTATCTTCTGTTTGGTCATGAATTCTTCCCTTCTCCATAGATCTGACAGGTAGACTATTCCTTGCTCTACTAATTTGCTTATAGTCCCACACTTTATGTCTAAACCATTTACTCATTTTAACCTTATCTTGGTATATAGTATGAGATGTTGGTCTATTCCTAGTTTGTGCCCTATTGTTTTCCAGTTTTCCCAGCAGTTTTTGTCAAATAGTGAGTTCTTATCTCAAAGTCTGGAGTCTTTGAGTTTGTCAACCACTAGGTTTCTATGATCATTGACTACTGTGTCTTATGTACCTAATCTATTCCACTGAACCATCTCTCTACTTCTTAGTCAGTACCAGATAGTTTTGATGCTTATGGCTTTTTAATACAGTTTTAGATATGGTATTGCTAGGTCACCATCCTTTGTAATATTTTTCATTAATTCCCTTCATACTCTTGATTTTTGTTCTTCCAGATGAATTTTGTTATTATTTTTATAGCTCTATCAAATAATTTTGGTAGTTTGATTGGTATGGCACTGAATAAGTAAATTAGTTTAAGCAGAATTGTCATTTTTTATTATATTGGCTCAGCCTACCTATGAGCAATTGATATTTTTCCAATAGTTTAGATCTGACTTTATTTGTGTGAAAAGTGTTTTGTAATTGTGTTCATACAGTTCCTGTGTTTGTCTTGGCAGGTAGAATCCCAAGTATTTTATATTGTTTACAGTTCTTTTGAAAGGAATTTCTCTTTCTAACTCTTGCTTCTGGGTTTTGTTGGTCTTATAAAAAATGCTGATGGTTTATGTGGGTTTATCTTACATCCTGCAACTTTGCTAAAGTTGTTAATTATTTCAAGTAGTTTTTTAGTTGATTCTCTAGGTATTTAGTTGATTCTCTAAGTATACCATCATTTCCTCTGCAAAAAGTGATAGTTTTGTTTCCTCATTGCCTATTCTAATTCCTTCAATTTCTTTTTCTTCTCATTGATATAGCTTACATTTCTAGCACCCTATTGAATAATAGTGGTGATAACAGGCATCCTTGCTTCACCCCTGATCTTACTTAAGGCTTCTAACTTATCTCCATTACAGATGATATTTGATGGTGGTTTTAGATAGATACTGCTTATCATTTTAAGAAAAACTCCACTTGTTCCTATGCTCTCTAGTGTTTTGAGTAGGAATGGGAGTTGTATTTTGTCAGAAGCTTTTTTTGCATCTATTGAGATAATCATATGGTTACTATTAGTTTTGTTATTGATATGGTCAATTATGCTGATGGTTTTCCTAATACTGAACCAGCCCTGAATTCCTGGTATAAATCCCACCTGGTCATAGTGTATTATCCTCATGATAAATTGCTGTAATCTCTTGGCTAATATTTTATTTAAAATTTTTACATCAATATTCATTAGTTAAATTGGCCTATAATTTTTCCCCTTTGTTTTGGATCTTTCTGGTCTAGGTATCAGCACCATATTTGTGTCATAAAAGTAGTTTGGGAGGACTTCTTCTTCACCTATTTGTATAGGTGAACATGTATGTATAACCAAATAATGTATATAGTATTGGAATTAATTGTTCCTTAAATGTTTGGTAGAACTTACTTGTGAACCCATCTGGACCTGGAGATTTTTCTTAGATAGTTCATTAATGGTTTATTTAATTTCTTTTTCTAAGATAGGGTTGTATAGGCCTTCTATTTCCTGATCTGTTAATCTAAGTAATTTATATTTTTCACAAATATTCATCAATTTCACTCAGATGGTCAGGTTTATTGACATATAATTGGGCAAAATAATTCCTAATGATTGCTTTAATTTCTTCTTCATTGGTGGTGATTTCACTCTTCTCATTTTTGATACTGGATATTTGGTTTTCTTCTTTCTTTTTTTTTGTTTAAATTAAATTAGCCAATAGTTTATCTATCTTATTGTTTTTTTCATCAAACCAGCGCTTAGTTTTATTTACCAACTCAATAGTTTTTTTTTTAACTTTCAATTTTATTAATCTCACCTTTGATTTTCAGAATTTTCAATTTGGTGCTCAAGTGGGCATTTTAAATTTGTCCTTTTTCTAGTTTTTTTTTAGTTGTGTGCCCCATTCATTGATATGCTTTTTCTCTATTTTGTTGGTATAAGAATTTAGAGAAATAAATTTTCCCCTAAATATTTTTTTTTAAAATGAAACCTTTTTGAAGGAGAATAGCTTATAAATTAAACTTCTTTCCTCCCTTCTTTCCTCCCTCCTTTTCTTTCTTCCTTCTATCCATCCATCACTCCTCCCTCTTTTCATCTCTTCCTTCCTTCTTTCCTTCCATCCATCCTTCCATTCTTCATTCTAACCTTTCTTCCTGCTTGCTAATATATCCGACTATACTATTCCCCTTTCAAAAATCTTTCATGGTTTTCTATTGTAAATAGGTTTAAGTCCAAAATTTGAGGCTGGCATTTAATGCCCTTTACAACATAGTTTCAACTTTCCTTTATAGAACTACTCCACTCTACGTTCTTCATGTTTTCTATATTTCAGCCACACTCTCCCCTCCATGCACAAAGGTGAAGTCTATCACCTACGCCTGAAATTCTGTCCTTCCTCAGTCCTGTTTAGATTAGAACTTGCACTCAAGGACTGCTGAGGTCCCTTCCAAAACTGAGCCTAGATATTTATGGTTGCTGCTTCTCTCTCTCTTTGATATCCCCAACTGAGTAGAATGTACTCATCCCATTATATATAACAAACCATTGCACTTTTTATCTAATGAATAAATTCAAATGGAAGTAGTTTTGCAAAGTTGGAAGCACTCTAGAAGCGCAAGTTATTTTTGATATGAGCTATAATGCGCCATGTTTATAATGATAGTGTATTGACACTCTATCGTCTTCTTTCATTTACCCTGTATCTGCCTTTCCATTTAGCTTACAAGTTCTTTGGGTCAAGACCATATTATGCATGGAATTTTTTCACCGGTGATATTCAATTATGAATAAGATAAATGATTATGGCAGCTCAACAAGACACTAGCAAATGCTGTTGAAGCATATAGTGTGCTGCACAAATCTCTAAATTTATAATATTAGGATTAGTCCTTCCTTGCAAGACTGGTTCAGTCCGGAGACAAAAATTTAGGCTCAATGACCTCCCAAAGTCATTTCCAACCCTATAAAATGTTACCATAAAATGCTAGTCTAGTTATTTTTCTTGCCCTCTGCGGTGTCTGTGAATTGATTACTGTCTTGCTCCAATCTTCCCCAAGCGCTGTGTTGCAGGGCAATTTATAAAGAGCTAGGCCTTGATGCATGGTGCAGTCACTTCATTAGGATGATCACAGGGACATCGTCAATGCCCCTGTGCCCTGAGGCAGGCCTGCTGTACCGTCTAATTAGTGATGGAAGAACCAAAGCTAATTCAATTGCGTCTGTCACCCTTGAAACTGAAAAATTGTTCTGGACAGGCTAGGAGAGAAGCTTTCTCATCGCAGGATAGCATTTGTATAGCTAATGGTGGCAGAACTTGAAAGCTGCTCCGGCTTCTCTTGAGTGGCAGCCAAATATCTCATTATCTCATCTCAAATGAGACAATATTTGTAAAGTACTTTGCATAGTGTCTGACACATAGTAGGTGCTATATAAATGTTATCTATCATCATCATCATCATCATCATCATCCTTAATATCTTAATGAGCTGTGTGACCCTGGGCAAGTCACTAAACCCATATTTCCTCACCAAAAAATCTTGATATGATATTAACATCATGCTATTATTAATTTCATCCTTGTAAGGCCTTGTAGTGGAGATTCCAAGGAATCATTCATTAATTTTGACCATTCTTCTTAAGATGTGGCAGAGAGGAAGCACTTAATAAATGCTTTGCTGACTTGACACGTGGTGCCAATAATCACCTTTGTCACAATCTATTTACGTGTAGGGAAAAATAAGAGGTTAATGTCCAGCTTGTCTTGTTTTGGGGCCAAAGCAGTAGAGTGTTGGTGCCTAACATATTGGGAGTCAGATAATTCAAATCTCTGAGAGCAATAGGGAATAGATAGATACGTACATTCAAGCCAAATCAGAGTGTGATGTGGGAATAGACTTTGCGTTTTAGATGACACAGAAAAAACCACACAGAAGCCAATAGTAAGGAACCCTGGGTACCATTAAGTATTCAAAAGGCTCAAGAATGGAAAGAAACTCAAGAAGACAAGATTTCTTGCAGTCATTGTTCAGTTGTTTCAGCCAAGTCTGACTCTTTGTGTCCCTGTTTGGGGTTTTCTTGGCAAAGATATTAGAGTGGTTTGTCATTTCCTTTTCCAGTTCATTTTCCAGATGAGGAAACTGAGGCAAACAGGGTTAAGTGACTTGCCCAGGCTCACATAGCTAGCAAGAGTCTGAGGCCAAATTTGAACTCGTCTTCCTGATACCAGGCCCAATGCTTTATTCACTGTGCCACCTAACTTGCCCCATGTCTTGCAGTAGCACATGCCTTTCCTTTGGATGAATAGGTATATCTTCATGAGATAGTATGGTACAGGATCTGAGTTCAAAACCTGACTCTCCTACTTTCTACCTCTGTGGCCTTGGGCAACTCATTTAACCTCTCTGGCTTCAGTTTCTTTATCTGTAAAATGATATGGTTGGATTAGATAAGCCTTTTAGGTCCCCCCCAGCTTTCAGTCCATGAACTCCTCTTTAATCAGTCACCTTCTCTGTCTGTTGCCTTTTATCATCTAGACAATTAACTCTTTAAGGGCACCATGTCTCATCTAAACTCTGTATGTCTTCCCAGTGCCCAGAACAATATTTTAATACAATAGACACTTAGTGGGATCATGGGGTCATAGGATTTTGAGGTGGAGAAGACTTTGGCAAGGAGGTCCTATGGCACCTAGTTGAACCACCTCATTTTACAGATGAGGAACTGAAGTCTAGAGGTAATGTATTTGATGCAATTACCAGAAGTAAAGTAGCATAGCTGAGATTCCCACATAGGTCCTTTGACCACCAAATCCAATGTTTTCACCAAAATATTTATTGCGAGGTGGAACCAAGATGACAAAGAAAAGGTAGGGACTTGCCTGAGCACTCTCCCAAATCCTTCTCAATACTTTTAAATGATGCCTCAAAACAAATTCTAGAATGGCAGAACCCACAAAAGGATAGACTGAAACAATTTTCTAGCCCAAGACAACTTAGAAGGTTGGCAGGAAAGGTCTGTTGTACCAGATTGAGAATAGAGTACATTCTAGCACAGGCCACAGCAATACAGATCCAGCCCCAGCAAACCAGGAGTAGGTCTTAGGGGTTACTAGATCAGTGCTGGCAGTGGCAGTTTCTGGACCTCTCAACCCACTGATGGTAAGGGTGTCAGACAACTAAACAGAAGGAGATTACAGGAGTCCAACAGATATCAGGTCTCAGTTCTAAGGCAAAAAGAAGCACTAGCACACCAGAGCTTGTGGCCACAGGGGAGTGGGGACCCTGGTCACAGTTCCAGGGGCAACAGTGTTTGCGGTTGCTCACAGATCAGTGAAAAGTCCAGGAGAGTAGCAAACAAACCTCCCCCTAGATCATACTACCTTGGAAGAACAAAAAGCTTATGGGTCCCCAAAATTAACTCTAAAAACAGCTACACAAAAAACCCCTGAAATTTGGGATGGTGCCCCCTGCACTCCAGAAGCAGAGCCCCATTTTAGCATAGAGTTAAAAGTCAAGAAATGAGCTGGAAAATAAACAAACAGCAGAAAAAGATCCTGACTATAGAAAGTTACCATGGTAACAGGGAAGATCAACACACAAATGTGGAAGAAGACTTCAAAGTCAAAACTCCTACATCCAAAGCCTCAAAGAAAAAATATGAATTGACCCCAGGCCATGGGAGAGCTCAAAAAGGATTTTAAAAGTCAAGTAAGAGAGGTAGAGGAAAATTAGGAAGAAAACTAAGAGTGATGCAAGAAAATCTTTAAAAAAAGAGTCAATAGCTTGCTAAAGGAGGCACAAATATACTAGGAAAAAAAATCTTAGAGACCAGAACAGGTCAAATAGTAAAAGAGGCACAAAAATCCAATGAAAAGAAGAATGCCTTGAAAAGCAGGATTGGCCAAATGAAAAAAGAGGTACAAAAATCCACCGAAGAAAATAACTCCTTACAAAGCAGAATTGACCAAATGGAAAAAGGAAGTATAAAAGCTCACTGAGGAATAGAATTCCTTAAAAATTTGAAGTGGACAAGTGGAAGCTAATGACTTTAGGAGACATCAAGAAACAATAAAAACACAATCAAAAGAATGAAGAAAATGTGAAATACCTCACTGAAAAAACAACTGACCTGGAAAATAGATCTTGGAGAGATAATTTAGTAATTATTGGACTACCTAAAAATGATGATCAAAAAAAATAGGAGGCTGGACAACATCTTTCAAGCAACTATCAAGGAAAACTGCCTTGATATTCTAGAACCAGAGGATAAAATAGAAATGGAGAGAATCCACCAATTACCTCCTGAAAGAGATCTCAAAATGAAAACTCTTAGGAATATTATAGCCAAGTTCCAGAGCTCCGGAGGTCCAGGTCAAGGCAAAAATATTGCAAGTGGACAAAAAGAAACAATTCAAATATCGTGGAGCCACAGTCAGGATAACACAAGACTTAGCAATTTCTACATAAGAGGATTGGAGGGCTTGGAATATGATATTCCAGAGGACAAAAGAGCTAGGATTACAACCAAGAATCACCAACCCAGCAAAACTGAATATAATCCTTCAGGAGAAAAATGGATATTAAATGAAATAGAGGGCTTTCGAGCATTCCTGATGAAAAGACCAGAGCTGAATAGAAAATTTGACTTTCAAATACAAGACTCAAAAGAAGCATGAAAATGTAAACAGGAAAGAGAAATCATAAGGGATTCAATAAGGTTAGACTGCTTACATTCCTATATGGGAAAATTATACTTTCAACTCCTAAAAGCTCTCTAATTATTAGGGCAGTTAGAAGGAGTATGCCTAGAGAGAAAGCACAGATGTGAATTGAATATGATGGGATGATCATCTAAAAAAAATAAAATTAAGAAGTGAGAAATAAGAATGCAGTGGGAGAAGGGGAAAGGGAGAGGTAGAATGTGGTAAATGATCTGACATAAAAGAAGCTTGAAAGAGATTTTACAGTGGATGGGAAGATGGGGGAAGATGGGAGGGGAAGTGTGAACCATACTCTCATTGGAATTAACTCAAAGGGGGAATAACATACACACTCAGTTGGGTGTAGAAATCTATCTTACCATACAGGAAAGTAGGAGAGGAGGGGAATAAGAGAAGGGTGGGGCTGATAGAATAGAGGACAGATTGGGGGGAGGTAAAAGTCAGAAGTAAAACACTTTTGAGAATGGACAGGGTGAAAGAAGAGAGAGTGGGATAAATGGGGGGAAATATGATGGAGGGAAATACATAGTTGGCAATCATTACTGTGAAAAATTTTTACAGTAAGTTTCTCTGATAAAGACCTTATTTTTCAAACATATAGAACACTGAGTCAAATTTAAACAAATAAGAGCCATTCCTCAGTCTCAAGATATGAACAGGCAGTTTTCAGACAAAGCAACCAAAGCTATCCATAGTCATATAAAAGTGCTCTAAATCACTATTGATTAGAGAAATGCAAATTAAAACAACTCTGAGCTCCCATCACATACCTATCAGAATGGCTAATATGGTATAAAAGGGAAATGACAAATGTTGGAAGGGATGTGGGAAAATTTAAACTCTAATTCAGTGTTGGTAAAGTTGTATAGTTATTCAAATATTCTGAAGAGCAATTTGATACTATGCCCAAAGGACTATAAAATCACGCATACCCTTTGACTAAGCAATACCACTACTAGGTCTATATCCCAAAGATATAAAAAATAAAAAGTAAAAGGACTCTATGTGTACAAAAATATTTATAACAGCTCTTTTAGTGGTGGCAAAAAATCAGAAATTAAGGGGATACCGAGCAGTCGGGGAATAGCTGAACAAGTTGTTTTAAATGATTGTGATGGAATACATTTGTGCTATAAGAAAGGATGAGCAGATTGCTCTCAGAAAAACCTAGAAAGGAATACATGAACTAATATAAAATGAAATGAGCAGAACCAGGAGAACATTATACACAGTAACAGCAATATTATATGATATATACAATATGATAACTATTTATTTATGTAAGATAATGTATGATAACTTAGCTATTCTCAGCAATACAATGATCTAAAACAATTCTGAAGGACTTACGATTTCAGTTGCTGTCCACCTCCAGAAAAGAAACTAGTAGAACCTGAATGCAGAGCAAAGATGTTTTTTCTTTACTTTATTTTTCTTATTTCTTTTATCTGTATTTTCTTCCACAGCATGACTTACATGGAAATGTCTTTTGTATGAATACACATATATAACCTATGCCAAATTGCTGCCATCTCAATGGGGAGGGGAAGGGAGAAGGAGAGAATTTAAAACTCAAAATTTGAAAAAAAGAACGTTAAAATTATTCTTCACATGTAATTGGGAAAAATGTTAAATTAAAAAAATAAAATATTTATTGAATCTAGTTAAAGAAAACTGAATAGAGTTATGCTGTATTGCATTACATTTTAATGGAAATAGCTCATTGGCTTATGGGGACAAGATGGTCTTTTTTTAAAAATTGGTTTGAGGCCTGAAAATGGGGTCATTTCCTCTCTTCAAATGGGAACTGAAGTTTCAATGTTATAAGTGTGGATAGATTTGTCAAAGGTAGCAAAGAATAATTTAAGTTTCTGGTTTATTATGAAGGTTAAAATGTGACACTGAATTAGTAACTCATCTAAATCTCCAGACTGCTGCAATTGATCATCCATTTAGATGACTCTGTCATTTCTGTCTTCGCGTATTTTTCTTCTTCCCCTTTAGGCCAGAACTTTATTGGATGCAGGAATTACATATTATGTTTAATTCCTTATAGTGTAATACTGTACCCTCAGAAAAATAAAAATTACAGTGGCCCAAACAATGGAAAGACGTGTGGTGAGTAGAAACAGGCTACAGCATGTTGCCAGTGAGAAGTGACATAAATAACATTAAGGATATGTATGACTAGGAAAGGAGGCTGTCCAATAATAATGAAACTATAGATTGTCAGCCCAAGTGCTACACTGACATCCACAAAATATCAAAAGAGGCAGAGACAGCATGTTAGCATATTAGGAAGACTTCTCAAAAGACATGTACAAGCATCAGACAGGAGGAGAAAGTATGGATGAGTTAGTATCTGTATCTGTTTACGTATAAAGTGAAGGGAGGAGTGTCCATAAGTATAAGATCATGTATCAATATATCCATCAGAACAGGATATGTGTTAATAGATGTGTCAGAGAATGTTTTAACTACAAAGCTTAAATGAACTTAAAGTTATTTCCTTCTTTTTTTCTAAGGACATTTGCATTTTTGTTGAAAAGCATCATTATCAAACAGTACAGTTATTGAGATACCCAAGTCTTCTGATTCAGAGACTTCTTTGTTAGGCAAATATCTCAAGGGATGCCAGTGATAAAAAGAAAGGCCTCGTAGGCCCTAAAATATTTATAACAACAAAGAAACTGTTCCTCAACTGGGAAATTGTTAAACAAGTGGTAGCACATAAATATGATGACTATAGAGAAGCCTGGGAAGACACATGTAAACTGATGCAAAGTGAAGTAATTAGAACCAGGAAAACAATATACAGAGTATAAAACAATGTAAATGGGGGAAAATTCATGGACAAAACAATCAAAATGGAATGCTGCAAAATTACAATGATCAAGCTTGTCCCAAAGTAGAGAAATAAGAAGATACCACTTCCTACTTCTTTACAGAGATAGAGGTCTATGGGGGTGGAATAGTAGTCACTTAAATCTGCTTACCCATGACTCAGACTTTGGTCAAGGAGAAATCTTGGATGTAGATTTTGCTTTGCTTTGAAAAGTTTATCAAATATAACCACAAATAAAATTCTCTTTCATTTACCTAAGTAGCCTCTAGTTGGGATGGAATCTTAATAATTTTAGACAGATAGTTAAAACTTCTTTCCATTTCTCCTTCTCTTTCTCTTTTTTTCTCTCCCTCCCTCCCTCCCTCTCTCCCTCCCCCCCCCCAAATACTATGCCAAGCACTGTTCAGGCTACTTTTCCCAACACTATTCACAAATAAAAAAACACTTAAACTGGAGAAGTTACAATTGATGATTTTATATAGCCAACATAGCACTGATTAAACGGAAATAAACTCTGAACTTTTTATAACTTACTTTCCCAGAGGATGAAATGAAGGAAGGGCAGAATATCACCATCCACAGGAGTCTTGTGAGGACAGCTTCTTGCCTCTTCCCCAGACATGTCCCATCTGATGGTGGTGAGTTGAAGTACCTTCAATCAAGCCAGCTTCAATCTCATGTCCTCTCTCTTGGGAGAGGGAGGCAAGCCAAGCCAAGAATTTCCATTTTGAGCTTCAAAACCACATCACCCAATTGGATTTTTTTTTTCTATGAGCGAGATATTCAGGGTTACAAGTACAATTATTGTTGTTCAGTTGTATCTGACTCATCGTGACCCCATTTAGGGTTTTCTTGGCAAAGATACTGGAATGGTTTGTCATTTCCTTTCCAATTCATTTTACAGCTGAGGAAACTGAGGCAAACAGGGTTAAATGACTTGCTCAGGATCACACAGCTAGTAAGTGTCTGAGGCCAGGTTTGAACTCAGGTCTTCCTAACTTCAGACCTGATGCTCTATCCACTGTGCCACCTAGCTGCCTTCAAAACAATTATTACCTCCATCTTATAGATGAGGAAATAGACCTAGGGAAGTGTTTTGCTGAAGCTCACCTAGCTAGTAAGTGGGAGAATCAAGACTTGTACCAAAATCTGATTCCAAATTCAGTGTTCTTCCACTATACTACTCTGTCTCTTGACTATTTTATAACTGGAATGGACTTATGAGATCATTTCATATAAATATGTAATTTTTTTGTGGGGTTAGGCAATTGGGGTTAAGTGACTTGCCCAAGGTCACACAGCTAGTAAGTATCAAGTGTCTGAGGCCGAATTTGAACTCAGGTGCTCCTGACTCCAAGGCTGGAGCTCTATCCACTGCGCCACCTAGCTGCCCCTAAATATATTTTGCAGATGACAAAGCTTAGGCACAAAAAGTGAGGTATCCTATCTAATCCAACATCACACAGCTAGTAAGTGATTGGTACCGAAATCTACTTCTTTAGATTCCAATTCCAGTGATTTCCCCCTTCAGCTGCATTGCTTCTGGCATTTTACTGAAAGGTACTACTGCTACACTGAGCCCTAATTCAGTGTAATTCATTGAACATTTCTTGAGCTCCTATTTTGTGTCTGCAGAAGAATTCTCATGATGAGGGTTAAGAAATAGCAAGGTAAAAAGAAAAATAAATATGGCTCTTACATGGGAATTATCATGTCCCTATTTTTCTCTACATGTCCTTTATATTCAAAGCCAGAATGAGTAATTTGGCATCCAGAACTAGATGCAAGAAATACATCTTCAATTCAACTTCTTGAGACCTTAATAGATTTGGAGGAGAGTCAGGTTTGGAGAATATGGTGGGTGAAGGAGAGATTCTTGGACAACTTGAAAGACTTTCTTGGGACGTTATAGCCTATAGGGATCAGGAGCAGGATGAGGCCAGCTTTGGGAGGAAGCCATTACTGGGTGGGGGAGAGGAAGAAGAAGAGTGGCATCTTATGGCATCTTGTAGTTATCCTTTTTAACTAATCGCTCTTGCTGACGAAATACTATAGAGACAACGTGGCAAATTGACTAGAAAGTGGCCTCAGAGCAAGGAAGACCTGGGTTTGAATCCACACATAGGTACTGCAGTGGATAGAATACTGGGTCTGACATCTAGAAGATTTGAGTTCAAATCCAGATTCAGATACTTACTTTTTGACATTGGGCAAGTCACTTGTTTGTAAAATTCAATTAATAATAACACCCAACTCCCAGAGTTACTATGAGGATAAAATAAGATTTTTGTTTAAAGTGCTGCATAAATGCTATGTATTATTATTCTTATTTTTATTATACTGTCTGGTCCTAGCCAAGCTACTTAATCTCTCACTGGTTTAAGTGAGCCTGTAGGTTACAGAGAAAATGTGGTAGAAATGAGAACTGAGGAGTTCTCTATATGAATGGAATCACAGGTCCCTAGCTCTATCTTAACAAGATGCTAGCCATTTTTATATCCACACTTCTGAAGTGGTACAAATACTGTTAGCAACATCTACATTTTGGTATCCTGGGGCAAAGCACTTCTATTTATGATTTTGTTTGTATTAGACCTAGGCAGGGCTGCCCTAATTCAGAGGCTGCCCCAGGTATAAGATCAGAATGCCAGTGGCTCACAGAGTCAAATTTACCCAGACCATATCTCTCTTTGAGTAGAGTGCTTCTCAGACTGAGGGTCAATTTAATTCAATAAACATCTATTACATACAAGGCACAGAGACAAAATATAAACAACAGACCTTCCTTTCAAGAAGTTTAAAAAGAAAGATCTGATAAATAGAAGTATGTATAGAATGATTTATATATATATATATATATATATATATAATGCGTGTGTATACACATGTATTTATGTCTATTGATAGCCATCTCTAGGGTGGAAGGCAGAGGGAAGGAAAAAAGAAACTTACATGATAACTTTATTATATATTTAAATGGAATAGCAAGTTGTACATAATCGATCTGCAGTTTCCTGTGCAATAATTTTTTTAAATTATACTATATTAAAAAAAATCCCTGTTTTATTCCATAAATTAAAATTAAATAAATAAAAATTTAAAAAAAGAAGTTTAAGTTCTACCAGATTCTTGTTAGGGCCCCCATCTCACCTTAGGCTGAGTCATGGCATACATCTTTTTTAGAGAAAATAATCTTCCAGTCCAAACAAAATTTTAGTACCACTTACATATAACAACAGAACAGTAATAGAAAAGAAGTTTAGTCCTATAATTGGGCTATAGGTTACTAAGATAGTTTTTTTTTCCATTTTTATTGTCTATGTTTTAAGCACTAAGTCAACTTTGGCCACTGGACAGGTGTGACCCCTGAGTGTCACTGATAAGCTGGCTATAGCAGAGGCAATGGATGCAGCTTGTACTTACTTCTCTCCTGTAGTCTGTGCTAAGAACATCAGTACTGGGGAGAGGAATTGGCATGCTGATGGAACCCCCTGAGTTGAGCTTCCAGTCAAGGTGGCAGTCATGCCACTTGGCAGCTGGCATTTTAAGATCCACCATATGAAATCTTCCTAACTGGCTAGTGACTCTTACTTTCTGCTCTATCCCAACATCAGTTTCCTGGATTATTTCCAGCACAGGAGCCATGAGCCTTGGGTTTCTGCTACCAAAGGGCTTCTGGATCAGGCTAAGTTGACCCAGTCATTTCAGTCTTTGTAGCTTTGGAACTCCACTTTGTTCCACCTTCCCTTAATGTGATTTTGTATACCTTGCCTGGAATTTGGGGCTTTGCTCACTGATCTAGAAAAGGATGGTTCCATTTATATTCACAAGGTGATAGAGTTCATTATATTTTAAGTGCTGCTAATGGTGGGGAGTTGTTTGTTAATAGAACCAATTAGCTGGTGCTAACTGTTCAATGATAAATCTTGGCTAATAGATTGTGTCTGTGATAGAACAAATCTGAGACACTACCTTACATATAAAAGGGGAGGCTGGCTGGCCCAGAGACACTTAGAGGTTCACTCATTAGAATTAGGGTGTGCATGGAACTTAAACTCTTTTTGCCTTTTAATCAATTAACTGGTTTATGCTTTTTATCGGTCTACCTCCAGTACCTGCTACCATGCCTTTAAGTGATGTCAGCACCTAAGGCCTTCCGATTTAAATTATGGAGTCCTTTCCATAGTACTTTGCCATTATTCTGAGTAGATGAATACATGAAAAAGCATGTTTTAAGTGCTTACCATGTAAGCACTGTGCTAAGCTCTGGGGACACAATATGAGTAAGAGAGATAGCACCTGTCCTCCAGGAACTTACATTCTAATGGCAGAAAACAACATGTGTAGGTGAGTAAGAGTTGGAATGGAGGGTCAAGTAGGTAGGCAGAAGTGTGGTGGCATGGCTTAGAGATGCTCAAGAAGTGCCAAAACTGGACAACATAAAGGTAAAAGCTCATCAGCTAGTGACTAGGGTTATAGGGGTAGGAGTCGCTGGTGGGAGAGAAGGCTGGAGTGAAGGCAGCATGGCTTGAAGGTGACTCAGAAATGTATCAACCAGGTAACACACTATTTAAATCAAAGTTGATATTGTTTCTAGCGCCAACAATTTGTGTTGTAATATTGACTATTGTTTTTAGCTCTAGTTTTCATATCCAAAATGCTAAGAGCCTTAGAGGCTAAAGGGAATTCTGAAATATGGGTCAATTTCCTAACCAAGAAGCTGATAACATGCTAATCCATGCTTTAACAAGGGATTAGCAAAAGATAAATTATTATTCTTTTAGAGACTTGAGATGCACTAACTGTAATTAAATTTTAATAATAAATGATCAACATGATCATTGTTTTCAAGCACAGAATCTGTGACTATAATCACAATGCAAGAGAGCTTTGGTTTTTCTTTTCAATCCCTTCATTTCCCCTGAGAATTTGAAGTCAATGACCTCATAAAACAAGGTCAGTGTTTCATTAATAGCATACCCTTCAGAAAGTAAGACCTTAAGCATCAGCCCCTGAGTGATGTAGAATTATGTATTCCTCATAGGGAGAACAGTAGACAGTAAATTTTCCCATATGGAAGCACTCAACAGATCTTGTATAATTTAATAAAATCAGCAAGAGAATGTCACTGAACTGAGCAATGCAAAACACTGCCCAAAGTCATTCGAGTATTGATAAGAAAAATTCAATTCAAAAAGCATGTATTAAGCCTCCCTTATGAGCCTGGCACTGTTCTAGGTGTAGGGATATAAAGACAAAAGTCTTTACCATCAAGGACCTTACATTCTCCCTGGTGTGTGTGTGTTTGTGTGTGTGTGTGTGTTTGTGCACGCACATGCATGCACGTGCTGAATACAGATAAATACAAAATATATACAAATTAAATACAAACTAATTTTGGTGGGGGAGAACACTAAGGACTAGGGGGATAAGGAGAGATTTTGTGTAGGAAGTAGTCTTTGAACCAGGTTTTGAGTTAGGGATTACAAAACATGGTGGTAAGGAAGGAGAATATGCCAGCAAAGGTAGTGACTTGTGTAAATGCACAGAGCTGAGAGACAAAATAGACAAAACAGACAAAACAGGCAAAATGGGGATTTGAAACAACTATGTGAAACCCCAACGTAGCCCCTATGAAATTTGAACCATCTCTGGAGGAAGGAGCTTCTTGTACTCCAAGAAATGATGATGTGGATCCATAAGTGCCATTGAGTAAGGAGCCATCCCATTATATTCAGAGGAAGAAAGAATAAGTAGTGGTGTTGATTGGTGATTCCTTCTGAGGGAGTGATTGGTCAATCTGACATAAATAAAAGAGAAGTTGTCTTCTTAGGGCATACATCTAGAGTATGAGACATTCAAACAAATGATCACTACATCCTAAAAAGAACACCAGAAGGAAACTAGAAAGTATTTCCAAGGATTATAAATTTCTAGATGATAAGGGCAAGCAGAATGGGGAAACAAGTGATATTTTCATCACTGCTACTAATTTAAGGTCGGAGATTTAGAAAAGAAAATCAGATTTAGAAAGTAAATGATTGGCCGAAAGATGGTATCTGAGAATGTGATTGGAATTTTTGGGCCATAGCTTGAAATACAGGAAAGATAAGCTGTTGGTCAAGGATAAATAAGTAAATATGTATGTATAAAATGTATATGTATATGTATATGTACATGTATGTGCATATATATATATATATATATATTTGCTTGTTCTGACAAATATGATCAACAGGGCTTAAACTAAAAAGGGAATTGGAGGAAAACATGTGTTTTCTCCCCCTCCTCCCCTAGTCTGCCAAGATTGGTACTAAAAGAACAGTGGCAAGTACTAAAGTACCATATAAGAAGAAAAATAACAGAATGAAGGATCAATAATTTATGGAAGATAATTTCCAAGAATAGAACCAGCAATAAAAATACATTGTCTCAGATACCTATGCAAATGGGCAAAGTAAGGTGAAGTAGAGATCTTAAAATAAGGAGGTAATTTTAACTTTATAGATATCATTGAGACTTGGTGGGATGAGAAATATATGACTGGAATATGGCTCTGGAAGGGTATCCTTTATTAACTACAACAGGGGTGGTGGTGAAGCACTGTGTATTAATGAGATATACACACATAAGGAAATTCAGGGGGAAAGATAGGTAGAGAATACATGAATGAGGGTCAAGGAAAAGAAAAAAAAGAAACAGTATGCTGTGAGAATATACTATAGATTACCTGACATGGTAGAAAGGATTAGATAAGGAGCTGAGAAATGGATCATAAACTTGCCTTGGAATCATGGTATTATAATGATGAAGGACCTCCCCAATTTGGAAATATACAGCAATTCTTTGCAAAAAAAGCAGAGCCACTGAAGTTGTGATTTGCCTTAACTGCAATTTCATCCTTCAGAAGATGCAACAAGCAATGTGGAAAACTGCTGGTCTCTACCTGATTCTGACCAAAAAGGAAGAATTTGTTGCTGAAGTAGAAATGACAAGAACTTTGGAGAAAAAAATTACCATTCCATTGTAAAGTTCATGATAAAGAGGGAAAGCCTGGTATAGTCTGATGTTATGTTCTAGATTTGGAAAGAACAGATTTCCAAAGGATCAGGGAAAGTGTAGTTAGGCTCTAATGGATTAATATTTCATATGAGAAGTTGGCCCAAATAAGATGGGAAGCTTTTAAGAAAGAAATTCAGAAAAGACAAGCAGAAATGGAAAGAAGTCTCTGGTGGAGTGTCCCTGGGATCTGTCCTTGGCCGTATGATATTCACCATTTTAATCAATGACTTGGATGAATACGTGGAAGGCGTGAATGTGCAGATAACATGAAGCCGAGAGGGATAGTTAACCTATTGGAAAACAGAATGCTGATATACCAATTATCAACAAGATGGGAAAGCAAAACAGATGGGAAAGGCAACAGTTTTGGTGAAAAAAGATCTGGGTTTGAGTGGACCAAAAATTAAACAGGAATCAACAATGTGACATGAGTAGAATGCGTGCTAGAATCAACTCAAACTGTTTTGTGAGAGATTATTGTTAAATTTACACTAGGGAAATCAGCAAATGTTAAAATCAGGACTTCACTTCTTGTTTTGTTGATTGTTGAGTCTTCATAAAGTGATGGAGAGGTTAATAATGAAGATTAAGGTTTAATGTGTCCTCCATACAGTTTTTTTGGAGAGCTAGTTGTTAAACATTTATCAGCACGGAATTGTATGGGAGCAAACCAGAATAAGTTGTCTGATGTTGTAAATGACTAAGACTCAAGAAGATGGTCATATCTCAAATGAGTAAGTTATAAATCTACACTAGTCTGTCCTTATCAAATGACAATTGGAACATTGCATTCATTTGTGGTCACTGAATTTTTGTAAGGACGTTGATAGACTAGAGGACATTCAGAATAAAGCTACCATAATGCTGAGTGGCCTTGAGATCTTGCCATATAAGGATCTGGATATGTTTACCCTGGAAAAGAAGAAACAATGAAAATGTGCAGACATGATAATGCTTCAAGTAGTTGAAGGGTTGTCATATTGAAGAGAAATTAGATTTGTTTTACTTGGGACCAGTAGTACAAATCTTTGTAGCAATGGATGGATCTTTTAGAGAAAAAAAGATTTTGTCTTGTAGTGAGGGAAAACTTCCCAATAATTCAAGCAGTCCAAATGGGGAATGGACTGCCTCAATGGTAATAAGTTCCCCCTTATTGGAAGTCTTCAGGCAGAACACAATAGGAGTATTATAGAGGAACTTCTTGGTCATGTACCATTTGTAATAAATAGCTTCTGAGCTCCTTTTTAAATCTGGAGTTATGAGTTCCTTGAACTTGATTTGGGTTGTCAACAATGGTTAGGTCCTGGTTATATGGAGAGGAAGGAGAAGGACTTTTGAGATAAGGGGAAGAAGTTAAAAATTTTGAAGCATGAAGGAGTGTGACATTTGGAGGGTACAGTGAGTGAATTTGGGTAGAAGACCCAAAGAATAGGCAGAAAAATACAAAATCAGGAAGAAGGTAGAAAATGATTAGTAATGTAGCATCCTTCAAATGGTAATGTACCAGCAACAGTAAAAGGAACCTGTTTCTATCTCATTCTCTTTGGTCCATATACATTCCTTGGCCTTTAGAATTTATCTTAAAACAACAACAACAGCAACAACAACCTGAAACACTGATTTATGTGACTAGACTTTGACAGTAATTTTAGGCCCTAGGAAGAGTCCATTCTCCTCAATAAGAGATAACTTTTTATCCCAGAACATAATTGAACTTCATTCACCCCAGACCCAATAATGATGGAGACCAAGGTCACAATTGTCTTTGGAGTGACAAGAATCCCTGACATTGACCATCAAGAGCTGCCTTGGGCAGAAGGCCAAGGAAAGTGCCTTTGAGAATATTTTAAAATGCTGAGAGCATTTGTTCTATTGAGGGGCAATACATCCTGTGCAGCCTAGGAGGTGAATTTATCTAAGTGGGGTTAATTACAGGCTTCATCCTAGCTTTTTCTAGGTCAGAGCTGTTAGTCATGTGTCCTTTAAAGAACAACAGCTCACAACTGATCGGACTGTTTAAGGAGTATCAGTTAGACATACTGGATAAAGAAGCCTAAATTCTTTCCTGCTCAGGGAGAATTAAGGTCAGATTCTACCTTCGAAAACAAAAACAAAAACATTAGCAATCTCCCCACCAGCCTCAGGTAGAACCTCCTTTTTTGAGGGGGTGGAGAAAGTGAGCAGACTGTAGTGATGGTTGGTCATTGAGTGCCGCCTCTGATTCCATGAATTTTAGTTCAGATGTGCTATGGAAAGTCAGGTTAAAGTGCTCTAGCCAAGGGTTATCTACCTTGGGCCCATGAACTTGGTTTTCTAAAAAGTATTTTAATAACTACATTTTAGTATTATTGGCTTCTTTTGTAATCCTATGTATTTTAATTTAAGCACATAAAAATATTATTCTGAGTAGGGTGGCCCTTGTATTTCACCAGAAAAAGTTCAAAAAAGTTCAGGTCACAAAAAATGTTAAGAACTCATGCTCTAGACTTTTATTATTATTATTATTATTTATTATCCTTTTATTTAAGAAGATGTGTTCTGTGAAGTTTGGATTCAGTCAAAGGGCCACACTTGAAGACCTAGAAGGCCGCATGTGGCCGCAGGTTCCCCACCCCTATCCCTGACCCTTGAATTCTCAGCCGTGTACTTCACATCAAGTTTCTACCACAATTAAGGAAATAACTCTGTGGTTACACTAAAAATAACTATTAAGTGAATGAGAAACAATGAGCTGCCAAGCTTGTGTTAGTCCTGTCAAATCAAGACTACAACTACAAAAGTACCAGGGAAGGCATTGACCACCAGTAATTAGTGACTGCGAGCTGTGCACTGTTGGAGAAAATAATCTTTCAAGCATAGCCCACATATTCTTTTTATTTCATAAGATTAGATGTAGGAAAGAAATGAGTAATAAAAGAGATTTGGTGGGAGGGAGGAATGGCATTTATACAGTCAGCCAGGAACTAGCATTTATATAGCATTTTAAGGTTTTCAAAACACTTCTACATATATTGTCTCACTTGATACTCACAGCAACTCTGTAAGGTATGTCCTATTATTATCCTCATTTTACAGATGAGCAGATGAGGAAACTGAGACTGAGGGAGGTTGAGTGACTTGCCCAGGGTTACATAGCTAAGTGTCTGAGGTAGGATTTGAACTCAGGTCTTCCTGACTCCAACTCTGTGCACTGCACCACCTAGCTGCCTAGAAAGGAAGCAATCATTTACTCAATAAGATTGAGTCAAAGATAATACCTAGATGGCAAATGTGAGAGATTGGAAGGGTAGTGGTATCCTCAAAGGAAATAGTGAAGTTTAGAAGACAAGGGAATTTGGGGGAGAAGATAATGACTTTTGTTTTGGACATTTTGAGGTTGAGACATTTATGAAATATCTAGTTTCAAATGTCCAGTAGTCAGTTGGTTATTCAGAACTGAAGCTCAAGAAAGACTGGTGCTGGCTATGTAGAAATGAGAGTCATCTGCATTGAGTTTATAATTAAGCCCGTAAGAATGAATGAGGTCTCCTATCGGAGTATTGATTATAGAGAGGGAGAGAAGAAGAGGGCTCCAAATAGAACCTCAAGATAGATCTTCCATAAAGAAGTGTAACATGGATGATGCAGCAGCAGAAAGACTGAGCAGTGGTCGTACAGAGAAGAGAAGAACCAAGAGAAAAAACATCTTAAAAAACAAAACAGAGAAGGAAGAGTATGCAGGAGAAAAGGTGGTCAACTGTTAATTGCTATGGAGAGGTCTGGAAGAATGATGATTGAGAAAAGGCCCTTAGATTTGACAATTGAGAGATCATTGTGACTTTTGGAAAGAAAAGTGTCATTGGAGGGATGACTAGATTGCAGAGGGTTCACATGTGAGTGAGAGGAGAGTAACTGAAGGGAATGAGTATAAATAGTTTTTTTTTATAGGACTTTGACAGTTTGAAGGGAGGAGAGATTCTGACAACTAGCTTAAGGGGATAGTAGGTGATGATGAGATTTTTTTTTCTTTTAGGATGAGAGAAAATTGTGTTTGTAGGAAATAGGAAAGGAATAAGTAGATAGGGAGAGATTAGTTGAGAGAGCAAAAGGAGATAAAGTGGAAACAAATTTCTGGAGAAGATAGAGGGAGTAGTATCATAGGTACAAGTCTAGGGGTTAGTCTTGGCAAGGAGAAGGGGTGTGTCTCTATCAAAAACTGGAGTAAAGTTGGAGAGAATGGGAGTGGGGTTGATTTCAATAGATTTTGAGATATGGAGATGGAGAGAAGAGAGAGTTCTGTTTCCTCAGGAATGAAGGAAGAAAGGAGAGAGAGAATAAGGAAAGAGGAAGGAGAAAGGGAAAGAGTAGAGGCAGAAAAATTATTAAGGAAACTATAATGAACAGTACAGGTGAAAGGTGATTATGGTCTGACTAGGGTGGTAGCAGTGTGAGTGGAGAAAATGGGACATACAGTATGTTTTCTAGAGCCTTTGTTATTTTATTTACTCTCCTCTAGATATATTCCATTTTATTAATTGCCTTCTTAAAATATGATGCCCAGGACTGAAGATTATGCTCCAGATGTACACTAGATCTTGTAGCTACTATGCACCAAACATTATTTTATTAACATCCTGGAATAATAAAGACTTGAGAGATCACATGGTCTAATGTTATAATTTTTTTATATAAAAAAGTTGAAGCTCAATAAGATAAAATATCATCCTAAAACCACATAGACAGTATGTTTATTTTATTTTTTTTGGTTAATGCTACAAAAGAAAGTTCAGGCTTGGAAAGATTATCTGGACAGCCATAGGTATTAATTCTGATCAGACCCTTTATTGCAGGGCTTCCAGTTGGTAAATCTTAAAGCCTTATATGGTGTTTTAGCCATTTATTGCTGTATTTCCCTCTTCTACCCCATTTTTATACAATTCCCAGTGAGGAGAAAACATTAGCATCCCTTCTTCCTTGACACTTAGAGTTACTTTGCTGCCAGTACTTCCTCCAAACATACAATTAGGTCCCTTTCCCTCCTACTCTTATCTCCTAGTGAACTTGAGGCTTTAGAGTAATAAAGTCACTCTTCCTCACAAAAATGTTGGGAACTTTCAGGTATTAGATTAACAGTTTATGCCTGAGAATCACACTTGTATTCATTGTTCCCCATTAATAAAACTCAAGCTGTTCTGAAATGAGTATTGAGAATTCCCTTATGACCTTCTTAAGACATGAAACAGGTGGAAAATCTTCCTGATTCTAGTCATAAATGGTCACCTTTTCTCAGAAGGGAAATGAAAAATGTAAGCAAAATACTTTATGTCATAATATTTATCCTGTGAATTCACTGTGTGGGAAAAATATTGTATGAAATGATGTATATGGATGTGTTTGAAATGATGTATATGGAGGTTAAATTTGATGAATTACATTAAATTAATTCATCTATTTTCTCATTCATTCAGATCTATAGTAATATATACTTTTTAGACCATGTGGTGACAACATGATTTGTTGTTGTTCAGTTATTTCAGTTGTATCTGACTCTTTGTGACCCCATTTGGGGTTTTCTTGGCAAAGCTACTGGAGTGGTTTGCCATTTTTCTCTAGCTCATTTTACAGATGAGGAAACTGAGGCAAACAGGGTTAAGTGGCAACCAGGGTCACAGAGCTAGTAAGTTTCAGAGGCCAGATTTGAACTCAGGTCCTCCTGACTCCAGGCTCTACCCATCACAGTGGAATAATTGCTAGATTTAAAAGTGGGTTGAGATCTGAGCTCAACTCTTGCCTCTGTCACTCAGTGGAGTGATCATACAAAAGTTACTGAGTAATCTCAGCCTCACTTTCTTCCTCTGCAAAAAGAGGGGGCTGGACTCAGTGGCCTCCATCTCTAACATCATTACTATAGAAAATAATTCCTCATATACCTACCTCACAGGGTTATAAAGATCAAATAATAATATGTTTGAAAAATACTTTGCAAACCTTGACATTCTATTTTACACATGAGCCGTTATTATTAAGCCTGGAAATTCAGAAGTACAGAAAAGCTTGGCAAATTCAGATTACATTAATTCAAAATTCGTGATTATTCAGACATAGTTCTTTTATTGCGTAAAAACTTTGAAAATTATTTCTTCAGGTTTTCAGGTTTTCACTCGTGAATAAAAGGGAATCCAGTCTTTCATTAGTAGATATTTCTAACTAAGAGCTCAAGAAGTTCTGGACTCTTCCATTATGTTTTCTTGTCCAACTATGAATTTTTGTATAACAGAGAAATTTTAGGTCTATGACACATTATCATGTAAAGTAGGACTATATAAAAATAGCAAAACTTTTCACTGACTTATTTAATCTTACTCATTAGAATTTGTTGATTAGTTTGTATGTACCATATTTGACAAAGGACCATGGTACATCTCTTTTAAATATTTTATTAAAGTGGTCTAATATTGTATTAGTTTTTTCTTCATCTGTATCATATTGTAGGCTCATTTCATTATTGTGGTCAATTAAAGCCTCCAGGCTTTAATTAGGGCTTCTTAGAGTCAGGCAGAATGTGGGTGTCCACTGATACCAAGTGGCTGGAGAGTGATGAAGCATAGATACATGAGAACTTGGGGGTATGAGTTTGAAGGAGAGAAAGATCTATAACTGTTAATATCAACTAAATTGAAAAACATAGGTTGGATGTGGAGAGCTATAGGCTAGAATGCTTTTATAATTAGCTGGGATTAGAAATGATTGAGTGACCAGACCCAAGGAGTAGTGATTAGTATATTTGACGTTCGTCTCTAGAGAGGTCTCAAATGGAATGGAATGAGTAATAAGCACCTATGTACCAGGCATTGTGCTAATGCTTTACAAATCTTATCTCATTTGGTCCTCAAAACATCTGTGAGATAGATACTTATCATCATTATTATTTGTTATTATCATTATTCCCATTTTATAGTTGAGAAACTGAAACAGTCAGAGATTAAGTGAGTTGCCCAGGGTCACACAGCTAGGAAGTGTCTGAGGCTGAATTTGAACTCAGGTCTTTCCTACTATAGGTCCAGAGCTTTAGCCCCCATGCCACTTAGCTGACTTGTGGCATAATAGAGTGATCCAGGTATTATTCTTTTGCTCTACTCTGCAAACAGGGCCTGGCACACAACATAGTAAGTTCTTAATAAAAAGGTATTTCCCAACTGACTGAACAGGACTTTAAGAATAACTTAGATGGAGGCAAAGGTATCATTTCTCTCAACTATGAAAATAACAACAAAACTTGAAGGCATAACTATTCCACTAGATCATAGAATCATGATCTAAAAATGATTTTAGGATATCAGATTAATTCTCATAAGATGAAATTTACTTGGGCAATTATAAAATCGTACACTGTTTAAAATGCATAAATATTTGATGGATAAGGCATGGCTGGACAACAGTTTGTGTGAAAATATGTGAGGGTTTTTCAGTGGACGGAAAACTCAATATGAGTCAGTAATGTGACATGGCTGTCAAAAAATCCAATACTGTATTAGGCTGCATTGATAGTGGCATACTGACCAGGACAAGGAAAGTGAAAGTCTTGCTCTATTCTGCCCTACTAAAATCATATGTGGAGTATTGGATTTAGTTATTTACTGTATTTTGGGAAGCACATTGACAAACTGGAACCTGCCCTGAGGAATATTATCAGGACAGTAAAAGGACTGGTGGCTATGCCAGTTCAACTTAAAGAAAAGTAGGGAGGGGAAATGATTAATATCTTTGAATATATGAGTCATTGTTATTTGGAGAGGAAACACTTTTCTTGGCCACAGAAATCTAAACTAGAAACAGTGGGTTGGGGTGGCAGAGAAGCAGATTAAATTTAAAATGAGGAAAAACTTTCTATTAGTTATAGCTGTCAAAAAGTGGAATGAGTAGCCTTGAGAGAAAGAGGTTCCTTACAATTGGAGGTCTTTGGGCAGAAGTCTCCCATCACTTGTTGTAAATATTTTAGAAAGGATTCCAATTTAGGTGTTGGTTGAATCAAGTAGCCTTTGAGATCTCTTTCCACTCTGAAATCCAGTGATTCTGTGAGTATTAAAGCTAAGATCCAAACAAAGGATACAATTTTTAATCAAGACCAGGATATGGTGGACAGTTGACTGAAGTCCAATGGGCAGGTGGGATCACAGGGGTTCAAATAGGCAAACATAATGCTTTTCAAATGAACAGATGACTTCAACAACTTCAACAATTTGGAGGGAGTTCATTCCAGGCACAGGAAATAGCTTGGATAAATGTGCTGAGACTTATGAGGACAGGGGGAGATGGTACCAATCTGTTACACTTTTTCCTGCTAACTTTCCTATTTCTAATAGTAATAATAGCTAGTATTTATATAGTGCTTTAAGGTTTGCAACATGTGTTATCTCATTTGATCTTCGTAACAACCCTGGGAGGTAAGTGCTATTATTATCCCCATTTTATAGATAAGGAAACTGAAGCAAGCAGGTGTTAAGTGACTTTTATAGGGTCACATACATAGTTAGCAAGTGTTAGAGGAAGGATTTGAATTCAGCCCTTCTTGACTCCAGGTCCAGTGCCCTATCTATCTGTTTTGCCACCTAGTTCTCTACTAATGAAATCAGCCCACTTCTCATCCACAGGCTCAGGTTTATATGCTGGCACTAATCCTCACAAGTAGTAGGAACTCAATAAATCCTTTGTGATTGGAACTTCAACAACAGCTTTTAAATTCACCATCTACTGAATAAACTGATGCTGAGTGAAGTGAGCAGAACCAGGAGAACATTGCACAAGTAGCAGCAACATTGAGCAATGACCAGCTTTGTTAGATTTAGCTCTTCTGAGCAATGCAATGATCTAAGACAATTCCAAAAGACTCATGATGGAAAATGCTATCCACATCCGGAGAAAGAACTATAGAGTCTGAATGCAGATCAAAGTATACTATTTTCTCTTTTCGTTTTGTTTCTTGTGGTTTTTCCCTTTTGTTCTGATTCTTTTTTCACAGCATGACTAATGTGGAAATATGTTTAATATGATTGTACATGTATAGCCTATATCATATTGCATGTCATCTTGGGGAGGGTGGAGGGAGGAAAAAATTAGAACTCAAAATCTTATAAAAGTGAATGTTGAAAACTAAAAATTAATTAATTAATTAAAAAGAAATTCACCACCTACTTTGTCTCTTCTATCTTTGTGAGCAATAATTTTCTAACAAATTTTCTCTTGTCCTTCCTGCTTTTCTGTTTCTGTTTTTTTTTGAGTCCTTGAACTGCTCAGCTCTTTTTTAAAGTGGGGGCAGTAACCTCTTTCTTTTCACTTGATCCTAATCACCCCCTTCAGAAACTTTCTCTTGGCAATGACATCATCATTTAGGAACACAAGAATTTTTGTTTTTAGAGGAAATAGATGATTTTTTTTTCAAGAAACCCACCAAGTTAAACCAGAAGACAAATAAGGGTTAAGCAAAGGTTTGCTAAACACAGAACAAGTCCCTTCCCAGAGTTCATGCAAGGACATCCTGACAATACCATTGTCAGCTGTCAGGGGTGCAGTACCTTTATTAGCACGATCACAGGAAGAGAGCCGATGTCTCCCCCCTACCCCAAGGCAAGCCTGATGCACTATCTAATTGTTGATGGAGAAAGCAAAGCTAATTCAATCTAGCTTGTCACTCTTGGGACTGAAAAATCTCCCTGAACAGCCTAGGAGCACGAGCTTTCTTGTGGAAGGGTGACATTGATGTGGAGCTTGGAAAGGGCAATGGTGTCAGAATTAAAAAGCTCTTCTAGGTCTCCTGAGCAGCAGCCATAATTCCAGCAAACAAAGTGCCTGTGATTTGGAGAATTAAAGTGAACTCCTCACACAAAGCAAATAACAGAGATTATAGAAGAGGGTTATAAGAAAATTCTAGGAAGGAGCCTACTCTTTTTGATGATGGGAGTGATGATTATTTTTTATTTTTTGGCTAGGCAATGGGGTTAAGTGACTTGCCCAGGGTCACACAGCTAGTAAGTGTTATATGTCTGAGGTAGGCTTTGAACTCGGGTCCCCCTGAATCCAGGGCTGGTGATCTATCCACTGTGCCACCTAGCTGCCCCGGGGAGTGATGATTATTATCCGTATTTGTTTTAAAAATGTTTTCACTGACACTCTTTTCATCACTGTCATTTTCCAATCATCCTCCCTCATAAGGCATCCTTTATAATTAAGAAATATAGCTAATTAGAAAAAACTGACTCATTGACAATGGTGGCATGTGTCCCATTCTTCAACTGTAGTCGGTCTAAAACCTTACTACCAAAAGGAGGAAGATATATTTTATTAAATCAATGAAGTCAAGTTTGGCCATGAATATCTTTTTGTGATATCTTTTTGTGTAGTCCCTTTGTATATTATTCTCTTGCTTCTCTTTAATTTACTCTTTAGTTTACTTTAATTTACTCTGCATTGAATCATAAAAGTCTTCTGGGGTTTCTCTGAGTTTTTTTTTTAATACCTATTCCCCGTTATGTTCCTATACCATGTTTTGTTCATCCACTCTTCTGTCAAGGGGCTCCTGCTTTTCTACTAGTTCTTGTTGCTACCACAAAGAATATTGCTCTAAATATTTAGTACACCACCACCACTACCACCACCACCACCACCACCACCACCATTACTACTACTACTACTACTACTTCTACTACTACTATTACTACTACTACTACTACTACTACTACTACTACTACTACTACTACAACCACTACCATCACTACTACTGCAACTACTACAACTACTATGACTACTATAATTACTATGACTATTATGAATACTACAACTATTACTACTACTTATCTACCTACCTACCTACCTACCATTTACATAGTGCTTACACTGTGCTAAGAACTTTACAAATATTATCTCATTTGATCCTCCCAACAATTATCGGTTTGTTGTTTGTTGCCAGACTTGGAGTCAGGAAGACTCATCTTTATGAGTTCAAATTTGGCTTTAGATACTAATAGCTGTGTGACTCTGGGCAAGTCACTTAACCCTGTTTGCCTCAGTTTCCTCATCTGTAAAATGAACTGGAGAAGGAAATGGCAACCCATTCCAACAGCTTTCCCAAGAAAACCCCAGATAGAATCATGAAGAGTTGGACATGACTAAGACGACCTAACAACAAAATGAAGTAAGCAGACTTTAACTGACTTGTCCAAGATCACACACAGTAAGTGTATGAGGCTGGATTTGAATTTAGAGCTTTTTGACTCTTCTTTCCTTGGGTATGTTTTCAGTGCTATCATTGTTGGGTCAAAAGTGTTAATAATTCAGTTAGTTTTCCAGAATAGTTCAAGACTTTATTCAAGAGCAGTTGGATCAGTTCACATAGTAGTTTAACAGTGTATTAGTATTCCTGTCTTTCCACTGTCTCTCAAAAATGGATTATTTCTTCTAATATCATTGCCAATATTTTGGCTATGAAGTGATATCTCATATTTGCTTTAATCTGCATTTCTGTTATTATTAGTAATTTGGAATTTTTTTCATATGGTTATTGACCATTTACATTAGTTATTCTGAAAACTGTCCATAACTTTTGAAAAAAAAAAAGATTGATGAATAGCTCTAATTCATTTAAATCAATTCTCCACATATCTTGGAATAACGTACCTTCATCAGAGATATTTGATGTAAAGATTTTCCTTAATTGACACTTTCTCTTCTTATTTTAGTTGCATTAATTTTGTTTGTATAAAAGCTTTTAAATTCTGTACAATTAAAGTGATAAGTTTTGTCTTTTATGATTTTCCCTGTCTCTTGGTCATGAATTTTCCTCCAAATCATAGGTCTCAAAGGTACCATCTCCTCTTTGAAGGACCCTACTTTTAGCTAATTTTATTGTCTTGTGCTATATTAAAATTATCTCTTCATTATTCAGGTTTGATTAGGCATAGAGTATGCTCAGGGCTTACAAAAATCTAAGTACAGGCTAAAAGAGATGAGATGAGGAAGAATTACTATAATAAGAATAGAAAATGTCATCTATGCCATGGGCACTTCCCTGCTCCTGAATTATTTAAATCTCTCCACTGAACCTGTTTATCCCCTACCAATGGACTCATATTTACTCAGATTCTAGGGTCAGTTTTGCAATTTGTTATACAGAATACATGCATACTAACACATAAATACTGACACATATATACACATATGCACATATACATATATAAATACATACATGCATATACACACATGTATATATATATATATATATTCATATATATTCAAAGTAGCTGCTGAAGCTCCCTTTGCTTTATACTGCAGTTGTATACTGTTGTTATTGTGGTTGAAACTAATTCTCTCTATTTAACCCAGGTGAGAAGTCCGGTTGCTTCTTATTGGTCTGATTTTACTACTCTCAGTCCCATGAGATTCTATTTCTGACCTGGGCCCAATTCACCTTAGTCAGCCTGGTGGCCCTTTCTTCAGATGCAAAAATTCCTGGTGATAGCTCCACATATAGTATCTAAGTATCTATTTTAGCATGAATTAGTATGGAAGATGACTTCATTGTGCTACCGTGCTAAATCCCTGAATAAGTTACAATATGGAAACAGATACTTCTCCTTCTGACCCTAGACTTATCCACCATGTTGGAGATTCCCCATGCTATTCACCGTTCTGATGCTTTTAAGCTGTGGGACCACTTGACTACTCCAAATCTTCATTTGCTTATCTATAAATAGGAACAGTAATATCAAATGGAATGATGTTAATTTCTAATGTGTGACTCTCCATCTTCTATTCTCCTTTCCTAGAATGTTCTCCCTCTGCACTTCCATCTCTTAGAATTCTGTGTCTCCTTTCAGAATCAGCTGAAGTGCTCCCTCTGCAGGAAACCTTTTGTTGTAGTGCTGCCTTCAAATGCTTACTGTATACTTACTGATATGTGAACATATTGTTTTTAGAAAAAAAATTTTTTTTAAGCAATTGGGGTTAAGTGACTTGCCCAGGGTCACACAGCTAGTAAGTGTCAAGTGTTTGGTCTGAGGTCGATTTTCCTCCTGACTCTAGGGCCAGTGTTCTATCCACTGTGCCACCTAGCTGCCCTGGAACATATTGTTTCCACTGTCAGAGCATAAGCTCCTTAAAGGCAGAGACTGTCCTGCTTTTGTAGACTTAGTGCTTAACATAGTTCCTGACACATAGGAAATAATAAATGCTTATTGATTGTGCCCCCAAAGCACTATATTAATATAATCATCATCAAAAATAAGAATCATATGAAGAACTGTGAATGACTTAGCTATTCTCAGCAATACAATCATGCAAGGAAGTAGTGATGAAGCTTACTTTCGACCTCCAGAGAAAGAACTGATGTTTGAATACAGACTGCAGCATGCCATTTTTCACTTTCTTTCTTTCATTCTTTTTCTTTCATTCAAGCCTTCTTGTACAAAATGACTAATATGGAAATGTTTTACATGATTGCACATGTATAACCTATATCTGATTGCTTACTGTCTTGGTGGGGAGGGAAATAGGGATGGATAGAATTTGGAATTCAAAACTTAAAACAATGTTAAAATTGTTTCAACATGCAATTGGGGAAAAATAAAATATATATTAAAAAAAGGCGACAGCTAGGTGGCGCAGTGGATAGAGCACCGGCCCTGGAGGCAGGAGGACCTGAGTTCAAATCCGACCTCAGACACATAACACTCACTAGATGTGTGACTCTGGGCAAATCACTTAACCCCATTGCCTAGCCAAAAAAAAAATAGAAACTTACACAAAACAAAACAATAAGCATCCTAACCAACATGGAGAGGTTACTGCCAATTCTAATTTTCAAATTTTTATAGTTCAACAAATTGTTGTATACTCAAAAAGCTTTTATTTTCCTGAGAAGGGAGAAAGAACATGTACAGCAATAACTGCAACCCAAGGCAATGAATCAGAAATTGGGGGAATCAGGCAAAGTTTAATGGAGGAGAAGACCCTATGCTGAGACTTGAAGGAAAATAGGAATCTGAAAGGTGAAAATGAGGAAGGAGCGAATTCCATGAATGGAGAATGGTTTATGTAAATGGACAGGCAGGATCTGGAGCACAGAGTTCAGGAAATATCTAGTAGTCAGTTTGAAGGGAAAGTAGATTATATGAAAGGAAGTAATATGAAGGAAGGTTGAAAAGGAAGATTGGAGGAACTTTGTGGAGGATCTTGAATTCCAGGCTAGGGACCTTACATTTTATCTTGGAGGCTACAGGGAGTCATTGAAGGCATTTGAGCAGAAGAGGAACACAGTTAGACCTATACCTTAGGAAGATTGTTAGAAAGACTGTGTAAAAGACAGAATATAGTGAGAAGCTGGAGATGAATTATGAGGTTATTACAACACTCCATGTAAAAGGTGAAGAACGTCTTAATGAGAAAGGTGGCAGGATAAATGGAGAGGAGATAGACAAGAAAGATATTTTGGTGGTAGACTCAACCAGATGGCAATTATTTGGATATGGAGAATGAAAGAGGGAAGAGTCTAGTATGACTCTGAAGTTAAGAATGTGGGCAATTGGGAAGATGGTGGTACCATTAACACAAATAAAGAAGTTGGGGTGGGGGAAATTTAGGAGGGAAGAAGCCAATGACTTCCTAAATGTTACCTGTGAGATACTGCGACCTTCCATTTGGATGACATGTTGCTGTCTTCTTCTTTTATCTATTTTTCTATTTTCCCTGTGTACCTGTTTTCCCTTCCTTTAGAAGGCAAACTCCTTGAGGAGAGGAATTATTTCACATTTATTGTCATATTCCCAGTGCTTAGCATGGTACTTAGCACATAGTACAGGCTTAACAATTACACAGTACAGGGCCCAATTTTGAATGAGAGGAGAATGGGCTATATCACATTCGGGAAATTGCAGAGCATTTTCAACTTTTCTCTGAAACAAAAATTCATATAAAAATCTCTGTATTCTTCTCATGACACTGTATGACTGTGAATTATGGAATACCACAACCTCTAAAGAATTATTGTTGTGAATCAATCAAAGAAAAATGGATAGATGTATGATGGGTATAAATAAGTTGCAATATATCAACCATGAGCAATTGCATACAAAAAAGTGCGAGAGACATCATCAACAAGATGTATGATTGGAAAGGGAGGTGGGTTGGTTATGCAGAGATTTTGGACAGGTTACAGTGGACATCATGCAGGCTATTTTGTTATCCATGTAACAAGAACAGTTTTAGAGGGAGGTTCCCAGAATGCTGCCCCTTTTGAGGATTTACAGGAGGACATGAAAATACAAGAGGTTAGGTGGTAATCCTCAATATCAGAGGTAATAACCATATTTATAAGATTATTTATACGATTATTGAACTATGTGGAGGAGGATACTGTAATATTAATTAACAGCAATACCTCAAAAATAGAAAAGCAGCAGAGGGGTCAATGGGCCTGTATAAAATTGGACATGAGACAGTGAAGTTAGGTCATCCCAAGAGCATTTATCAATTAAACTAGGTAGAGGTTAACACATAGATTCCAAATGAAGCAGATTTGCCAGTATTTCTATCCCAATCAATCCTCATCATTGATTACAGTGGAACCACCATATTGGAGTATGACTTCAATGCTTGATTTGCTTGAGCATAAGATCATAGGATTTAGTACTAGAAGGGACCTTATAATGAGGAAGTTGAAATTGCACTAAAGAAGACCTCAGGAAAAGGGACTGGACCTTCTCAAGTACATGCATGAAATCTGTATTGGAGGCCACACAATTTTAAGGATGCTAAGGGATTAGTTTTTATAGAATCTCAAAGACGGAAAGATGGAAGCATTTAAAAAACCCCAACATAGATTGTATAATTCCAAAAGGAGGGAACTTAGAAGACCTTATCAAATAGGTGGCACAATAGACAGAACCCTGAGCCAGGAGTCAGAAAGATCCGAGTTCAAATCTGACCTCAGATACTTCCTAGCTGTGTGACCCCAGGCAAGTCACTTAACCTCTGTTTGCCTCAGTTTTCTCAACTGTAAAAATGGGGATCATAATAGCACTTACTTATAAGGGTTGTTGTGAGGATCAGATGAGAAAATATTTAAAAAGCACTTAGCACAGTTGTTAGTACATAGTAGACACTTATAAGTCTGTTTCCTTCTATTCCCTACCAGCCATATTCCTATAATCTCTTTTCTTTAGGAAAATATTCTTTGCACATGTCATGGACATCCTTGATGGAGACATAAGATGGAAACAGGCATGTTTTTGTAGCTTTTCTACAGCATGCAATATCTTCACAGCCACACGATTGACTGAAAAGTATAAAAAATATAAGGCCTCGCTCTGCTTATTGTTTGTTGATTCAAAGTAATAAGCTTTTGACTCAGGAAAGCAAGACAGTCTTACAGAAATAGCATAACAAAGTAATGTTTACTACCATGAAAGGATAAAAAACATATAAGATTATTTAATAGAAATAATCACAAATTTCAATTTGTTCAATAGTCCTATTTATTAACACCCAAAAAGGTATAGAGCAGGAGAAATACACTCATCAAAGTCATGTTCCATTGTCATGGAGGATATTTTGTGCAAAGACCAAGTGGAAGAGAGATTCTTTACTGATAATGAGAGCCTCCAGGCACTCTTGTTTTGGATGACATTGTACTAATTGCATCAAGCTTCAGAATAATACAGGATTTCCTCCATGACCCTTCAACAAACACCTAATAATCCACACAGAAAAACCAAAGTGAGTGGACTACTTATTGCCTGAATTATGACATGCAGTTATTTGTGCAGCCTATTCAGTTAGTCCATCAACATATCTATATTAAACAGACATTGTAGATGGATGATATAAATGAATAGGAAGAAGAGTGGGTTTCATCACCTTTGGGAAATTACATAGTACTTTCAATGATTTCCCACTGCTCTCTGACACAAAACCCAGCTAATATTCTCCTCATGAGGCTATTTGGCTATGAATCATGAAACACCTTGATTTTTCAGAAACTGAAATTGTGATCCAGTGGTGTGTATAAGCGGGTCAGAACATATTATCAGCAATGATTTTTTCAGAGGAACTGGTATAAGAGATATCATCTGAAAAATGCATAATGAGAAAAAGAAATGGTCATTTTGGAGAATGAGGGATAATAAATGTATAGCTATGCTGCCCTGGTGCCTAACAAAATATTACCAAACCAAGAGCCAACATCCTACAATATTTCTGAGTATTAAGATTTTTTTGATGTCCCCAAATTTTCAGACTCCCCCAAATAAAAGTTGTACTATTAGTATATGTTGAATGACTAAAGATATGATGGAAAAATAGTAAAATGAAGCCAATAACTTTTAAATGAGTTTGCATTTTATCAATCACAACATCTTCATACATTTGGAAAATAGTAACACATTTATGTTTGAAACATTATTTTTTTTTAACTCCACAGAAGACATGTTTGCTTATTTGTTAAACTGAGTCATGTTATCTATTTTGTCAGAACTAAATAAACCCAGCCCAGGGCAGTGGGTAGAGAGCTGGCCTTGAAGTGAGGAAGAACTGTCATCAAGTCTTGCCTTGGACACCTATTGGCTTCATGATCTTGGGTAAGTCACTTAATTTTTTTTAGTGCTCTAGGGTATTCTGTAAGACTCTGAGTTGGAGAGAAGGTGTTGCTACACCGATAGAGGAAGTTTCTGAACCCATAAGTTTTCCCATAGCCAATGAAATCACAGGTCCAGTCTCTATCCCTATATCTAAATAAAGATTGAAATGACTGTACTTGCTATGTAATTCAGATTCATGGATCCCTTGAAATTTCTCTATGACCCATAGGTGGGAGCCACAAAAGGAAAGTCTCCAGAAACTGTGTAAAGCCTCCATGGTGGATTTATAGAGAAACATGAATAGCATGCACCAAGAAGGTATGGATGTATGGGTCAAGATCTATACCAGTGTCCACATTGAGGAAGTACTGACACTGAAATCATGGAACCATCATAGTCTTACAGCAGATCTAAATCTTTATCTTTGGCATCACTTATATTTATTTTTGTTATTTAATTTTTTTAAGGCAATCAGGTCTTGTAGCTCCCTACAGAAGCTCTTGCAACTGTATGAACAGTACATTTTTCAGTTAATCTAGTATATGATTCTTCCAATCTGGTGACAAATTCATTGAAAGCAATGAGGCATCCTTTTTTGGGGTTACTAGGTGGTGCAGTGGATAGAGTGACCAGGAGTCAAGAAGACCTGAGTTCAAATCTGGCCTCAGACATTTACTAGCTGTGTGACCCTGGGCAAGTGACTTAACCCTGTGTGCCTCAGTTTCTTCATCTGTAAAATAAGTTGGAGAAGGCAATGATTAACCACTCTAGTATCTTTGCCAAAAAAACAAAAAACAAAAAACAAAACAAAAACAAAAACAAATGGGGCCACAAAGAGTCTGACAGTACCGAAACAACTGAACAACAACAGATCATCTTATCATCTCATTTATGTTTTGATTGAATCCCATTTAAGCGTTTATTGTGTATCCCGCTGCACCCTACATGTCTTAGTCTTAAGGTCCCTTTTCTTGGTAAATAAAAATGAAGTGAGAAGGGTACTGAGCATAGGATTGAATCTTGCGTCTCTTCTTTGTTACTTCTGTGACCTTGGGCAAGTTGTTTCATTTTCTAGGCCTTAGTTCTTCATCTGCAAAGAAAGAAGGTTGTGCTAGATGGCCTCTAATGTCCTTGCCAGCTCTAAATTATGAGTCAAGTAAGTCTGCCTCCTTTTTTTTTAAATTCATTTTCATGATCTTTTCCACCCCAAGCAACAGTCCTATCTCTAGTTGGTCTCTCTTCACCAAACATAGCTTTAAAAAAAGGCCTTTTAAGTTCTTAGCATTCATCTCCAATCTGAGCTCATTCTAGGCTTTCGTCCAAAATAGTTAAGAACTATAAATACATTCTTGATGCTTCTTAAAGCACCAGGCTACTCTTTTATATTCACCTACAATTACTCATCCTTGCTTCTATCTTCTGTACATGTTCTTTAAGAAAGCCAAATTATTTGATGTATTCATTGTGCAGTCATATTGGTCTTTTTAGATAGCTCCCATTTTTTTTCTCATTTAACTAATTCATGTTTAGTTATTCAGAACTTCATTTTTGAGAGACTCATTTATTTTGGACTAAATATTTCCTTTGCTGGAGCTTTATCTAGGTCAGGCCCTTTGATTGTGGGTGTCCTCCCAGGTTCTATCCTGGGCCCTTTTCTCTTCTCCCTCTATACTATTTCACTTGATGATCTCAGTTCCCATGAATTCAATTATCATCTCTACTCAGATGATTCTCAGATATACTTATCCAGTCCTAACCTCTTTCTTGACCTCAGTCTCATTTCCCCTACTGGACTACTTAAACTGAATGTCCTATAGACATTTTTTTTGGTGTGTGTAAATATTATTTTATTTTTTCCAATTACATATAAAGATAATTTTCAACATTCATTTTTTTATAAGATTTTGAGTTCCAAATTTTTCTCCCTTTTTTCCTCTCTTCCCACCCTCCCCCAAGATGGCAAGCAATCTGTTATAGGTTATACATGTGCAATCATTTAAAACATATTTCCACATTAGTCATGTTGTGACAGAAGAAACAGAACAAAAGGAAAAAAAATTAAAAAAAAGAAAGTAGAAATAGTATGCTTTAATCTGCATTCAAACTCCATCAGTTCCTTCTCTGGATGTGGATAGCATTTTCCATCATGAGTCTTGGTTTATTGTCTTGCTGAGAAGAGCTAAGTCCATCAAAGCTGATCATTGCACAATGTTGCTGTTATTGTGTACAGTGTTCTCCTAGTTCTTCTCACTTCACTCAGCATCAGTTTGTGTAAATCTTTCCAGGTTTTTCTGAAAACTGCCTGCTCATCATTTCTTATAGCACAATAGTATTCCATTGCATTCAAATACCATAATTGTTCAGCCGTTCTCCACTTGATGGGCATCCCCTCAATTTCCAATTCTTTGCCACCACAAAAAGAGCTGCTATAAATATTTTTGTACATGTACATTTTCCCTTTTTAATGCCACAGACATCTTAAACACATGTTCAAAACTGAACTTATTATCTTTCCCCTAAAATCACAAATTATTACCATTAAGGGCACCACCATTCTCCCAGTTACCTAGACTCATAACTTAGCTCTCATTGTTGATTCTTCACTCTTTCTCACTTCCATACCCATATGCAATCAGTTGCCTAGTTCTTTTTTTCTCTTTTTTAAAATTTAGTTTTAGTTTTCAACATTCACTTCCACAAGATTTTGAGTTCCAAATTTTCTCCCCATCTCATCCCTCCCCCAACCCCAAGATGGCATGCATTCTGTATATTCCTGCCCCTAATCTGCAATCCCTTCTATCTCACCCCCCTTTTCTTATCCCCTTCCCCTTCCATTTTCCTGTGGGGCAGGATAGATTTCTGTACCCCATTTCCTATATTTCTTATTTCCCAGTTGCAAGTGAAAACAATTTTTTTTAACATGTGTTTTTAAAACTTTGGGTTCAAAATTTTCTCCCTTCCTGTCTCCCCACCCACCCTCATTGAAAATCAAGCAACTTGATACAGGTTACACATGTGTAGTCATGCAAAACACTTCTATAGTAGTTATGTTGTGAAAAACTAAGCATATTTACCTTCATCTTATCCCCCCCCATTTATTCTATTCTCTCTTTTGACCCTGTCCCTCCTCAGAAGGGTTTGCTTCTGATTACCCCCTCCCCCAATCTGCCCTCCCCTCTATCATCTCCCTGCTCTCTTGTCCCCTTCCCCCCTATTTTCCTGTAGGGTAAGATAGATTTCCATACCCTATTGAGTGTGTATGTTATTCCCTCCTTAAGCCAAATCATATGAGGATAAAATTCACTCATTCCCTCTCACTTTCCCCCATTTCCCCTCCACTGTAAAAGCCTTTTCTTGTCTGTTTCATGTGACATAATTTGCCCCATTCTACCTCTCCCTTTCTCCTTTTTCCAATATAATCCTCTTTCATCCCTTAATTTTATTCTCCAGATATCACCCCTTTGTCTTCAACTCACCCTGTACCCTCTATCTATCTATCTATCTATCTATCTATCTATCTATCTATCTATCTATCTAT
>NW_020947390.1:12512705-12538316 GCF_900497805.2 Vombatus ursinus | reverse complement strand
TATCTATCTATCTATCTATCTATCTATCTATCTATCTATCTATCTATATACATATATACATAAATTTTTTTCCCTCCAACTACCCTAATACTGACAAAGGTCTCATGAGTTACAAATATCATCTTTTCATGCAGGAATGTAAACAGTTCAACCTTAACGAGTCTCTTATGATTTCTCTTTCCTGTTTACCTCTTCATGTTTCACTTGAGTCTTGTATTTGAAAGTCAAATTTTTGATTCAGCTCTGGTCTTTTCATCAAGAATGTTGAAAGTCCCCTATTTCACTGAATGACCATTTTTTCCCCTGAAGGATTATACCCAGTTTTGCTGGGTAGGTGATTCTTGGTTGTAATCCTATCTCCTTTGCCCTGTGGAATATTACATTCAGTGCCTTCCAGTCCCTAAATCTTATGTTATCCTGATTGTGTTTCCACAATATTTGAACTGTTTCTTTCTGGCTACTTGCAATATTTTCTCCTTGACCTGAGAACTCTGGAATTTGGCTACAATATTCCTAGGAGTTTTCCTTTGGGGATCTCTTTCAGCAGATGATTGGTGGATTCTTTCAATTTCTATTTTGCCCTCTGGTTCTAAAATATCAGGGCAGTTTTCCTTGATAATTTCTTGGAGGATGATGTCTAGGCTCTTTTTTTGATCATGGCTTTCAGATAGTCCAATAATTTTTAAATTATCTCTCCTGGACCTATTTTCCAGGTCAATTGTTTTTCTAAAGACATATTTCACATTGTTTTCTATTTTTTTCATTCTTTTGGATTTGTTTTACAGTTTCTTGATTTCTCATAAAGTCACTAGCTTCCAATTGCTCCATTCTAATTTTTAAGGAAGTATTTTCTTCAGTAAGCTTTTGGACTTCCTTTTCCATTTGGGCAATTTTGCTTTTTAAGGCATTCTTTTCCTCATTGGCTTTTTGGACCTCTTCTGCCATTTGGGTTAGGCTATTTTTTAAGGTGTTATTTTCTTCAGTATTTTTTTGGGTCTCCTTTAACAAGCTGTGGACTTGTTTTTCATGATTTTCTTGCATCACTCTCAGTTTTTCCTCTACTGCTCTTACTTGCTTCTCAAAATCCTTTTTGGGTTCTTCTATGTCCTGAGACCAATTCATATTTTTCTTGGAGGCTTTGGATGTAGGAGCTGTGACTTTGTTGCCTTCTTCTGGTTGTATGTTTTGATCTTCTTTGTCACCAAAGTAAGATTCTATGATCTGACTCTTTTTGCACTGCTTGTTCATGATCTTAGCCAATTACTTGAGTTTTAATCTCATTGTTAAGGTAGGGGTCTGCTTCCAGTGCAGAGAATGTACTTTTCCAAGTTTCAGGGGTTTTGTGCAGCTGTTTTCAGAGCTACTTCTAGGGAAATTTTCCGTTCTTCCAAGGTGCTATGATCAAGGATGAGGCATTACTCCTTTTCTGGCCTGTGCTCTGGTCTATGAGTGACCACAGAAAACCACTCTTTTCTGTCTTGGAACTGTGAGGAGGATTTCCTCTCTACTGCCACTACAAGCTCCACCTTGCCAGCACTCCTCCTCACCCCAGGAAAACCACCTGGAACTGTGACCCAGATCCAAGGACGGGCAAAGCAAGACAATCCTGCACCAGCAGAGAGATCCCTGCAATCCCCCTGTGATCAGCCACTGATCGGCCAGAAGCTCTGGAAGCAGCCACTGCCCTGGGGTTGAGCTCAGGGACTGGGGCTGGGACCAAGCTTCTCTCTCTCACCGCAGACACAAACTTTCCCACCGATCTTCTAAGTTGTCTTTGGCATTAGTGGGTTGAGAAGTTAGGAAACCACCACAGCTCCCCATGATTCAGTCCTCTGAGGCCTTCTCTAGGTTTGCTGAGGCCTGCCTTGCCTAAGCGCCCACGAATTAAGCCTAAGCGCTTAGGAGCCTAAGCGCTCCTCTCCCTGCCCAGTGCAATATACCTTTCTGATCAACCATCCAGGCTGTCTTGGGTATAAATTTGTTTCACTCTCTCTTTTTGTGGGTTCTGCTGCTTTAGGATTTGTTTAGAGCCATTTTTTATAGATATTTGGAGAGGTTTGGGGGAGAGCTCAAACAAGTCAATGCTTTTACTCCGCCATCTTGACTCCCCCTATCAATTCCTGCCAAGTTCTTTTGAATTTACCTTTGTAAAAGCACTCCTTTTCTCCTTTGAAATTACCACCACCCTGATGCAGGCCCTCATCACCTCATGTCTGGACTATTGCAATAGCCTATTGGTAGGTATGCTTATCAAAACATCCTCAATCTAGTTTATCGTTCGCTCACCTATCAAAGTGATCTTTCTAAAATATAAGTCTGACCATGTCACTTGGCTATTCAATCAACCAGTGGCTTCCTATAACCTCTAGGATCAAATAGGAAATCCCCTTTTGTTCAAATACCTTCATAACCTGGCCTCCTTTTACCGTTCTAGTCTTCATATACCTTAGCCACACCCCCCCCATATTCTACAACCCAGTAACACTAGCCTCCATTATGTTCCTGCTACAAGACAATCCATTTGCTAACTCTATGCATTTTCATTCGCTGTTCTCTATGCCTGGAACTCTCTTGAACCTCATCTCAGCCTATTGGCTTCCCTGACTACCTTCAAGTCTTAGATAAAATCCCACCTTCTATAGGAAGCCTTTCCCTATATCCCTTAATGCTAGTGCCTTCCCTCTATTGATTATCTCCAATTTATTTATGCATCCTGTTTGCACATTGTTGTTTGCACATTGTTTCTGCCATTAGATTGTGAGGTCCTGAAGAGCAATGACTATTTTTGCTTTTCTTTGAACCCTCAGTACAAAGAGCACTTAATAAATGTTTGTTGACTTATTGATTTGACCTGTAGAATTTTAGGCCATGGAATGAGTGAATGAATAAATGAAAAATGTCTAGTAAGCATTTAAGTGCCAAACCCTGTGATAAGTGCTGGGGATATGAATGTAAAATCAAGACTGCCTCTGTCCTCAGGAAACTTATACTCTAAGGAAAGAAACAATACATACAGGAGAATGATGGCCAGAGAAGGGATTTATGGTCTTGGGAGTCACAAAGATGGTGGTCAATCCATTAAAGCTTCCTTTCTATGGTAGTGGTGATTTGATTACATTTCTCAAAGGAGTTGGACAAAAGATGTGGTTTGAAGAGGAAATAAAGGTGCACAACCAGAATCACTTGGTGGAAAATGCCTAGAGTGCAGATGAAGATATATGGCTCTAGGGAGCTAACCATTGTTAGTCACACTGATCTCTTTAGACAGCTGTCATATTTCTTTCTTATTTAACCAATTTATGTGTGGGTATGCTGAATTTCCTTTTTTTGAAAAATTTATATTTTTAGGACCAAATATCTCCTTTTCTGGATTTTCATCCAAGTTATACCTGCTAACTATAGGTCTCCCTGAAGGCTCTCTTCTGAGCCTTTTCTTCTTCTCCCTCCATACTATTTCACTTGGTAATCTCATGAGGTCAAGTGGCTTAACTTCTCCTAAGCATAGCCTCTGGTGGTCTAGTTTAGAGTAGGGAGCAAAAGCAACAGTGGACTAGAGTTCCTAATTCCTTTGTCTAAATTATCTGAAATTTACTGTCCCCAAATCTAGGACATCACACTATGCCCAGCTTTCTCCTCTTTACTTATCATGAACTCTATGATGTCCCTATCACTTCCCCCCCCCCCCAGGTCTTAACATTTCTATTTTGATAAACTTTTTTTTTTTTCCTTTTTGGCCAATCATAAATTTATCAGGCATTCTACTTTTATCAGAGCAAAGCCTCCAGCAGATGTCCAGATAGCTTACATCCTCTATCATTATAATATCATTTTTCCTGTCCCATAGTATAGCCCTTCGATTAACATTTTCCATATAAAATTGTGGATTCTTAGTCTGAATATTAAGGCTCCCCAAGTGATGTCCAAATAAGTGAAGTATTAATATATGTTGAAAGAGAGAATGGAGAAATAAAACAGCTGCTGGTAAGAGCTTTTATATTGCCATTTGACAGTTGCCACATAAGGAACAAGTATTGTTGTTATGTGTAGGTTATACCCAGTAGTATGCCAGAGTCAGTTCACAGTGGTTGAAGAGAGCCGATTGTTAAATCCCCAATGTGAGCATTTATGCCTTGGAAATTGGCAGATGCTATAAATTAGGGCTTGAGTTATTGTTCTCTTAATTATGTAGACTTGAGAAATGATAGAGAAAATGTTAATAATGCAGATTACCCTTAAAAGTGTTCTTGTGCATATTATTATTATTTTTCTTTCTGGAGAACTGGTTGTTAAATACCAGAAAACCACCAGTCATAACTTTACTATGTGACCTACCAAAGATGGCCACTCATGGCCATATTTTGAAGCCATTGAATCTCTTGGAAAGTGTCTCAAGTTAAGTTTTATTCAGTCGAGCCTCAAATGGATTCTGCCAAGCATTTTTTTCCCCTGACAATGTAAAAATCCAGGAGACACTTATGATAGGACAGTCAATCCCTTCTTTAAATTCACCTATATGCATTTTGCTACCTGTTAACCAGCAGCTCAAGGCATGGTTATTTTGTAACTTCACTTCATATTAAGAACCTGGAGTGCTTGGTGAATAGAATAAAGTTCCTACCTTCTATGGGTATATTTGTGTAAATGGTTACTGCTTGCATTTTGAGGAACTGTATGAGGCTATTTAAATGTTTCCCCACTGATACTAGAAGCCATAATTTACTGGAGATACTAACATGGGGAAAGAGGAAACTTTAAATGCAGGCTCAACCTCAGAAACAAGGCTGTCACTTATAAGTAGGTGGTGAACGTGGTTGCCTAAGTATTGTTATTTGGGGATACCCAAACGCCCTATCCTTCTTGCCTCTTTTACCAATTGACTGATGCCTGAAATTCCACAACTAGAAATTTATTCTTTTTGTATTCCATTAAAATGCAAATACCCCTTGGAGGATTAACACAAGGTAACACATTTACAATTTAGGGCCCCTGGCCTCTGACACTGGAAATAGGAACAATTTTCAAGTTCTTTTGCAAAATATCTTCAACTTCTGAGTCCACTAGGGGTTTTCCTTGGTGATATGAGAATATGATCAATTTTCCCCACCCTGCAAAAGGTTCTCATATCACTTGCAAGTGTTCAAGTTAACAAGATATTTTACTTTATATAAGATGGGCTCATACATAAGCTCTTAAAGTCAGGATTTGATATAAGAATTGTCAGACTGCCTGAAAATTATGATCAAAAAAAGAATCTGGATACAATATTACAAAATTTATTAAGGAAACTAGAACAAGAAAGTAAAGTACAAATAGGAAGAAAACTCACAGCAATGTCATTGCCAAGTTTCAAAATTCTCTGGTTAAACAGACAAATATTGCAAGCAACAAGAAAAAAAAAAGACAATTTAAACACTGTGGAAAAACAATCAGGATTTCACAAGACCTAGCAGCTTCTACACTAAAAGACCATAGGTCTTGGAACATTAGAACAAAGGAAGCTGGGGTTACAGCCAAAAATAACTTAGCCAATAAAGTTGAATATAATCCTGAATGAAGAATAAAAAAGAAATTTGATGAATTCAAAAGACTTTTTGGTATTTGTAACAAAAAGACCAGAGCTCAATGAAAAATTTGATATAGAAAAAAAAAGAAATTTGATGAATTCAAAAGACTTTTTGGTATTTGTAACAAAAAGACCAGAGCTCAATGAAAAATTTGATATAAAATATCCAGAAGAATATAAGGAAATCATTAAAGACTAATTATAAGGCACTGACTAAAGTCGCACAATTTACATGTGATATATGAAGATGCTATTAATATTAGTAATTATTAGTTATTATTATCAGTAATAATATTCTTAAACGTTATCATAAGGTTTGAAAGAAAGGTTGAGGCTGAGTTGTGTGTGATGAGGTGATTCTAAAAAACAAAATTGGGTAGGAAGAGGTTAAAAAGAGAAATTATCTCATAAAAATGAGGCATGAAACGAAGAACTAATATAGAAGAAGCAGGTGGGGGTGGAGGGCTGGTAATATTTGAACCTTATTCTTATCTGGGTTGAAGAGGAAACAACACACACACATATACATGTATACGCACATGCATATACATACATGTACACATACATATACATTCACAACACATATATGACCTGTCAGCATACTTGACCACTGATCAGTTATAACTTCCATTTTGTGTGTTTATTTGGAAATTAATGTAATCACTAGGACTTTAACTCTGTTACACAACATATGAAACATGTACAAACAGTTTTTCAAAATTTTCTTCTTTTCTCTTCTTTTCTTATGCTTCCACTGATCTCTTATTTTTATTCAATAACCCTCAATTGCATCCAAGGCTACTGCCACCCCTTGGATGATTCCAGTGCCCCCAGAGGGTGGTATCACCCACTTTGGGAACCTATGCTTTACAGCCTTCACTCTTTTTGTGTCATGGGCCCCTTTACTGAAGCCTCTGGACCCCTTCTCAGAACAATGTTTTCAAGTGCATAAAATAAAATATACAGGATTACAAATTATATTGAAATACCAATTAAATATTTTTTTAAAAATACCAAGTTCATGGATCCCATGTTACAAACCTTTTCTTTCTTGTCTGAGAGAATACACAGGGCCCTCTTAAGACCTTTTGCAGTCCAACTTCTCTCTGTAGGCTTCATTTTCTTTTTGAGTCAGGCAGTCTAGATCAGGGCTTCTTAAATTTTTTCCATTCATGACCCTTTTTCACCTGAGAAATTTTTATGTGACCCTGGGTATATAGAATAGGCACACAAGCCAAAAATTTACTGATAAGTAATCACAAAGAAATTTTTTTAAAAACAATTCTTTGGTATACATATAATTTTACCATTTATTAAAGATGAAAACAAATTGCATACTAATGAGATGGATGTGCTTATTTATTTTTGCATAAAGAATGAAATCTTGGGGGAATATTTGTTATTGTAGAACATACAGAGTTGATAAATATTTTTATTTTATAATCATCAATACTGAAAATGCTGCTTCACATAAATGTGTAGTACAAAATGGCAGAAGTATCTTTAGGACCATTTCAGAAATTGTTGGAAATTCTGTTCTAATCCCAAGCCAAAATTCATTTAATGACTTTTTAGTAAACTCACTTTTTAAACCTGTGTCACTTGATAATTTGGGAAATTCTTATTGAACTTTCAATGGCAGATGACTAGCACTTTTTATTTCATTTGCGTATGGTTTATGAACTCAACTTAGTTTTTTTAGAATCAAAATTTGAAGGGAAGTATTTCTCAACCTGTGTCTCCAGGCACTTCAGATGATCAATTATAACTCTTAAAATTAAATCTTTGGAAATGTTATTTTCAATTATAAAATCAAGTGTAGCTGTAAACATTTCTAAAGAACCATTTTCCATTGTACTTTTCCATATGTTAACATTTTTATCAAAACTTTCAATTTTATGTTTTAACATAAATATGTTACAATGTTTTCCTTAAAGTGACATGTTTAAATCATTGAGTTTTTAAAAAAATATCCAACAATAACACAATTTTGAAATCCATAAGTCATTATAAAATTAACAAAATCAGATTTCTACTCAGTCAAAAATATAACAACTTCATCTTTCAATTTTAATAATCTGTTTAAACTTTACCCTCTTAGGAGCCAGCTTACCTCTACATTTAGTAATAAGGTTTTATAATTGGAATCCATGTCTTTCCAAAGGTTTGAAAACAAAGGGACGTTAAGGGCATGGCTTTTAATGAAGTTAATGATTTTGATAGTATCGTGAAGCACAACATCTAACTCTGGTGATTTTTTTTTTGGCTATGAGTGCCTCATGATGGATCATGCAGTGAGTAAAAATGATATGTTCATTGCTACTAGCTTTAACTTTTGCTTCAAATCTAGCATTCTCACCTATCATTGCTCTAGGACCTTCTGTACAGACTCCAATGCAATTTTTCCACTGTAAACCTTCATTTTGAAAAACTCATCAACTTTAAGATATATCCTTTCCTCTTGTGTACCCTTCCAAAGGGCAAAAAAACAATGATTCCTCATGTATGCTTCCTTCATAAGCATATCTTACATAAAGTACCAACTGTGCCATTTTAGAAATATCAGTTGTTTCATCTAACTGAGTTGCAAACTTTGGGCTACCCTTAAGCCTGGTAATAAGCTGCTGGAATTGGTCATTACTTTCAGAAATTCTTTTGAAACAGTATCATTTAATAAAGGAATTTTACAAATTTCATCCCCATATTTTTTTCGATGAACTATTTCTGACATTTTAATAGCAGCAAGTAACATGAGATCTTCTCCTATCATGTAGGGCTTTTTAGTTTTTGCGATTAAATAAGAAGTTTTTTAAGATGCAAGTAAATACTTTTCATTGACAGTAACAAATTTCTCTAAATTTTTTTCTTCATTTGAAGATTTTAAAAGTTGTTCAAAATATTCCTTTGGTTTATTTCAGTATACTGCATACTTGGTATGAAGATGTCATTTTAGTTTGATTGGTTTCGTGCTCTCCATAGCCAAAACTTCATTACAAATTAAGCAAAGAGGTTTTTCCATGCCATCATCATTAGAAGTAAATCCATATTGCAAAAATGACTTGACATATTTTCTTTTTCTTGTCAATTTAGGTGTACTACAACCTGTTAGCAAAGACTCTGCCACATTGTCATTAGCATTTTTACCTCTTCTGTCTAAATTTAGCCACTTATCCATAACTGAAAAATATTTTTGTCCTAAAATATAAATATTGCTAATAATTTCTCAAATAAATATTAGTTTATGAAATTACAGTTGTTTGTGCTTAATTTTAAAAATTGATGTTCACACTTACATACATATACAGTGGTGATGAGGGGAGAAATATTATTAAAGGGCTTTTGTCTTTACTAGTTGCAATTAAACACTCCTGTTTCTGTAAAAGAAAGAGATAACAGCAATTTAAAAAATCAAACATTCTAACACAATACAATCTAAAGATATACTAACTTGATACTTACATGCTGAGGAATGACAGTAAGAAAGTATTAAAAGCCTTTATTTTGCATAATTAAACTATTATGGTTCTGTAATAACAGAAAACCTTGCATGTACAGTAAAAACTCTGCAATTCATAACATACGATAGTCTCAAATTTGAGGCGAGGTGTTTCAGGCAGTGTTCATTGGTTGATGCATGGCGCAAAGGCATGGGCAGTACAAAGTGGGCATGTTGTGTGTTCAGAACTAAGGCTATAGTGAAGTTGCGTGATGCAACACGGGCAAGCACTGCCAGAAACACCTTGGATTCATTACACTTTTGATTTTGAATTAATTTTTGATCATTGCACATTCAGAAACCTCTTACTGTTGCCAAATTTTTCATCACTCCCACATTCAGTCATGTGACCCCATGTGGGGTTGTGACCCACTGTTTAAGAAGCACTGGTCTATATTCCTTTTCCTGAATCTCAGTTCCTTGATATTCTTCTATTGGTCCTGGGGATCTCATCTCTCTGTCTCTTGAGTTTTCTTATCCTGAGGATTTCTCTGTTCACTATGACATCTTCTCTCATAAGAGGGATTCCCCTTTGGAAATTTCTCTCCTTTCAGATCAAGTTTCTGTCTCTCTTTAAAAGCCAAGTCCAAGTTCCAAATAAAGTGTGAGATAAAGTCTATTTTACTTGGTGTCACATTAGCATACTCTTAGCTGTTGTGATGAGTGGATGGGGACATGAGGAAGAGAAAATATGAAGGGCAATGAAGACCTAGTAAAGGGGGAATTCACATTGTGTCAAATGAATTCACACTTTGTCCAAGGGTCAGTAGGTGGGTGGAAGTTTATATGACTCTTTTTGGTGCTTGCCCCACAATAAGGCTTATTAGTCATTAAACCCTCATTAAGGGAGATATACTACCTAGAACTAGGAGAGTAATTGTCTCATTTACTTGTCATCGTTATTTGTTATTCTCAAAAAGGACCAATGACATCAGAAGGTAATATCTTGACTTGGCAGTGAATTGGATTTCAGTGAGGCAGAGCTGCATAAAGTCATCAGCCTCATTCTCTCCTCCAGTCACCACCGTCCACTGGCACGACATGAGTCAAGATGACTGGTGATGACTACCCCACTCTTTGGACAGACCACATTCAGAGTATTGGGTCCAACTCTAAAAACCACATTTTAGGAGAAACATTAACGACCTAAAATACTTTCAGAAAATGGTAACCAGTATGGTAAGGGGACTTCAAATGATATTCTATGAGAACTACTTGAAGGAAGTCAGTATCTTTGGCCTGAAATAAAGAGAACCAGGGTGAAATATAACAGTCCTTGAGGACTGGATGGCCATCATGTAGAAGAAGCATTATGCTGACTCTGGAGAAGGCAGTGTGGTGTAGAGCTGGGTGTGGAATAAGGGGAAATTTGAGTAAAATCCTCTTTTTACACTTACTACCAGTGTGTAGTTCTGCAAGTCAATTCAACTTTCACATCCTGTTTCCTCAACTGCAAAATGGGGATAATAATAGTTGCATTCCATACATGTCAGAGTTGTAAATAAAATGCTGTATGAAATTGAAAGTGACATATGGGGCAGGTAGGTGGCATAGTGGATAGAGCACCAACCCTGAAGTCAGGTCAAAATTTGACCTGAGTTCAAATCCAGCCTCATGACACTTACTAGCTGTGTGACCCTGGGCAAGTCACTTAACCCCAATTACCTAAAAAAAAAGGGACATACAAATGTGAACTGTTGTTATTGTTACTGATTTTATCACCATCATCATCATCATGTCATCATTATCATCATCCTTTATAGACAGTAGGTTTAAATACTGGGAAGTATGAATAAACCTGAGTCACTGGATTCCTAAGGGAAGCAGGAGGCCAGTGGAAAAGAGAAAACAGTTAAAGCAAAGAGACTGCCTCTAAGCTAAACTCTGTTTATTTCACAATTTTGCTTTTGGCTAATCCTACTAAGAAACATTATTATTAGAAAATATGCTAGATGCTAAGTTTTACCAAATATGTTCTTTTCCTCTCATTTGCAGTTAGCTATTAGGTATAGTTTTTTCAAAGTCTTTAATCACTTCCTGATTTCATGCTATAAACTCTTTGAAAGTAAATTTCTTGTCTATTGCTGTGCTCAGAATGAAATATACTCAGCTTATTGATTTTGACATATGCAACAGATTCAAACAATCAATCATTATTAATGGGCAAGATAATTTTACATGTCAAATAATGACATTATGTCCAACTGCATATTTATGTATACCTTTATTGGAATCACTAAGGGCAATTACACATTTATCTATTCAGAAACCTTGGCTGCTATTGAGTTTGACATTACATTACTTGAAGGCAATTTCTAATTTCAAGCCAGGACGGGATGAATCCAGACTTGGGGGGTTGTCAAATTTGAATGATTTGGTCAGCATTAAATACCTACTCACTTTATTTGGAGAGGGGAGACTATTGATCTAAGCAGAGAAGGCAAAGAAAGAAGCTAGTTAGAGGCAAAAAAAGGCTCGTAGAAGATTTCAGAAGATTATGGATTAGGGAAAATATGTGTTAAGGAGGGTAGCCAAATAGACTTTGGAGAGAGATTAGGCCTAGGTTACAGGTAGGTGAAAGACAAAGGATATAGGTGTAGTTTGGGAGGAAACAGAAAAGGCTGGTTGGACAAAGCAATGGTAGAAGGTATTAAAGATTATATTATGCTGACTCTGGAGAGGCAGTGTGATGTAGAGCTGGGTGTGGAATAAGGGGAAATTTGAGTAAAATCCTCTTTTTACACTTACTAGCAGTGTGTAGTTCCGCAAGTCAATTCAACTTTCACATCCTGTTTCCTCAACTACAAAATGGGTTATAATTAATGGATTATAATGGACAGCTAGATGGTGCAGTGGATAGAATTCCAGGCCTGGAGTCAGGGAGACTCCTTTTCACGCATTTATATCTAGCCTCAGACACTTACTTACTAATTGTGTGACTCTGGGCAAATAACTTAACCCTGTTTGCCTCAGTTTCTTCATGTATAAAATGAGCCAAAGAAGGAAATGACAAAACACTCCAGTGTCTTTGCCAAGAAAACCCCAAATGGGATCAGGGAGAATCAGACAAGCCTGAAAAATGACTCAACAACAACAACAATGAGTTATAAAGGATAGTGTTGGAAAAGTAGAGTGTATATTTCCTAAAGCAGGTCTAACATGTGCCAATGACTAGGAAAATCCCCATGTGGGGAAGACTTGTTCCTTGCCTGGGGCTGAGAAGGAGAGTTTGAGTTGGGAAAAAGCAAAAGTGAACCAAAAAGCCAGGCCAGGATGGTAGAAACATGTTTATAGATCACTGATATTTAAGACTGACAACAATAAGAAGACTGATTGCTAGGCAGGGATTCAGATTCTTGGGAGTTAAATATAAGGTTAGAAAGCAAAAATTCAAGGAGTCGACCCTATGACTCAACTTGACTTGGTCAAATGTCAGTCTTTTCCTTCTAGCTGCCAGTATCCCTTGATTCTGCCTCATAATGATTGGCTATTGTAGTCATAGGGAGAGGTTCTTATTCTGACTCAGCTATTGCCATTGGGCCATTTATTCCATCCCACAAAATGCCTCCTCAAACCTTAGTAGATTGGTAGGATAGCACTGGCCAATTCCAGAGTATATACACTGAATGATGGCTCCCATGTCTTCCCCTTGAGCCTGTACCGGTCCTCTAGGTACTGGAGGTTTGATTGACATCTCCTTGAGTCAAGGGTATCCAGAACTATGCATTCCTCTTGTTCCATAATTAGCAAAGATAGACGAGGGCAGGTATAATTGTGAGTCATCACTAGTCTTTCATAGCAAAGTACAATGGAACATGAATGAGGTAGGTATAAGATATGGAGGACTTTTCTGGTTAGGTTGACCGTCTGAGGGAAGAGGAAAAGAAATACTTGTCTTTCTGATAGGAAAGGTCTACTGGTACAGAGATTGCAAGGGGTTTGTGAGATTTGGTTGCTTATGAGCCCTGTGAGCTCTGGTGCCCATGAGACCCATGGGAATGTAATGCTAATTGGTCTTCCCTTGGCAAGGCTCTTTGGCTACTCCAATGGTACTACTGCAAGTAAATATCTGCTACCTCTAATTCTCTGGAGTCATCATTGGATGAGGGAACTGCAATGTATAGAGTGAGTACAAGGAAAAAAAGTAGGTTAAAAAACTGAATTAATCAAGAAGGGCATGTTCTGGGGAGATTTGTTTATATTATTTTTATCTGGACCAATTTATTACAGTTCTATTATAGTGAGTCTGACAAGCTAGTCATTCTGAGAGCAGAAGGTGTAATGCTCAAGGTAATAATGTTCTACTGGTTTGTTCCCTTTGTTTACCTGTTGCATTTGTGATACTATGTTGTAGAAAGAAGGAAGGAAGGAAAGCAGGAAGGAAGGAAGGAAGGAAAAAGAAAGAAAGAAAGAAAGAAAGAAAGAAAGAAAGAAAGAAAAAGAAAGAAAGAAAGAAAGAAAGAAAGAAAGAAAGAAAGAAAGAAAGAAAGAAAGAAAGAAAGAAAGAAAGAAAGAAAGAAAGAAAGAAAGGCATTTATTAAGCACTGACTAAGAGGTAGGAACTATGCTAAGTGTTTTACAAATCTTATCTCATTTGTTCCTCACAACAACCCAGTGAGGCAGGTGCTGTTATCTCCATTTTACAGATAAGGAAACTGAGTGAGACAGAAGTAAAGTAATTTGCCCAGGGTCACACCATTTGTGAGTATCTTAGGACAGATTTGAACTTATTTATCTCTAATTTACAGTGATTATTTTTACTGAAAAACCATCTAATAGAGCAGATGAGAAATGTGAGATTAAGTAGGTGCTCAAGTTGGAGGTGATATGAGACAGCAACCCTCACTAGGATGTGGATATTGTGCCCACTTAACATTGGGAAGCAGTGAAGTTAGAGTGTATAGAGTGCTGGATTTGGAGTCATACTGACCAGAGTTTGAATCCCTTCTCAGACACTTAGGAGCTGTGTGACTCTGAGTAAGGGTCTCAGGCTCAGTTATCTTATTAGTAAAATGGAAATAATGATAGCACCTACTATGTATAGTTGATATGAGGATCAAATGAGAAAATAAATGTGAAGCACTTTGCAAAGCTTAAATTGCCATATAAACGTAAGCTATTTCGGGTGGAGAACTGGGCCCTATGATGAATGTCCCTCACTTGCCGCTGGTGGGAATGCTCTGGTTGAGGTTTTGCAGTTGTCAAATTTGTAGTCAGATGACAAATGAGTGTCTGTTCTTTGAGGACAAGCCCAGATAACTTTTCAGACACTCATCACCATTAGGGCTGCTGGGTGATGAATTTTTCCACCATGGCAACACTAGAAGACCATCTAATAAGTCATAAATGGTTTGAAATCTGTATCAGTGAGAAGGTGTAACCATATTGACAAAATCACAGCTGCTTAAAGTTTTAGAGGAAAGTTTGTGCTCTTGTGGAAAGGCTTATCAGAGTGATTTATCCAGTAGATGTCCAAATATGGCTTTTCACAACAGTGTATCTGCCCAGAGATTGTGGCATCTAGGAATATAGGTGATAATAGAGTCGAATCTGATGCACAGCCTACTTGCAAACAGTATACAAGAACTTTTCTTTCTTATATTCTGTGTGCATAGTTCTGGGATATTTTGTTCCTCGGCCTCAAATGAAGCTTTGACTACAAATAGGTCCATCTCCAGGGCAGCCAGGTTGCACAGTGGAGAAAGTGTGGGTCTTAGTCAGGAAGACCCATTTTGCTGTGTTCAAATCTGGTCTCAGACACTTACTAGCTGTGTGACCTGGGTAAGTCACTTAATTCTGTTTGCCTCAGTTTTCTCATCAGTAAAATTGAACTGGAGAAGGAAATGGCAAACCACTACAGTATCTCTGCCAAGAAAACCCCAAATGGGGTTATGAAGAGTCAAACATGACTGAAACGACTGAAACAACAAAGGTTCATCTCCAAGACTGGTTTGGTTAGCTCTTTTCTCCACCGGTCAACTTACAAGATAAGTATATGTAAGGCCTGGATGTGGTGGTATGACCTCCAAGATATGGCTTTTATGGTGTTGTTGGGGTGTCATCTTCCTCTCTGAGCAATTTTTGTTTCTCTGGGGCTCTTGCTGATCTCTTCCCTATGGTGTCAAAAAGGCCAGTCCATGGATTATTTCTTGCCAAAGTGGACTTCCATCTCTTTTCTAGTTTTCTAACTAATTAACTAAGAGTCAATCTGCTGATTGGCAATTGTGTGTGTGTATGTATGTGTGTGTACATATGTGTATATGCAAATGAGCACATGTAACATCTTCCTGAAGACAGTGGTAATAGCCACATTTTCAGTGACGAATATTGGCTGCGGGGCAGTGATTGAAGTCTAGGGGCTCCTGTATAAGATAGGGAAGCCATGATGCAAGGACGACCAGGGACCTTACCATTTGTATGATGCAACCTGATTCTCTAACACTTAGTCTTTTTATTGTAGTTACTTTCATTTTCCATTCCTGATTGGTTATGATGTTTCAATGTGATTAAGGGCAGTATATGCCAAGCCTCCTGAGTTGGCAACCCCCCACCCCCAAGCCCTGAATATATACATGAAACAGCATAGAATAATAATGGAAACTATCAAAAGACAATAATGCCTCAGACTTGCTATAGCTGGGGAAGATTAAAAGTTGAAGAGGATATCATTGTTGTGGTTGTTATTCTGTCTTTTTTCAGTCCTGTTTGACTCTTTGTGACCCCATTTAAGGTTTTCTTGGCAGAAATTCTGGAGGGTTTTTGTCATTTCCTTCTCCAGCTCATTTAACAGATGAGGAAACAGAGGCAAACAGGGTTAAGTAACTTGTCCAGGATCACACAGCTAGTAAGTTTTTGAGGCCAGATTGGAACTCAGAAAGATGAGTCTTTCTGACTCCAGGTCTGGCACTCTATCCATTGGCCCACCTAGCCATTCATGAGGATATCATTCAAGATCAGAAATTCAGGACAACTTAAAAAATGCACAACAATACCTTTGTGTGCAATTCAAATCTAATTGCAATTTTGTATCTTCCAGAGTCCTCTTGATCACAATTCCTTTAAAAAACAGCTCTCAGTTGTTTCAGGCATGAGAATTTCCATTTGATCTGTGGAATCTTAGTTATTCACAAATCACACTAAAATTTCAGTTTCCTGGGTTGCTCCCCACCTCCAACATCATGCATAGGTCACAATTTTTTATGATCTCAGACCTGACCCAATACAAAGGTTATTGACATGTGAGCTGATGAATACAGTATGTGCTCTGCTAACAATGACGGGGCCAAAATTTAACCTGAAACATGGTCTTTAGATATAATGTTTATATTGTCCAGGTCAGGCAGCCATTAGATCAAGAAAAAGGTCAAGCACCTTCTTGGAAAAGTCAATTACATAGGGTTGGCTTAGTCACCTCCATCTATTTTATTTTTTTGTAAGCCCAGTCCTATATCGCAAAGTGTCAGCTGCTGTTAGGATGTAGCCTTGAGCACTATAAAGGCCAGGCTATTATTCTCCTTGCTGCCTGTCTACCTGATAACCAGCACAGCTTAATTTGATTCCTCGCCACATCAGGTGGTAATAAAAGTATACTCATGATGGTTAGAAAGGATGGAACGGAGCCCAGTTGGGAGAACCAGCCACCATCCCAGGAATACCATTTTGTGTTCACATTTGACTCTGAAAAGTCCGGGAACTTCTTACAAACATTGGAAATTAAGTCTGTAAAAAAATTCATAGGAGCCAACCTCCAGCCCCTTTCTAGAAGATGCTGCAACTTTTTCAAATAATCACCACAGCTGCTGATGTCAAATGCATTATTAATCAAGCCTAGAAGTGTGTTGATGGCTTCAGGAGTTGGGTTTTTGTGCTAATGACCAGGCAAACTCCAAAGATGTAGGTAGAATTCTTGTAACAGCTGTGCAGCATAACTCACCTTCAGTTTGCAGCCCCAAAAGTTGAAATGCTGCCTCATAAGCTGCTGTTGGCCTGCTATCGTTCTTGGCGATATGGCCTTATCTCTTTCCCTGTTGGAGTCAGTATATCACACTCCAACTCCAGGAGGTAAATCTAATGATTTAATGTTGTAGGACCACTATAAACAACCCTTCCCCATGCACACCAAACTCAGTCACAGTTTTTTAAAATAATATTTTATTCCCCCCGCCATTACATGTAAAAACAATTTTAAACATTCATTTTTTTTAAGTTTTGAGTTCCAAATTCTATCCCTCCCTCATTTTTCTCCCCCATCCCTGAGATAGTAAGCAATCTGATATAGGTTATAGATGTTTAATCATGCAAAACATATTTCCATTTTGAACTACAAAGTTCTTCAAGAACATTTGGATCTTGAATTTGATACCATCAGCCTCTAATTTCAGTAGAAGTTTCTTTGTCAAATGATCCAAGTAGAGGATTGCATTAGGCATCAAGAGAAAAATAAGGTTCTTGGCACCCTGATGAACAACTCCACCTTGGCAAACTGATGAGTTGAGCCTTGCTGAAAGAATTCTTTAGCATGGAGGTGCCAGTACAAGAGATAAACCAATAAGGCAGAAACATCAGCTCATTTAAGACAGGTGATATGGTACTGATACATTGTCACATCTTTATTAGCCTCAAGAGAAATTCCCATGGAGCTGAAATTCAGTCTTTCTAAATGAGGTCTTGATTTTTTTTTAAAAAGCTTATTTTCTTTTACATTTAGTAGATGCATGATCATGGGAGACTCACTTGAGGTCTCTGAGCCTCAGTTACCCCATGAATAACATAGGATTTGCCTTGTGAACTGGTGAGGCACCAGTGAGGTAATGTACATAAAAGTCTTTTGGAAATCTTAAAGTGCTCTATAAATGTCATCTGCAGTCATTGTTGTGGTAGTGGTCATCATCATTATAATCCCTGTCCTCCTCCCCCATTCCCCAAATAGAGCAGTAGTAAAATGAATGAATTTCTCTTTCTCTGTTCCCCACAAGGTATAAATAGTTATATATGTCTGCTGGATGGGCAAATGCTCCTTGCCAGACAGTTTACAGTTTTGAGGCTTCCTGGTATTGATTTTCAGAGCTGATGCTACAAAAAACCACCACAAGGAAAGGACAGTAAAAGTCAAAAACCAAAACAAACGCTATTTTGTTTCCTGAAACGTCTATAGCAAATGGACATGGTTATTGAGTGTAGCACTGGTGTGTGTGTGTGTGTGTGTGTGTGTGTGTGTGTGTGTATGTTGATGTGAAAGTACTAGCATCTAAAAAGTGAAATGATCCTTTTCCCATCACTAAGTTAAAATGCTTCACTGTACATAAAAAAAAATATCATCATACTAGATTGTGCCCTGATGAAATCACCTTTTGGTTAGACATAAACATAGGCAGGTAACAGTGAACATTGTAGCAGAAGCAGTGATTTATAGATGGACATCCAACCCTTCTGGCTCAGAAGGATTCATGTTTTAACTGCAGAGGGAAGATACAGGGATTGCTTCCTATCAATTCATACTTTGAAGGGCAGGGCATCCCTTTCTGCCATTTCATAGTGGGAGTGATCTCTTGTCTTTTACCCCTTTGCCTTCTACACAGGGCATCTAGCCACCAACCATCCCCTGCAGAGTAAGAGCTGGCCAACAGCAAGGGAGAAGGACCTGAGGCAGGAAGGAGAGAAGGAGTTGGTATTCCTCATTGACTATTTTGTTCACTATTTGTTTGGGGTGTGTACACTGATCTTTGTAGCAAGTTTCTTAAGCTTCTCAAGGACAGATATGGTGACTTACCTGTTTTTACCCCATAGTCCCTGTAGAGGGGACTGAAATTAGTGTCTTTTTGCTTGATTAATTAATGTAAAGACTCTGATTTTTAGACCCAAGGATATCACAGTATAAGAGAAAGTAGACTGCACTAGGGGATAGGAGACATAGGACTTAGTCCCTCCTCATTCTAAGTGTCTTGGGTGAGTCTTAAAATATCTCTGACTCTCAGTTTCCTTGTCTGTAAAAAGGGATACAGCAATACTTCCATTACCTACCCCATAGTGTTGATTGTAAACCTTAAAGTTCTATATAATGTGAGCTCTACTTTGACTCCTCCTTCCTCTCTGAATCTCAATTGCCTTATCTGCAAAACGGGGACACAAACACTTTACTTGCATGGGATGCTGGACTTGTACACAATCAAGGTCCCTTCTAGTTGAAAAGCAGATGTACCAATCACAGTGGGCTTAATCTTGCTTTTCTCTTGCTGGTTACAGAGGAAGTCATGGGCTGCCAAAGGCAGCCAAGTTTTCTTCTTTCCCTCTAAGAAGGAAGGAAGGAAGGAAGGAAGGAAGGAAGGAAGGAAATAAGCACTTATTATGTACTTACCATATTCCAGGTACTGTGCTTAGTGCTTTACAAATATTATTTCACTTGATCTTCACAACAACCCTGTGAAATAGAGACTATTTTACGCCCGTTTTTAGGTGGGGAAACTGAGGCAGGTAAACAATTTGCCCAAGGTCACATAGCTGGTAAGTATCTGAAGTCAAATTTGAACTCAGGTTTTCCTGATTCTAGGTCCAGTACTATGTGCCATTTAGATAACTCTAAGGCCTCTAGGCATAGTCTTGGCATCAGACACAAGGACAGAACAAATTCCTATGATAGTTAAGTATCAAGAGCACCAATCCAACATGACAGGAAATCCCATTTGAAATCAAATTAAGAGGCTGAAGCTATAAATGATAACGATCTGCTTTCTTCTTTCTCCAGGTGTGTATCTGGTCAAACGTGTATGCTGTGTCTTTATAGGTAGACAAGCCAAGCAGCATTGTGGCACCAGGGCATAGCCAATTCAGATTTATCTGCAACTTCCCACCTGGTACTGGTATGGCAGCCAAAATGATTCTGGGCACACAGAATATGAAGAGTTATGAACATCCAAAAGCTCACTGTGCCAGACCACGATGTTGCCCATCTCTTGTTAGTTTGGGGTTGGCCACGCAAGCTATTTGATATTATTCTAAGTTCTTAGTCAGGTGAATGATGATTCTTGGACTAATGATTCTAATGGGTGGGTTTCCCATCTGGGTAATTAATGGATAGAGTAGGTTAGTATGATTCCAGTCAATTGTGCTTTTTTTATTACCACTTTCACCACCTCATACAACCCCCACCCCCAACAAAGACTTAATGAAAACCACTCGTAGATTGCTAAGTAGTGATACTTTGGAACAACTCCCATTTGCACTAGAAGACTGGGTCCCTAGGGAATGAAGTTCTAGGGGAACTTGAGGGGAGAGAGGGAGTATTCTAATGCTATAGCTCATGAGCCACAACTTATGTGTTTCAATCCACGATAATCAGTTGGTATTAGTTAGCCAACCAGACATAATTAGCTTTTAGAAATGGGTATTATAGCTAGTATGTATAACATCTTCAAAAGTCTGTGACATGGTCTCTCAAAAGTACATGCAGAGGTCAAGGGAAAATGGGCTCAGACTTAGAAAGCACATGTGGAAGAGAAGTAACTCACAATTCCTTGTTTCTGGAAGTCTCCCCTTCATGGGGAGGCATTCCCCCTAGGAATGGTTTAGCTTTCTGCTGGGTTTCTTTTAGAGTCTCAAAGCTGACCTTTGATGTGTCTGTGTAGTTCATCCTTGACTTCCAACAATGGATAACAATGGCCTACAGCCATTGTTATCCTGGGACTGCTGCTAGCACACAAATGGGGAGTCCCAAGTTCATAAAGTCTCCTTTTGGTCAAAGGAAATGAGAGGAGAGTATACAGAAATTCTCCACCCCAAAGCAATTCTCTCTCAGGGGATCATTTGAAAGTGCTTCTACCATTCACTGGCCAGACATCAAAATCAATGTCCAAAGATGAACTAGATTGATAAGCTTCACAGGAGGTGACTGAGTCTCCTCAACCGATCTGAATATATCTCATGTTACATTTAGTTAAAATGTCTTTGGTTGATTGAGTAAAGTTGTTTTCACCTGGTAAATGGATTAGGACGATTGATTCAATCAAACTCTATATTAGTCATGTTTAAAGAATAATTCAGTTTGGAAATACATACTCTTAGGTAAAATCAGGTATGTTCTCATTAATATCTATTGTTAACCTTTACTTAGAGTAAAAAAATCTTCTGTAAGGTGTGTACACACATGTGTATATACGTGTATATACATGTATATATGCATACATGTATATACACATGCAGTTATATATGCATATAAATACACACATGCATAATAAATGTACAGATGTATGTGTATATGTGTATGTATATCTATATCTACATATGTTTTTGGCTTTGGGATTTCAGGACAATTTGAAATGAAAAGTCCTCATAAGCAGCTTTCTTTTGGTCTTTGATCTCACAAACTTGGCAAACATTTAGATGCTTTCATGAGATTCCACTAAAAATAAAATCTGTATTTGCTCTTCCAAGTTCCTAGGTCCCAGGCTCTGCTGCATCCTCATTTCCTTGAGGCAAGCAGAACAGAGAAAAAAGAAAAGAAAAAGTTTGGCTTTAGTGTGTTCCATGTCTCCTCCCAGTAACAGCTGTAACTAGTTGAGTGGAATAAGGAGGTGTAGATACTGTCAGGCTTGCCAGCTAAAAAGTGGCCCCACTCCTGTGGCAGATGACTTGAAGCATAGTACTAAAGATCACAAGAACTCAAGAATTTCTGTGAAAGTTTTATGGATGAACATGAAAAGGATTCGCACAGGTATGGGTGAGCTGTGATCTCCGATGCAGAGTGTACCCATATTGATTAGACTGACTATAAGGCCGCATATTATTTTAGTGCCAGAAAATACTTCTTTCCGTGGCAGGTAGGCATTTATTTTGTGAAGAGTCAGTCAACCAGCATTTATTAATTGCCCACTTTGTGCCTGGCACTGTGCTAAATGCTAAGGATACAAAGAAAAGCAAAAGACAGTCCCTATTCTCCAGGAGCCCATAGTCTAATAACGGAAGAGTCAAGAAGCATATGCTATAATGAAGGTTCAAAGCTTCTGCTGGCTTTGAGTAATACAGAGGGAACACAATTTTTTTTTTTAACACAGGAGGAGAAATTTGCAAATTTTGCCAAAGGTTCACAGATATCCTCTCCAGGCTCTGCACCTAATTGACCTTTTTCCACCCATGAAATGTCAGCAAACATTGTTTAAGTACTGAATGTACAAGGACCAGGGTTAGAAACTAGGGATAAAATTATGGAAAATGATGTAGTCTCTGCTCTCAAAGACCTTCCAGTGTGTTAGGGGAGAATAAACATTTGCATAATGAATTTGCCTTTGATCCTCACAAGATGGATAAACTTTTAGGGTCTGTATGTGATGTCACTAAGAAAAGTCTTTTATTTGCTCTTCCAAGTATGGAGGTCCCAGGTCCTGCATCTTTCACAGGGAGACTGTGACAAAAATAAAGGAGGAATCCAGATAAAGTTCTCCAAGGAGTCTCATGAGCTCAGGAGGCCACCCATTTCACTTTTGGACAGCTCTGTCATGGGACAAAATATTGGTTTTATCAAAGAAGGTCCCCCACAAAGGTTGAAAGCTGGAGTAGGTACCATCCCTTCTCCCCTTCATGCCTATTCTCTGTGGGGGGGGGGCATAAAGGCCTTGGTGCCTTTCTCTATCCTTTTTGTAGCTGATCCATTCCATTATAGGACTAGCAAATAGAGCATGTCGCAACTGCATTAATGTGCAGCACAAAATCAACCCCAACTCACTCAGCACTCACTGGGAAGCCCAAGGCATGATTCTGCCAGGGATAACTGATTGTTGCTGATAGTAAAACAACAAGGAGACATAAAATGGATTTTTTTCATTTATTCTGACAGGTGTGATTGAGTTTTAATTATGATAATACTTAGTAGTACACAGATAAAATTGCTGTAGGTACATCATGTAAAATTAATCGAATCCCTATAATGAAAGATCTCACTACAACATTTGGCAGTTTTATCTTTGCAGAAGCACAACAAAAGATGATCAGGTTTTATGTGTATTCGGGTATCACAATGATTGCCTGGCAAGGCATCTGCAGCATAGAGTCCTCTCTCTCCTTGTCCAAAAGGCTGTTGACTTTCAGATGTTCGGGTTTGTTCTCCCTCTCTCTGTGAGACGTTATCCCACTGGCATCTCAAATTCAGCACATCCAAAACAGAATCTCCCATACCTCCCAGCTCAATCTTTCCCTCCTCCAAAGCTCCTTGTTTCTATTGAGGAACCTACTATCCATTCAATTACTCAGGTCCACATTCCCTTCTCTCTCCTTGAGTCTTTATAACTGAGCAGTTACCAAGTCCTATATATTCCATGTTCATATCACATCTTGCATTCATCCTCCTTTTTCCTTTCATATGGCCATCATCACTGTTCAGGTCCTTGTCCCTTCTTGCCTGGACTATTGTTAGAGACTGCTAATTGGTTTCCCTGCTTTTGATTTCTCCTGTTTCTAATCCACTATCCGCATAGCTACTGGCATAATTTTTCTAAGGCACAGATCTGATCCCATCACTTCCTAGATCAATAATAATAAAACTAATAATAACTAATATTTATTATAGCACTTTAATTTATTATCGTATATTATAGTTTATTATTATTTATTTATTAAAACACTTTAAGTGATTTTTACAAAGCACTTTATATATACCATCTCATTTTATCCTCACAACAACCCTGGGAGGCAAGTGCTATTACTATTATTATCCCCATTTTACCAATGAGAGAGCTGAGGCAGATAGTGGTTAAATAACTTGCCCGGGGTCACAGGGTAGATTTTAACTTGGCTTTTCCTATCTCCAAAACCAGCATTCTATCCCCTATGCCAGGGGTGGGGAACCTGTGGCCTCGAGGCCGAAGGTTCCCTACCCTTGCCCTATGCCATTTAGCTGCACAGTCAAAAAAACTTTGGTGGTTCCCAATTGTCTTGAAAATAAAATACAAACATTTGCCAATTTTTATGCTATTTAAAGAATATCACAATTTGGTTTCAATCTACCTTTTCTACCTTACTTTCTATTACTTTCCTTCATGCTTTCTACTTTCCAGTCAATCTGTTCTCCAAATTTGAAATTTCACATTCTGCCACTTTGCATTGGTTAAAGCCATTGCACCATGCCTGGAAAGCACTTTGTCTTCATTTCTCAGCTCAGGCGCCAGCTCCTCTGTGAAGCCTTCTCTGGTTTCCAGTTTTCATGTTGCCTCCCTGTACTCTTGCCTTGTATTCATTTAGCTATGCACGTATTGTATCCCCTCAGTACAATGGGAATCCCTTGAAGTTTCGTTATTTCCCTTTTAACTTTGTATTCCCAGCACGTCGGATAGGGCCTTGCGTATGGTAGGCACTTCATAAATGTCTGTCCATTTGGTGAACTGAATGCCAGCACATGCAGATCACCAAATCCTAGCATCACAAAATCTGAATTTTGAGGGCCCTAAGAGACAATTATCTAGTTTAAATCATACCTGAACAAGAGCTACAAAATGCCTTCCAGTTCATATCCAGCCTGTGTTCAAAGATGGAAAACTCACTACATTCCTAAAAAAGGTCCATTCTGATTTAGGAGAGATAGCTCTAAGTATCAGGAAGGTTTTCTTTTGATTTAGCTGAATGAAATCTGTCTCCATGCATCTTATACCCATTGCTCCTGTTTCTTCCTTATGTAATCAAGTTAGATAAGTCTAATTTCTCTTCTTTCTGACCATGCTTTAATTAATTGCAGACCGTTATCTTGTTACGTTGTAGTCTTTTCTTCTCCAGGCTAAACACACCTCAAATTCTTTCAAAAGATCTTCACAGGGCTTATTTTCCAGTCCCCTCACCAGCCTATTTGAATTCCCCTGAATACATCCTGGCACCAGCTTTTACTTAAAGACATTGAAAAGCAGGAGGAGAGCATAGGAGGTGAGTAATATGTTGAGAGACTTGGGACCATGCCATTTCTGGATCTGGAAGTCTTTAGTATGGGCAAGTGAAGACTCAGAGAGAACATAATAGATGTTTTAAAGTACATGAAGGCCCATCATATAGAAGAGGAAATAAATTCATTCTTCTTGGTCTACTGGCATGTCGGAGAAATTGATAAATGCTTAGTAATTGATTAATTGATTGCTCTTAATGTAAAGAACTAGGAATAATTGGTGGAAGTTGCAGAATATAAGCAGCTAGGTGGCTCAGTGGATAGAGTGCTAGACCTGAAATCAGGAATACCCGAGTTCAAATTCAGCCTCAGATACTAGCTGTGTGACTTAGGCAAATCACTTAACCCTGTTGTCTCAGTTTCCTCATCTTATAAAATGAGCTGGAGACAGAAATGGCAAACCTCCAGTATCTTTGCCAAGAAAACCCCAAATGGAGTCACAAAGAGTCAAACATGACTGAAACAACTGAACAACAACAGCAGAGTATAAAGAAAAAAAATTACTAACAATTGGAGTTATACAAAAATGGAATGGATTTCTTGGGTGGCAATAAGTTTCTTCCTCTCCCTCCCAGACTTCTGTCCCAGGTACACACACACACACACACACACACACACACACACACACACACACACACA
>NW_020947390.1:12406260-12512695 GCF_900497805.2 Vombatus ursinus | reverse complement strand
ACACACACACACACACACACACACACACACACACACACACACACACAGAGTCTTTAAGTGAAGGCTGACTATTCAGCCAGTTAGCACAGTGGATAAAATGTTGGATTTAGAGTCAGGAAGTCCTGACTTCAAATTCAGCCTCAGACATTCATTAGCAGTATGACTCTGGGAAAAATCACTAAAATTTTCTATTTCTTAGTTTCCTTATCTGTAAAATGAGGATAATAATAGCACTCACCTTATACTTCTCGATATTGTTGTTTGAAATATTTTAAAGTGGCTTATTGGTTGAGTACAAATGGGAGGGCCCTCAAAGCTCCATGGAATCTATATGTTCCTCATCTGGGGGAGGTCAGTCAGGGTGAGAAGCAAACTTGGGTCCTAGTGGATAATCTAGTTGAAACAGGAAAACCTGGGGAGACAAAATGATGAATGTGGAAGTCTGGCAAAAGTATTGTCAAGACAGCAATCTGGGAGCCAAGAGACCAGGGTAGTGGAGCTGTGTACTGCCATAAATAAAGACCAGTGGAGTGAACAATAACAACAACAGAAAGAGGTCTGAGGAGGTGGAAAGTCTGAGTCAGAACCATAGTTAAGCCTGAAACACAGATAGGCAGCCTGAAGAAAAAAACAACTAAAAGGAATTGCCTGGAGTACAAGAACCCTTGACTAGCCTATATGGAGGGGCTTCCATGCCTCTCTCAGGGTCTTAAAGGGCAAATGCCTCAGAAGACTCTAGACTTGGCATTATCGCAAGTAGTTTTGAAAGTGCTGTAGGTTCAGGCTCTCCTATTTGCCTCTCTAGGCAGACCATAAACATCTTGGTAATTATGAACAATGGATTTTATCATAGGATTTAGAGCTTGAAGGGACCTTTGAAATCAGCTGAGGTCCAGATTGGTTAAAGTTCGAGGTTGCATAGCTAATACATAGTAGAGCTAGAATTCAAACTCATGTCCCTTGTCATAACTCCCAATTGCAATGACCTCTGCTATATATAACACATTCTGCCATACTTTCTTCATCCCTGAAGCCCCTCACTCTATCCCTCCACATCTTTACCCCATCCTAACCTACTGTTCATCACATTTCCTAGTATCAGTGCTTTGCACACAGTACAAATGATTGTTGACTGATTAACTGCTGCTGCTTTTTTTTTTTTTACTAGATGTTAGGATTGTGGTGTTGAAGGCAGGAGGGGAGCTGGAGTGCCATGCAAAGGTTTGAAAATGATCCTATTACACCAGAAGAAGAAGTGCTGACTGTTAAGAGCAGCTGGGAGTCAGTGTTCTTGGTGGGGTTAGGGACTTCCTGTCTTCAAGGTCAGGGAGACAGGTATTAGAAATAGGGGAAAGAGAGACTCAAAGTTTTTCCAGGTGGGAGGGCTCAGAGATGGCATTAAGATGTTGACGAAAGGAACTAAGCCTGCTGACCTTTGCTGCTATCCACCTCAGGAGGAACCCTGGAGTGGTGGAATCAATTCCAAAATGGATTAAGCAGCTTACAATGGAATTACGTCAAGCTCCTTTGAGCTCTCTGGCATTCTTTTATTCTGATGTTTCCCATAGAAATAAGGAAGCAAGTTGGCTTCTCCAAAGACTCAGAGATAACTCTAAAAGATATCAGAGGGGTAACTGGCCCTCCTGAAAGAAGTGCGGTTTTATACTACCACAACCCTTTCTATTTTGAGTTCTCAGCAGAAGAAAGTAAGTTTTGAAAGTATTGTAATTATTTTGAATTATGCCTAGGATATAATTTTCCACTAAAGTATACAGTTTTCAATAGGTTGTATTTAAAAGATTGATGGTTTTCCTCTTATTCTCCTCTCTTTGTCCTTACTCTTGCCTGTTGCCAAGGAGATCAAGTTTCTTTGCCTACCATTCAATGTCCTCATGACTCCATCATACTTTTCCAGCCTTATTTCATACTTTTCTCCTCTGCATACTTTTTATTTTAGCTAAACCTGATTATTCACTACCTCATAAAGATGTCCAGTGATTTTCTGCCTCTGTGTCTTTATTCACCTACCTTTTGTGCCTGGAGTATCTTTCCCTTCTTTCATCCCACTTCACCTATGAAACTTATCCTTGAAACATTCATTCAGATGTCACTTCCTTCAGAAAGCCTTCCATTATCTCCCCAGTCAGTAAGGTTCATTTTCCCCTCAGCTCTCACAGAGTACAAAAAGCAAAACTTTTAGGGATAAGGAGGTGATGGTCTTGTTCTCTGCCCTGCACAAATCACAACTGTAATTTGGTTTCCAGTGCTGGGTGCTACATCTTAGGAAAGACATTTTAAAAAGGAAGGAAGACAGACAGGCACAATGATGAATTGTCTTGAATTCGTGCCATATGGAAATTGTTTCAAAGACATAGGAATGTTAAGCCTGGAGGAGAGAGAAGACTGCCAGTAGGGGAGGAGAGGCATGATTGCTGTCTTTAAGGATTTGAGACAGCTTCCCATAGAAAAGGTATTTAGATTTCTTCTGCATGGTCTAAGAAAGCAGAAGTAGGAACAATGGGTGAAAACTCCAAAGAAGCAGATAGTCTCAATGTAAGAAAATATTTCTTACCTATTAGAGATATCCCAAAATGGAATGGGATGTAGACTTTGGGAGGGAATAGGTTCCCCTTCACTGAAAGTCGTTATGCGAAGGCTGAATGATAACTTGCTGTATATATACGTTGAATGTTGCAGAGCATATTCTTTTTCAGGTACAGATCAGACTTTTCCAACTTGGAAATTCAGTGAGAATTTTGCAGAGGTCTAGAGGACTTTGCACTTATCTTATGTATATGTGCATTATTTTGTTTATTTATGCATTTGTCATAATTCCCTTCTAGACCATAAGATCTATAAAGGCAACGATCCTGTCTTTCTGGACTTTATATCTCTCCCAAAACCTACTGTAGTGCACTGAGTACAGTATTATTTTGGTTCAGTCATTTTTAAATCATGTCAGACTCTGTGTGACCCCATTTGGAGTTTTCTTGGCAAAGATACTGGAGTGGTTTGCCAGTTCCTTTTGTACCTCATTTTACAGGTGAGGAAGCTGAGGCAAAGGATTACGTTACTTACCCAGGGTCATACAGCTAGTAAGTGCCTGAGGCTAGATTTAAACTCCGGAAGATGAGTCTTCCTGACTCCAGGCCTGGTGCTGTATCCACTGTGCCGCCTGAGTACAGTAGTTACTCATTAAGTGATTGTCAGGTTAGATTATTCCTAGAGTAGCATCTGTGCAGACATTTGAAGAGGGTAATTACACTAAAGTATTTTAGCATTCAGAATAAAAGCTTGAATTGGGGATGAGTGACATCTCCCTCTCACAGTTTTAATCAATTTTCCCTTATTGTGGCATTAGTATACACAATTTCCATCTTATTTACTTCAGGGAAAGGTCTATGTTTTGCTATGGAAAAGTCAGACCTTGTTGATTTCAGTGGGGTGTTTTGTTCAGCCAAATGTTTATTAAGTTGCTGCCGGTTTATTTACTGAAACCATGTCCACTCTTCAGAGGTAGTTTCTGAATTCCCAAATTGCCCTGTGAGATTTCATAGATTTCAGAGAAGTAATTCTCCCATCTGATGTCAGTTGTAGCTCAACAGAAAGAGTCAGAAAGACCTGGCTTCAAATCCTACCTCAGTCAATGACTGATTTTTTTGCAATGCATTAGAAGCTTTTTTTACTTTCTCCTGACATTCCAAGGCTACCAGTAAAGCACTCTGGTTGTGACCCTGGGAGTCACTTGGTCTCTGTGTGTCTCCATTTGCTCAGCCATGGAACAAAAGGGTTAATTTTGATGACCTCTCAGTTCCTCCTAGTTCCAAATTTATGATCCTGTGACTTAATCCAGTAGTTTTCCGGGCATTTTGAACAGTGGAAATCTTCCATCTTGTCCCAATCTCCCTTTGACAAAGCATCACTGTGGCCACATTTTTTTTCCTCAATGAATCTCTGGAATTTCCTTGTGGAATCTTGCATCTCAATGGAAACTTTCCAATTGTGTCATTCTAGTCTCCTCCATATACTCTGTTGCTCTGAATATGGAGTAATGCTAGTTGCTGGCTTCTTTTTTTTTTCTTCCTGTTTAATCTCCCCCAAATACATACTGCATTTTCCTTCCTTTGTGTTGTTACTTATACTATTCCGTATGCCCTGAATGATGCCCCCTTCCCCTTCTACCCATATAAATCCTATCCATCCCTTAAGACCTAGCTCAAATGCCACTTTCCCCATGAAGCTTTCTCTCATCTTCCCCATTAATAGACTGTCAATCCTTTCTCTTTACTTACTGAAAACTTTGTTTATTTCTCTATTATGCACTCATAAGCTGTATTTTATATTTTTAATTATATAGTTTGATAGGAGCTTAATATTAAGTTTCAATTGGACTAATTAGATTTTGCAACTATTTGCATTTCATAAGTGAATTTTCATGTGCATAATACATTTCAGTCACCTCTTCTATACTATCATGATTCTTTGTTTATTCCTTTCCAATTGATCCCCGCCCCCTTTTGTGTACAATTTTGTAGCATAGAACTTTGTTTATACTAGACTTAACCCTATAAGGGCAGGGAATACATCTCATTCACTTTTTATGCTCCAAGATGCAGGACAATGCTTTATAGAGATTCAGATAATAAAATTAGTGTAATCAATCTATAACATCTATAGCCATATAAATATTTATATATATATATATTTATATATATTTATATTATAAATTTATATTATAAATGTTTAATTATATATATAAATATATATAGCCATAAATAATAAACATTTAAGCATATCTGGGACAGTGATATTAGGGTCCAAGCGTGGTGAGCAGTTTCATTATTCTTGTTGGAGAAAACAGAACATTATAATGATTTAAACAAAACAAAACAAAAATCTTTTCCATTTTTCTTCTGATTGTTGCGCTATTTTCATCCTTAAACATACTTGGGATGACTGTTTAGTTGAATGTCTAGCCAAGGCTCCTTTAAACTCGTTTCATCCTTCATTGCTTCTCTCTGCTTTATAAAATAATATTACTTACAACTGCTTATCATTCTTCCAAAGATTTTCTAACTGAGTTTATATTCTAATGTGGCATTACCAGGCATGACAGTTATTAAATAAGTGAAATGTTGGCTGAATGAAGTATTTTCTGGTCTCCTGTTGTAATTGATTTTCACTGGTAAGCTAGTTGTATAGTAGGCATTTAATAAATATTTGCTGAATTGTATTAGATCAGTAGTTGCATGCTCATGGAGATCCTAGACTTTTACCCACTGAAATGTCCAGGTTTTACACTTGCTATAAGGAGGTGAGATATTCAGCTCCAGTATTCTTCTTTGTTAAGCCAAAGTGATATTTGTTTATTTTTTTAATGGTAATTTTTATTTATTTTTTTTGTTTTCAACATTTACTTCCACAAGATTTTGAGTTCCAAATTTTCACCCCATCTCGTCCCTCCCCCCACCCCAAGATGGTATGCATTCTAAATACCCCTTCCCCTAGTCTGCCTTCCCTTCTATCTCTCCCCCTCTTCTCTTATCCCCTTCCCCTTCAATTTTCCTGTAGGGCAGGATGGATTTCTGTACTCCATTTCCTGTATTTCTTATTTCCCAGTTGCATGTGAAAATATTTTTTTTTAAACATGTGTTTTTAAAACTTTGGATTCTAAATTTTCTTCCTTCCTCCCTCCCCACCCACCCTCGTTGATAAGGCAAGCGACTAAATATAGGTTATATATGTGCAGTTATGCAAAACACTTCGATAGTAGACATGCTGTGAAAAACTAACTCTATTTCCCTTAATCCTATCCCGCCCACCCATTTATTCTATTCTTTCTTTTGACCCTGTCCCTCCTCAGAAGTATTTGCTTCTGATTACTCCCTTTCCCAATGTGTCCTCCTCTCTATCATTTCCCTACTCTCTTGTCCCCTTTCCCCCCTATTTTCCTATAGGGTAAGACAAATTTCCACACCCAATTGAGTGTGTATGTTATTCCCTCCTTAAGTCAAATCCTTAAGTCACTCATTCCCTCTCACCTTCCCCTGTTTCCCCTCCACTGTAAGAGTCTTTTCTTTTCTGGTTTTTTTTTTTTTTTTGTGGGATAATTTACCTTTTCTACCTCTCCCTTTCTCCTTCTCCTAGAATATTCCTCTCTTGCCCCTTAATTTTATTCTCCAGATATGACCCCTTCATTTTCAACTCACCCTGTGCCCTCTATCTATCTATCTATCTATCTATTTATCTATCTATCTATCTATCCATCTATCTATCTATCTATCTATATCTATATATACGTACATATAATTTTTTCCCCTCCAACTACCCTAATACTGACAAAGGTCTCATGAGTTACAAATATCATCTTTCCATGCAGGAATGTAAACAGTTCAACCTTAATTAGTCTCTTATGATTTTCTCTTTCCTGTTTACCTCTTCATGTTCCACTCAAGTCTTGTATTTGAAAATCAAATTTTCTATTCAACTCTGGTCCTTTCATCAAGAATGCTTGAAAGTCCTCTTTTTCACCAAAAGAACATTTTTCCCCTGCAGGATTATACTCAGTTTTGCTGGGTAGGTGATTCTTGGTTGTAATCCTATCTCCTTTGCCCTCAGGAATATTATATTTCATGCCCTGTGGTCCCTTAATGTAGAAGCAGCTAAATCTTGTGTTATTCTGATTGTGTTTCTCCAATACTTGAATTGTTTCTTTCTGGCTGCTTGCAATATTTTCTCCTTGACCTGGGAACTCTGGAATTTGGCTACAATATTCCTAGGAGTTTGAATTTGGGGATCTCTTTCAGGAGGAGATGGGTGGATTCTTTTGATTTCTATTTTGCCCTCTGGTTCTAAAATATCATGACAAATTTCCTTGATAATTTCTTGAAAGATGATGTCTGGGCTCTTTTTTGATCATGGCTTTCAGATAGTCCAATAATTTTTAAATTATCTCTCCTGGATCTATTTCCAGGTCAGTTGTTTTTCCAATGAGATATTTCACATTGTTTTCTAATTTTTCATTCTTTTGGATTTGTTTTACAGTGTCTTGATTTCTCATAAAGTCACTAGCTTCCAATTGCTCTATTCTAATTTTTAAGGAAGTATTTTCTTCAGTAAACTTTTGGACTTCCTTTTCCATTTGGCCAATTTTGCTTTTTAGGGAATTTTTCTTCTCATTGGCTTTTTGGACCTCTTTTGCCATTTGGGTTAGGCTATTTTTTAAGGTGTTATTTTCTTCAGTATTTTTTGGGTCTCCTTTAGCAAACTGTTGACTTGTTTTTCATGATTTTCTTGCATCACTCTCAGTTTTTCCTCTACTTCTCTTCCTTGCTTCTCAAAATCCCTTTTGAGCTCTTCCAAGGCCTGGGACTGATTCATATTTTTCTTGGAGGCTTTGGATGTAGGTGCTTTGGCTTTGTTGTCTTCTTCTGGTTGTATATTTTGATCTTCTTTGTCACCAAAGTAAGATAATATAGTCTGACTCTTTTTGCGCTGCTTACTCATGATCCCAGCCCATTACTTGAGTTTTAAACTCTTTGTTAAGGTAAAAGTCTGCTTCCAATGTGAAGAGTGTACTGTCCCAAGCTTTGGGGGTTTGCACAGCTGTTTTCAGAGGTACTTCTAGGGACCTGTAAATTTTCAGTTCTTCCAAGGTGGTATGATAAGGGGCGAGGTGTTTTCTCTCCACCACCACAACAATCTCCACCGCACTAGCATTCCTCCTCATCCCAGGACCACCCCTCAGAACTGTGACCCAGATCCAAGCACCAGTAAAGCAAGAGATTCCTGCTTCAGCACTGGCAAAGAGATCCCTGCCATCCCCCTTTGATCAGCCACTCGATTCTCCCTCGGTCTTTGGGCTGGAAGCTCAGGAAAAAGCCGTGGCCCCAGCCGAGCTTGATACTTGTGGCTGAGACCTAGCTCCTCTCTCACCGCAGTCACAGACTTTTCCCACTGACCTTCTAAGTTGTCATTGGCGTTTGTGGGTTGAGAAGTCTGGAAATCACCACAGCTGCCCGGGATTCAGTCCTCTGAGGCCTGCTCTAGGGTCACTGTGGCCTGTGAGCCCACACTGAACTGTGCTCCTCTCCCCGCCTGGCACGATATACCTTTCTGATCAACCATCCAGGTTGTCTTGGGCTGGAAATTTGTTTCACTCTGTCTTTTTGTGGGTTCTGCTGCTTTAGAATTTGTTTAGAGCCATTTTTTTAGGTATTTGGAGGGCTTTGGGAGAGAGCTCAAGACAGTTGCTGCTTTCCCTCTGCCATCTTGCCTCCGTCCCCCCAAAACAATATTTAACAAGTAGATAACAAAAAGTGTTTGTTTTGGGAGTTGTTCACAGATTTATTTAATCATTTTTATGGAATAGACCTTAATAATCAGAGAGCTTTAGCACTCTTCAGGGAAGACATTCTTATAATTAAAAAAACAAATGGGGTCTAGACCTTGATCAGAACTCACCACATGGGGAATACTTCCTCTGATACAAAATAAGTGGATTCTAGTTACTGGTGTTTGGCCATCTGCTTTTAAACATGTAATGAATAATGAAATATTCAAATAGAGAAGAAAGAGTGTGCAAGAACAGCAGGTAGAATCGGATTTGAGTAGCTCAGATTTCACATAACATCATCTCATCAAAGTTTCCAAATAATCCTGTGATCGTGCAGTACTAATAGGGCAAATATTAGTATTTCCATTTTATAGATAAGAAACAAAACAAAACAAAACAAACAAATAAACAAAAAACAACCTGAGGCTTGGAGAGGTAGATGGGCTTGCCCACACCTTTATAGCTAGTAAGTGGCAAAGGTTAGATGTTCTGACTCCTAGTGCAACTTGGTAATAATGGTTTCTATTTTCCAGTCTTTTACAATTACAAAGACCTTTCCCATACTGTTTTAGGTTGGAAAAATTTTCCGACCCTGTCTTTCTCTGTCCCACATGCTGCCTATATTCTAACCCAGACCTGCAAAACTTGGCAATAGGTAAGAGCCAAAATTAAAACAGGCTAAATTTCTTCGGCTGCAGATAGATTAGAGTACAGACTGATGATGGTTTATTGTCACCGGTCACAAGACGAACAGGAGAACTCCACATTTTTCTCTGGCTGCTGGAAATCTGTTGGTGGACTGCAAGTGTGCACAAGCCTTATGTTCTGCAGGCCTGCTCTAACCTCTCCCCATCCTACCTAACGTTCCCCACCCCCTCTCCCTCCTACCTTGTTTCTTTTCTATAAACCACTATATAGGAGTATAGAATCAACCACAAAGTCACCTAGTCTAAATCCTTCTTTTTACAGATAGTGAAACTGACGCATAGAGAAGTTAAATAACTTGGATGAGGTCAATAGGCAGAGCGGGAATTTGAACCCTGATCATCTGATTCCATGCTTGGGAGCTTCTATTTTGGAAACCTTCAGTTTTCTGACTTATTGGCATCTCTTTTCCTGGGTTCTCAGAGGAATGATAATAGTAAGATCTGCTTGAGTAGGACCTAACCCATTCTTTGAGAATGACTGAGGTGCCTTGAGAAGTACTTTACCCATGGGGGAAGATGAGCCCAGGAGTCTCTGTGAAGGCTTGTATAGCAATGTAGCAGATACTGTAAGTGGACTCCTGTGAGATCCTGTGAACTCTCTCCTTCTGCCATAGCCTGAAAACCATGTGCCTGAGGCTCCAGAGTAAAGCTCCTGGTAGTATCCCTATCTGCTCTCAACCTTCCTAATAATCAGAAATAGGACAGCCCTCAAGTTTTGGAGGTGTGATCCCCCTAGCTTGTGTGTGTGTGTGTGTGTGTGTTTCTGGGAAGTCCTAGTTTAGAGTTATTAGTCCTGTCTCCAGTGCACAGGTTCAGCCATTTCAACTTGCTGCCCTAGCTTCAGAGGGTTCAGTGACTGCTTCAGTTTGGGTCTTGATTGCTGTCCTTCTGTCAGTTCCTTATTGTCTTTTCCCCATGTGGCTTCTGAGTGGAAGTAAAATGTGCAAATCTAACATCGCATTAACTGCAATGTAGACAGTCATGTGGGTAAATCTGCACAATGATTGATTTTCCTGTGTAGCTGTGATTTATGGCTGTTTGTCTAACACATGAAGTTGTGCTGGGGACAGCACATAATTAAACTTAAAAAAGTGGTACTTGAATTAAAAGAATTTATTTTTGTACAAGTTTTATGAGAGTACATGTCCTATATCTCCTATACATGTACATGAAATGTGTAGGTCCCTATACTGTTGGAGCTAAAAGGAGCCTTAGTTCAACATTAATTCAATAGTGTGGTGGAAAGAGGACTTGAATTTGGACTCAGGGGAACTAGGTTCAAGTTCTGCCACTGCCATTTAATATATGGGTAGCCTTGGACAAGCCACTTAAATTCTCTGGGACTCAGTTTCCTTATATGTAAAATAAGGATGTTGGAGAAGGGACGTTTACTTTGCCAAATCTCCATTTCTGTCTCCATGACATTTATGACATCTCTGGAATATGCCACCTTCTCTCCACATAGAGATATAGCAAAGGAGGGAGGAGGAGAGCTCAGGGCAGAAAGCACTGGTTCTGGTGTCAGAGAACCTGCAAATTCCACTCTGAATACTTTACTACTTTGGATAAATCTCTTAACATTGTTAAGTGTTAGTTTATTCATCTATGAAATGAAAGATTTGAGCAAGACGCCCATGAGAAATTTGAATATGATACCATCTCAAGTCCTTGTTGGTTCAAGCTCTATGATTCTTTGATTCTAGTGTGTGAATGAATGAACAACTAAAAAAAAAAGCCTTTTAAAGTATTTACTTTATACCAGGCACTGTGCTGAGTGCTGGGGACATAAACTCAAAAGGGAGATTCCCCCTATCCTCAAAGATTTTGCAATTAATAGGAGGAGAGAAAACATATATCCAAGTGGTAGCTAAGGAAGGGATTGTCTCCAAAGTTCCAAGGACAGTTACTTGATCCATAGAACAAGCAATTGACATGCCCTTTTGATCTTTCTAGTAATGATGGTAGTATGGTTGTGTCACTTTAATTACTGAGACCAAAACAAGAGTGGAAAGTGTATGTGCATCTATGGTTTTGTGTGTGTGTGTGTGTGTGTGTGTGTGTATGTGTGTGTCTGTGTTGTCAAGGGATGTGGCATGGAGTGGGGAGAGTCATGGTACATGGTCTGGCAGAGTAGATGATAAGATAGCTGGGTTGATGGCAATGGGTGGAAATTTGGGGGGGCAAGTTTGGGTTCTGTATGAGGAAAAATACCCTAATTTATTGTTAGAGATGTGTAAAAGTGGAATGGGCTGCTCTAGGAGGTAGTGAGAATTCTTCCTTTTGTGAATTCTTCTGTTTGTTTGCTTACTCTTTTTTTTCTTCAAATAAATTTTATTTTAATTTAAATCTACAAGCTCAAGGATCAAACTGTATAAATAAAAACTAAAGAAAATAATAAAAGCAGGACAGTCATTGCTGTAAATAAATTGCTGTGTACAGTCATAACTGTAAATAGTTATTTACAGATAAGAAAACAAAAAGCAAAAACAAAATGTTTTTAATAACTTTAATAAAGAGTAACAAAATGATCCTGTTTCTTTCCATGAACCCTTCTAGATTCTGTGTATTTAACTGTGCTGTTATCATTGTCTTTATGTAAATTGCTTAGCAGATATGTTAATTGTTATCTCAGTTCTGCTTTTGTTTTCCATTTAATCATTTCATATAGTTCTCCCTACATGCATTTGAACTCTTATATTCATCATTTCTTATGGAGCAATAATATTTCATTTCATTCATATGCTATTTATGCAGAAATTCTCAAGTCATTGGGTACTAAATTTACTTCTATTCCCTTTTATTCTATTACAGATAGGGTTGCTGGGAATATTTTTTATGCTTATAGATTTTTTTCTTGTCAATAACCTCTTTAGGGTCTAATCTCTATAGTGAGACTGCCAGGTCAGATGGTATAACAGCTTTGTAATGCTTATTTTATAATTCTATATTGCTTTCCAAAAAGGTTGAATCAATTCATAGCTCCATCAGCAGTGAATTAGCATATCTATGTTTTTTCACAGCTGCACCCACGTTGGATTGGATCTTTAAAAACAAACAAACAAACTCTGACAATCTAATGGGTATAAAGCAATAAGGGTGGTATATCAGAGTTGTTTTAATTTGCATTTTTCTTACCACGTGGATGTTTGGATAGTCTTATGTGGTTGTTGATATAATTTGGAAAACTGCTTATTCAAATCCTTTGATTCCTTATCTGTTGAAAAATGTTTCTTCCTTTAATAAATTTGCATCAATTTCTTGTAATTAATTTGTGGCTCAGAAAATCAGTTTTGAAGGCACCTGGACCATATTTACTCTTTATTAGCTTTCAGTAATGGCTCGGCTTCCATGAATACAGTTGGTTCCATTAGGCTGCTCCCTCTATCCCAGAATCAACAGCCAAGTCCAGTGCTAGTTAATAACAGTAGGTTCTTCCTTCTCCCATTGCAAACCAGGCAGCTTGGTCAATTGGTCAATTTCAGGAAGTCAGTTCTTGCTTATTGGGATGATGCAAACCTCTCCCTTGTTTCTTCACAGAAAACCCTTTCTTCTCAACTCCATCTTCCTTCAAAGCCTGGAACTCACAGTGCAGGAAATTCCTATCACAACCTTACATGTATAATCAGCCTCTTTCACTCTTCTCATTTAATAAAGTATCTGTGTGTGTGTGTAGGATAGAGGAATGGAGAGCAACATATTGTGTGCAAAACTCCATTTCTACATCTGTGCATATGTAACAAACTTGTTTTTCTTTCTTCCCACTTTCTGCTGAGAGGATCTAAAGATTCTGTGACATATCCTAAGCTGTAGGTTACCTCCTTTATTGTACTTATCCTAGATCACTATTTTTTTGGAGTGGTGAGGGGGATGGAACCTAGGATACTTAGAATTACAGTGTATGAGTCTAGACCCTTGCTTGCAAGAACAAATGTAGGTAGGAGATGAGGGAGTAAGGTACAGTTATATGTACTGGCCACCAGGTCTGTTCAGTTATTGGAGGACTTTGAATCCTGATTAGACCATATGATGTTTATCATACAGATGTCTGTGCAACAGCAACAACGAAGGTTGAAGACAAACAGTGTCCTACTGTGCTGGATGGCAATCATTGTGACTATTGAAGCAAGAGCAGTGTGGTTAAAGAGGATGAGGCCAACGCTTTACTGGCATCATGGTATCAGAAGCAGGCATGGGCTAGTAGGAATCAGGCCAATATGTATAGGAAGTACCAACCATGGAGCAGCCATATAGTGGAGGGATGGCAGCACAATGAGCCCAAAGATGGCCACAGTGACCTGGCCACAGAGCTGCAAGGACCACAGATACTGGTGGTTTTGCTGGGCAAAGTTTGCAAATCATGGGAGCAAAAGAATTCCAAGGCAGAGGTTGCAGAGAGGCTGTTATTTTTACTCCATTTCTATTTGGGCCCTACTCTTTAACCTATATTTTTTGTCATCACTCCCCAGAAGCCTTCTCACCTGGAAGATTTCTCTGCCCCTGAGGCTTCTTCCTTTGACTGATCATTTCCTCCAGCAAACTCCGTTTCAAGGAAAAGTCCAGACCTTCCATGATTACTCCTTCATTCTTCTTTGGGCTCTGTTCCTGACTCTGTACTTCTATCTTTGCCATGACCCCTCAAAGGAACCTTCTCTTTTTACTCCATTCCTGCCCCACTTTTAGCTTTCTTCCATGTTTTACCTTACCCCATTAGAATGTAAGCTCCTTGAGGGCAGAAACTGTTTTGTTTTTCTGCTTGTATTTGTATTCCCAGCACTTAGCAAAACACCTGGTACATAGTAAGTTCTTAATAATTATTGTTGACTTGACTTGCTATTGTTGGGATGCTAAGAAAATAGTCCTTTGATACTCATGAACTTTAAAGGTATGGCAGTTGAATTCATCTAATTTTGTGTCCATCACTCTATCTTCAAAGAGGGAATTTCAGAGTCTGAGTTCACATAATAGCCGGGCTCAAGACAGTTTTATTTTCCCGAAGGTGTCCATGAGCCCCGAATTGGAACTAGTAAACCCCAGAATGCCTGTTACCTATGGAAGACGGGGCCACTGAATGTACAGAAGTGATAGGATTGCACCAAAAGTACTTGGAGTTTGCTGGGCAATGATATATGACACCTGTGGGGTGATGGGCAAGGATGCTATTCATAGAGTTGTGGTTTTTGCTGATATGGGGCCAAGCACTGCTTTTGGGAGGTGCTGGTACCCGATAACGCAGTACATTTAAGTTTAACATATCATCCTTAATATGTGACCCATCAGTACAGTATTTATTGTAGATAACTTTAAATCTGTGATGTTAAATGCTAACCTGTACTACCTGTGCATGCAGTGTAATTTTCAAGGGACCCACACCACACATTTTTTTTAACTGTTAGAAGAGAATGTCACCAGCACCTCCTGGAGGCTCTGGTCTCTGAGATCTTACCTAGTCCCTTTGCTAGAGACAGAAGAAGCTTAAAGGACAACTAGCACTCCCAGGAATCCCAGTATCACAAAATCTGAGAGCAGGAAGTGATGTCACTGGCCGTCCAGTCCAACCAATACAGAAGAATCTCTAATAAACAGTCATCCAGCCTCTGCTTGAAGGTCGACAAGAAAATGGAACCCATCACCTCTTAAAGCTTGTTCCACTTCTGGACAGCTGTAATTGTCAGGAAGTTTTTCCTGACATCAAGATTACAATATCTTCTTTGAAATTCCACTTATTGCTCCCTCTAATTCCATCTATTGGAACCAAACAGAACAAATCTAATCCCCCTCTTCCCCTACATGACAACTCTTCACATGCTTGAAGATACTTATCATATCGCTCTGAATCTTCTTTTCAGGCTAAATGTCCCCAGTTCCTTCAACTAACAGCATGAACTCAAGTCTTTTCACTATTCTAGATGCTTTTCTCTAGACACTCTCTTCATGTCCAGAAAAGGTCTGATGAAGCAGAATATAGTGGAGTCATCACATCTCAAATTCACATTACTTCAAAATCCTTCTACTTACAGGCTTTCCCAATGGTCCACTTATTTACACAAAACAAGAATGGCCTGTATGGAGTCTTTGGCTACATACATCCTGAAAGATTTTGAATGCCAAACTTATATAGAAAATGTTTATTGGAAAGATTTTTCCTCAGTCTGTTTCATTTTATTTTTCCTACTCTGTATTCATTGCTTTTTTTTAGCTATAAAAGCTTTTGTTTCTATATAATCAAATTCATCAATTTGCCCCATAATTCTAATTCATGAATAATAAAGAGTTTCTCTTTCCAAGCAATTGTGAGATGTAACATTTCATTACCATCTAATTTTAAATGATTAAAATATTTAGATCATTGCTCTATTTAGAATTTATTATAATCTATGTTGATATGTCTATCTACTTCCTTCCCCCAGCCTTTTTTTTCTTCCCAAATTACAGTCCAATTTTCTTAGTAGTTACTTGCTATTGAATAATGAATATCTCCTCTGGTGTTTTGTGAGATTATATTTATTTAATATTAATCTATTTTATATGCATTTGATTATAGATTATAATTCTGTAATCATTCCATTGACCCATTATTCTATTTTAATTTTTAATTTAATTTAATTTATTTAGCATTTCTATTTTAACAAATACTTTTAACAAGTACTACTTTACAAAAAGTACAAGTTCTTTCTTTTCCCTACCATAAATTCTCATAATATTCTTGACCTGTTATTTTTCCATATAAATTTAACATTATTTTACTTACTTCTATGAAATATCCCACTGGTATTTTGATTGTGTTATATTAATAATAATTACAATAATGACTAACATGTAAATACTAATTTAATGTTTGCAAAGCACTTTAATTTTATCTCATTTGATCCTCAGAATAACCTTGTGAAGTGGGTGCTATTATTATTCCTATTTTGCAGATGAAATTGAGACTGAGGGCCTTTCAATTAGTAACCCAGGGTCACAAAAGTAGTAAGTATCCAAGATTGAATTTGAACTTGGGTCTTCTTGATTCCAAATATAGTGTTCTTAACTACTGTACCACTTACCTATCCTAGATGCTAAGATTAAATGTGCATATTGTCATACTAACTGATATTCATACGATATCTTAAGTTTTGCAGAGAGAAAGTCTATGCATTCATGATCTCATTTGAAACTCAGGTTGACACTGCCAGTATAATTACCTGCATTTCATAGATAAAGAAACCAGGACTCAGAGGGCTTAGTTGATTTGCCTGCAGTCATATAACTACTGTGTTTTAGAGACAGCATTCAAACACAGGTCTATCCTGATTCCAACTCCCGTATTCTTTCTACTCGTAATTCTTTCTAAATCATGAATAGTAAAGATTTCTCCCTTTGCAGCAATGGTGAGAGATATGACATTTCATTATCTTCTAGTTTTTAATTGATTCAAATATTTATTGTTCCATTTAGAATTTATGTCTACTCCCGTTTCCCCCTCTTTGCCAAATTACTATCCCACTCAAATAATTTTTAAGTGTTTCTGTAACTTGGTTTTTGACCAAAGTGCTTTTCATTTTACTATATTAATCCAAACTAGTTAAGCGTATTGAATGTCTCCAAATATTTTGTTCCTCATTCATTTTTATAAGATTATTTTATAATCATCTTTATATAAATCTTGTATATGTACTAAGATTAATTTCTAAATCTTTGTTCATTGTCATTATTTTAGATGTTATTTATCTTTTGTTTATTAATTTATTTTTGTTAATAACATATAGAAGTACTGATGGCTTTATGGGGTTATTACATTCTAGCATTTTATTAAAACTATTTGTTATAATACTTCTTATTGCCATTTTGTGTATTCTAAATTAGCTATTATATAAAATATTTCTTACTAATGCATATTCCTTTAATTTTTTTCTTATCTTTTTGAAATCCAGCACTTTCAATATAGAAATGTTAGTTGGAATGCTTAGAGAATGGAAAGTATTGATTTATTATTATTATTATTGTTAGAGAAGTTTTAAATATTTGTCCATTATATGTTGGGCTGGTTTATGGATTCAATTAAATTATTTTATGTTTTTAATGCAAATATGTGTTTTGTTTTATCAAATGTTTTTCTATGTGTATTGATATAATCATATGGTCATTTTTAATCTGATTTATTATAATTTTTTCTTTTAGAATTAAACTATCCTTCCCCTCTTGGTATATGTCAAACCGTAATGCCATCCAAACATAAAAGTCGCAATGAATAATTTTAAGCACGTTACTATATTTTATTCACCAGTATTTTATTTAAAATGCTTGCATTGACAGTCATGAAGTCAATTAACCTTTTTGTGTGATTTAGGCAACTCCTTAGAATTTATCTACTAAGTAAATCATAGCTAAGTTGCAAACTGTTTTTGTGGAGGGAGTCCCCCAGGACTAGGATTTTTCCACACTGATGAATCCACAGATATGTGTATTTGTTTTTTGTAAATATTAATCCATTTATTTAACATTTTAAATTTTTGAACTATTACTCTAATAATCTTTGATAACTTTCTTCATTTTTTCTTTATGTGTTATGATCTTGGCCTTTTCATTTTTGACTTGGGAAAGCTAGTTTTCCTTTTATTTTTTATTATATTTACTAATGGTTTATCCATTAGCATGTATATAATCTTTTTATTTCATTTATTAATTCCACTATGGGTATTTTACTTTCAATATTGATAATTTAAAAAATAATAATTTGGGTTTTTTTTGGTGCTTTCTTTTATTTCTAGCTTTTTAACTTAGAAACTCAGCTTAATCTTCTAATTTTCTTTCTTGTCGCAATAATCTTTCATGGATATAAATTTGCTTCTTAGAACTTTACCTCAATCTCATCATTTTTGATTCTACATTAATATTATAATTATCTTTAATACAATTTTAAAGTGTTTTTATAATTTGTTATTTGACCTGCAATTCACTTCTAAATCTCAATCAAGGCCTTCATCTATTGATTATATTCTCTTTAATGATTATCATTTTTATTGTGCTACAAATTCTAGAATGATGAAGAAGACTTAAATGGAAGCTGATTTTAATAATTTAGGGAAATAAATCCTAGATTTATGATCTCATGAATTTTTACCTTTAAAACTATTGTTACTTGGAAATGAAGTGAATACACATATATTATTGATGTTCTTTCATTGTCAATGATACCTGTAAGTATGATTCTCCTATTTATCTCTTTAAATGTTTCCTAATTTGAAATCAGTTTTTTTCTTTGTCATAATTGCAACTCTTGATCCTTTAGAATTAGCTACACCCTTCTGTGTCTTCCCCATCCTTTCCAGTTTTCTTTTGTTTATTGTGTTCTCTCATTAGATTGTATTAGGGAAACATTCTTGTGTGATTTTCTGATTACAATGACTTTATTTTTTTTTGGAGAGTCTAATAATTCAGGTTATCTTTCTGAGCTCTGTTCCATAGTTCTGTCGTCTTTGGTAGCAAAATTAACAAGTTTTCTTCCAGTTGTATTTATTTTTGAGGTTGTCTTGTTGATTTCCCCCCATGTTCTGTTTTGTCTTCTAGCACCACAATTCTATTTCTTATTGAATTCATAGATTTCTATTTTTTCATGAATAATTCCAAGTCATTTCTTTATCTTGTTTTGTACCTTCTTAAATGATATCAATTCCTTCTTTATTAATATTAAATCTTCTTTTATTAAGAACCCTATGAGCACATGTATTTTTGTATCTTTCTCGTATGAATATGTCAACATAGTTTGTATGTTACTAAAACAAACCAACAAACAAAAAACAAACAACCTTGTAGTTTTATCAACTTATTCTAAGGTCTTGTCTCTATTTGATCAAGTGAAAAAGCATTTATTAATCACATGTTTTGTTAGTAACTGTGCTAAGAGATGGGAATACGAAAAAAGGAAGCCAGATAGTCCCCTTGAAGAACTTACATTCTAATGGGAGAAAGCAACACATAAAAGTGAACTAGAGAGAGAGAGAGAATACAGATGGAGGAAGACAAAGAGGGTCAGAATACAGGTACTATAGTTTGAAAATGACTGAGTAATGATGCGGTAACCTAGCTCCAGTCAACATAATATGAAAGCTCACCTATCAAAGCAATGGGTCCCAGGGTTCTGGGTATGAGTCCAAGTTCTGGTAGTGGGAGGATGAAGAGAACCAGAGTATGAATGTTATGGTTTGAAAATAGCTGGGAAGATTTTCTTGAAATCCTGAATCCAAAACAACATAATGAGTTTGAATATGGGGTAGTTCAGAACTTTATTTTCTATAGCACCTTGGTGCTACTCAATGAGAATTGTGATAATTCCAGCTTTCTGGGGCTAGAGGGTTATGGATACAGTGTTGATGTCATTTACTATTTTTCCCCTTCTGTTGCCATTCTCTGTTTCCATCTAGCCCACAATATCTATTGAATTGGAGGAATGTGGAATATTTGTATTTTGTTCTTTCTCTAATTCTCTATAGTCTGGTTTTCAACTTCATTCCATTGAAAATGCTGTTTCCAACATTAGCAATCATCTCTTAGTTATCAAGTCTAATGACCTTTTCTCAGTTCTCATCCTTCTTGTCCTTTCTGTAGTCTTTGATATCATTGATCACCCTCTTCTCTTTGATAGTGTCTTCTCTCTAGTTTTTATAACATTACTCTCTCTCCTGGTTCTCTTCCTACCTGTCTGACACTCATCAGTCTTTTTCGCTTAATCTGCATCCAAGTCAGGCCCACTATGTATAGCTATACTACAAGACTCTGTCCTGGGCCCTCTTCTCTTTTTTTAACCTCCCACCTGCTATACAATTTCATTTAGTCATCAGCTTCCACAAATTCTGTTATCATCTCTATGCAGATGATTCTCAATTTTTCTAACTTTAACCTCTCTTGATCTCCAGTCTTGCCTATCCAAACTATTTATTTGACATCTTGAGCTGGATAGCTTGTGTACTTCTTAAACCTGACATGTCTAAAACTGAACTCATCTTTCTCCAAATCTTATCTTCTTCCTATTACTGTTGAGGGTGCCAGTATCCTCCTAGTTATCCAGACTTACAACAGGTGCCATCCTTGATACCTCACTTTCTTCATATCCAATCAACTGCCAAGTCCTGTTTGGTCATTTCTATCTTTATGTATATGTATATACATGTATATGACCCCTTCTCTCTTCTGACTCTGCAACCACTCTGGGGGAAGGCCTCATCTCCTCATGCCTAAACTATTACAATAACCTATTGGTTAGTTTCTTTGCCTCAAATTTATCTAACCCATCCTCTATTCAGATGTCAAATTAATTTTTCTAAAGAGAAGATCAGACCTTCCCACCACCTGCTCCATTCAATAAACTTGAGTGTTTCCCTATTACCCATAGGATTAAATTTAAAAATAAAATCCATTGCTTCATTTTAAAAACTCTTTATAACCCAGTTCCTTTCCCCCTCCTTTCCAGTCTTGTTATACTTTATTCTCTATGTATTCTGTGGTCCAGTGACACTGGCCTCATTGCACAGGACTCTTCACATTCCAATTATGTATTTTCACTGGCTGTTCTCCATGCCTGGAAATCTTTTCTTCCTCACCACTACTTTCTGGCTCCCCTATATATTTCAGCTGAAGTCAACTAAAGTGCCACCTTCTTCCAGAAGTCTTTTGCAGACTTATTTAGTCTTAGTGCCTTCCACCTGACATTATCTTGAATTTATTGTGTGTAGCTTTTGTTTTAAAGTACCACATATACAGTAGGCACTTAGCATTTGCTTGGTGACTTGACATGCTCAATTCTTTCCTTGGTCCTTTTCCTTCCAGAAAAGGGATTTTGGTTACTTTTCTTTGTTTGAATATTTGTTTATATATTTCTATCTTTAAAAGGGTTGTTGTAGACCTGGGGTATCTATGGACTCTCATTCTGCTATCTTGACATAAATTTTGCTGGTGATTTTCCAGCAAAAGCAGAATGACTATGTATTGGAGATGCTGAAGATGGATTCCTATTCAGTCAATGGTCAGACTAGTCAGCCTCTCAAATCTTTTTCAACCCTGAGTGTTCCTGTTTCTGAAGAAGCCCAAGCAAAAAATTATTTACAGATTGATTTGACTCATATTCTTTTTAAATATTGAAAAAAAAACTTTTCTGTGGTTTCTAGTTATCATTCCCTTTTGCCATACTTCTGCTAGTATTCTTTTTTGTTCTTCCTCTGAAAACTAACCAACCCAGTGTTCTACAGTGGAAGGAACACTGAGTTAGGAATCAGTAGACTTGGGTTCTAGTTATAGCTTGGATACTCACTCGCTATGTAACTTTAGGCAGTAACCCTCTGTGCCTTAGGTTTTATTTATAAAATAAGGAAGTTGGAATAGATTATCTTTATGTCTATTATTCAGCTCTAAAATAATAAATTATGCATAGGGCATTGGATTTGGAGTTAGGAAGACTGGACTCAAACACTTAATGGTTGTGTTGCCCTGGTCCTCACCTAACCACTTTGTGCTTTAGTTCCTTCATCTGTAGAATAAGAGAGTTGGGCAATGGCCAACCATGATTCCAAAGGACTGATGATAAAGAAAGCTACCAACTTCCTGGCATAGAGGTCAGAATGAGACACATATTTTTGAAACTATAGGAGATTGTTTTTCTTGCATAAGCATATTTTATACAAAGATTTTTTTAACTGCAGGAGTAGACATTAGAGGGAGAAAACAAAAACTTGATAATTGAAAAAAATTAATTAAAAATAAGTCTTGTAAAGAATCAGTAAAGGAAAAACATTAGATAATCTGTAAAAGAAAATGAAACTAAGAGGCAAATGAGTTTGTCCAAAAAAGTTACAATTTGAAGATCAGCCAGCTATTTGTCATTTTAAACAAAGTATAGGTAAATTAAATGGCATTTAAAGTTAAAAAAATGTGGGTGTTGGATTTCTTTTTGCTGATTATTTCCAGTTTGTCATATATATATATATATATATATATATATATATATATATATATATATATAGCTTGTTTGACATAGTTTTTGCATGCTATTTCCCCTATTAGATTTGTGAGCTCCTTGAGCAGGGACCGGTTTTTCCCTTTCTTTCTATCCAAGGCACTTACACCATGCCTGGTGCATAGCAGGTGCTTAATAAACACTTATTTATTAACTGACTGACTCAATGGCCTCTAAGTTCTCTTCCAGCCCTAAATCTATTACCCTATGATCCTATGATTTAAAAACCCTATCTAATGGTGGGATTTGGCTGCACATTTAGAACAAATCCATAAAAGGGGAACTTTTCTTGCCACTCTTCTATAGAAACTTTAAGAATAGTCCATTAGATTGAGTGGATTTAAAAAAAATGCAATATTGCAGTACCAGACATCTGTGAGGGACATAGTCTTTTATCTGGTCCATGAACTCAAATCCTCTGTTGGGAAAAACAAAATGAAACAAAACATTCCACTTGGAATTTCAATTAAATCACTGTCAGAAATCAGGACTTAGAAAAGCCTCTGAAAACTCCAAATGCTTTTCTTTAGGTCACCACCTTACTCCTCTAGAGAGAATGAAAGCTCCTACAGTGTTGACTTAAGCCATTTTAGGTTATTTGCTCTGGAAAAAAATACAGCACATCAGTTTGAGAAGTACAATGAGGGGAATATACTGACTTCTGACACTCCCATGGCATCTATTATGGTCAGATTCAGAAAAGCATGAAAAATTGAAGGCTTCCTCAAGAAAGGCAAACATTAATAATGAGCCCATGCAAAATGATGAGTAAAAGACTAAGGACTTTTAACAGACCTATGGGAATGAGGTTGAGAAAGAAGGAGGAGGGGCTAGATTTTAGGGGCAGAAGAATAAGATTCTGATTGCATATCATGCAGGAGGAGCAGGAAATGGAAAGGGGAGGGGGTGGAAATGTTACATTTTTTTATGTCGTGATCCTCTAATCCAATTCTCTTGCTCATGGATGGTATTACATTTAAGTGTTCTTTTTCTTTTTTTGTATCCTGATTTAATGGGAGAACAAGGGCATGGAATAAAATAGAGATTATGAACAGTGGTAGGAGTTATTGAGTATTATTATCTGAGCTTCATGTATATGCATGTTGTTATTTCTAGGCTTTGCAGAAAGCATTTGCAGCAAAACTACCTTACAATGCTGGTTGCAGATTAGAATTATTGCCAATATCAAGTGGGCTTATGACTTTTATTTTTCTGTGTGCATCTCCCAGACTCCTTATTTTTATTGTGTTTACACAAAGAACGCTTTAATTTCTGCCTAGAGCAATACAATTTGTTGTCTCAGCTGCTTTTTGCAAAATGTAAATGAGAGAGGGGGTGGTTGGCTGTTGCTTTGGCCCTGAAAAAGCACAAATGTGCTCCCTTTCTGAACTCTAAGCACACCTGGAGTAATTTTCCAGTTATACAAAGGGCAAGTGAAGAGGGAGGATGGGGGCCCAAAGTATTGTTGATCATCTATAATTTCCATTCATTCCCTAGATTCAACAACATGGCTAGACAGGCTAGAAAGTCAGATTATAGAGGGAAGAATGACATGTTTGTTCTGTGAGCCAATATATAAGCAGCATAGCACACTAGATAGAGAGCTACCCTCAGAATCAGGAAGATGTGGGTTCAAATCCTGCTTAAAACATATGGATATAATAACAACAATAGCAATAATAATAGTAATAATCATAACTAGCATTAATGCAGAACTTTCAGGTTTGCAGAATGATTTAAATGCTATTTCATCCTTATAATAACTCTGTGAGTAAGGGGCTATTGTAAGAATAAAGAACCTGAAGTACAGAGAGATGAACATAAGTAGGTTACACATCCAGTGTCTGAGGCAGGATTCAAATTCAGCTCTTCCTGAATCCAAATCTAGTTCTTTATTCACTACATCAACTGTGCCACCTAAATTTTTTTTTTTACTAGTCACGTCACCTGTTGATTCTGAGAGCAACTCTTTAAGACCATACTTAGGAGAGAAGGTGCCAACCTGCAGCATTGGAGGGATTTTCTTCTCATAGGAGTTCTCTGTGCCCATGAAAAGACAGGCCCCATACATCTTTCTATGCTGTATAACTTAATGAAATTATTTAGTCCAAGTTGTGATTCCCTTGTATAGATAAAGGCTTTGAACTTCAGCATGTCCTACTTCCAAGCATCCTTAAGTTAAAAAGAGTTGAGGCCTGAATGAGGTGTGAGGAAGGAATTTCCTCCCATAGGAGTAGCTGTTTTACTCACCTAATCTTCCACAAAATTCTATTCAGATGGTGTGGAGGCAACTCTGTGTTTTCAAGGTTTATGCCAGCAGAACATGAACTCTATCAGGTCCTACAAAACTGAAAAAGGTCTTCAGAGTATGCCCAGTCATGGACTGTTTGTCTTTTGCCTGAGAAGCACCTTAGGAAAGTGCAGAGAAGCTCTGAACTGTAGGGGGGTAAATTACACCCTTCCCCACACCTGTAACTGAAAGCCCCTATAATATTGAATGGTACATGCAGGAATTGCTATTGAGTTCAGTGGAGAGAGTACTCAATAAGTCAATAAGAATTTATTATGTGCCTGTTATGTGCCAGGCATTTTGGATATAAAAATGAAAATGAGGCAAATTCTTCCCTCAGGGATCTTATAATCCTCCGGTCATCACCAAGATCAAAGATCCTGGAAGTATTGAAGTATTATCTGACTATTAATAACAACTACAATAACATCCTTACCACTCCCTTCCAACACTGTTATCTTTTATGTGACAAGATTTTGCCACACAAACTCAAGGACAATAGACCGTGTACTTACAGCCCTTATTTCAGTAGGGCTAATAAACTTGTGCTTGACCTATGCTCTGCTTTACACTAAATGAAACAGCTGCCATGGTCTTGAGAAGCAGCAGGATATGGAGGCTGCAACATTAGATTTTGAGCCAGGAAAATTTGGATTTGAATCCTGCCTCTGACAATAACAAACTGTGTGATCCTAGATGAGGAACATCTCAAGGTCCTCATTAAAATGAATGAGCTGCATTAGATGAACTCAGGTTCCTTCCAATTCTAAATCTATGATCCCATGGTCCAATGGATTATGTAAATCTGACTGGGTAGGCCAAGGTTGGCTCTTCACTCCTACACCAATATAAGTATTAATCAAGAGAAAAGGCATAGTTGATGAACTTGTACTTCCTTCAACATTTTAATGGATCTATCATCTTAAATATAAGTTTTCCCTTTTCTGGCTTATAATCAACCTGGATAGGTATCCAGGTCTTCTCATCATATGCAATTCTTGTCTATGTCCTTCTACAAATTCTCCCCAGAAGATCTGCCTGACATGTTAAAGACTTTTTCCCTCTGATGATATTTAAAATATTCTGTGGCTATCAGTATAATACTTGGGCTGTCTTCTCAGAGTCTTGTTATATGAGTAGCTAACCTAATTCCTTTTCTGGCCACTTTCCTTTTCTATGTCTTTGATTGTGCCTTCTATGCCAGTTATCATAATTAGCAATATGATGCAATCCACAGTTAAGTCCACCATGAATTTGCAAAGGAGAGACGACATACAGGTGCCATCTAACTCATGAAATTCTGTGATTCCAGAGGCTGAAGAAATTATATGGAAAGCCTGGGAAAAGAAGATGAGATTTAAAAAGAAAAGAAACACTTAGGTACAGAATCTCCTAACTCATCTCTCCTATTCTAGGATCCTTTGTTGCTAATATTTCTTTAATGGCATAGACAATTGTGGGGGGGGGACTGTCAGCCGATAAACAAAAGAGAAAGACAAAGTCATTGTGAGAGGTGTTTACTGTATGGGGCAGGTCAGATGGGCAGCTAAAAACTGCTCTTTCACATTTCTTTCTTTTCTCTTAAGTGACTCTTTTCTTAGTCCCAGGTGTAAGCAGGCAATTGTACTGAAGCTATTTCCCTATTTCTGCCATTTCAGCTCTGTACCTATCTTCCCCACTCTTCCACCATGCCTTCTTTGTTCTAGACTTTAGTACCAGTCCTGTGTAAGAGGCTAACAGAGGCAGTCACAAATGCTTGGCCTTCAAAATGTCACCTATAATGAAAAAAGGAAAATAATTTTTAGCAGAGCCATTCATGAATGTCCATGGGATCCCTCCTTCTCTCCCAGCCCAAGAGATCACAGAATGATCAATGCATCAGCCAAAACTGATTTATAGAAGCAAGTCAACAGTTAGACAATGATGACCTGGTGTGTGCATAATAGATGCTTGGTGAAGGCATGGTGTTGAAATCCAGATGGTCAGAAGCAGAGCTAGGAAGGGAAAGAAGGTTGGTGAACTAGGTCCCCTCCCTAAAATGGAGGTACAAGGAAGAACAAGGAAGAATGGGAGAAGGGGGCTGACATGGTAGAAGGAAGTTCCAGGGTAAGAAGACCCAGGCACTGAGGGAAGTTCTAGAGTGGACCTACAGAGTTGTGCAAATCAAAATTGCAACTAACTTTGTCAGAACTTTGTCTTCCAAGAAGCAAGGATCAATAAGTGAGATGAAAGAAACTCCTAAATTTCTCATTCATCTCACTGGCATTGATGCAAATAAATTCCAGTTGACAGAATTTTTTGCACTCAGTTGGTATGGTTTTCTCAGAAAAAAGTATAGTTGTTTAGGAGGTAGTACACTATAGGATGATTACATTTAGCTAATCAACAGCATATAGTGTGTGCCTCAAAAAGTATCATTAGAGACTTCTGGGTCATGTGAACAATATAGGGGTCTGGATGTTTTCTCTGATCCCCATGACATTTCAAACCTTCAATACAGAAATTATGCTCCAAAGATAAAACATCTTCAGCTCTCTCCATGGTCTAGGACACCCAGAATCCAAAGGAAGGTTAAAAAATATGAACTGACACTTACTGACTCTCAGTTTACTCAGCAGCCTCATTTCCAACCTCCCATGCTACTGGCAGCAAGGCTGCACTAGAGGATCCAAGGATCTGACAGACATGCTTGCAACAAAATGCAACCCCACACTCCATGGAGACTCTGTGGAAATCTGCTTGAGCCAGCCAGTGTGACAGAAACTATTTAGGAGGAAAAGTCTGCTGGGGGCCTTGACAGACAGCCAGTGCAGCAGCAGACAATCTCATAGCACCAACATTGCAAAGTTGCAGTGCTGGGTGAAGAACCCCTAGCACCATCATGGCAGCTCTCTGAACTGGTTCTGGCCTAGAAAAATGTGGAACAGAGGAAGTGGTACAGGACATTCTCTCTCTCTCTTTCGCTGTAAGGGGGTATGTGTATATATCTGTAGTACTCCACAAAGTCTGAAGTAAAGAGCACAGCACTCAGTTGGGATCGGTTCCATCTGCCTATTAGTCACATGTAGCAGAAACCTAAGCTGATGGACCATGACTTGCCCAGTGATGGGGGAGGATGAGATACTTTGAGATCCAGCCCCCAAGGAAATGACCATCAGAACCAGAAAGTGAATAACAGCGGATAATGAGAGGAAAAGAGACTGAAATTACCACAGATCTCATGAAGAAGAAAATTCAAAGACCTTAAACATAAAACAAATAAATCAACAATGAAAATTTTATCAACAAAAACATGGCCTTCAGGGGACCCTATGGAATGTGAAAACATGGAATGAAAACACACTGTTCCTGAGATGTTCAAACGAGAAATGAGAATTATGACACCAGCATTTATGACTTGTACAGTAAAAATAATGGGCAAAATAGAAAAACTAGAATCTGTGGTGGTAAGTCTCGTTAAAGAAACAAACAAGAGAACAGTAGATTGAGAATACAAATATACAGAAGTGAAGGATGACATAGAAGAGAAGCAAAACAGTAACATTCAAAGAAAATATGCTCACAAAAAAGCACACTGATCACAAAAACAGGATGCATAGGGATAACTTAAGGATCATAGGTCTCCTAGAAGAACACGACCAAAACAAACAAACCAACAAAAAACACCTTATCAACATAAAGCAAGAAATCATAGACAGAACTGCTCAGAACTTCCAAATATTTAAAATGTAATACCAATGGAAAGAATTCATAGATCACCTCAAGGAAAAACAAAACAAAACCAGAAACATATAAAAACAAAGCTGTAATCTCTAAGACATGTAATGGTTAAATTTAAGAATTCAATTCAGAAACAACAAGTTCTGTAAGCAATCAGGGAAAAAGGTCTTCGAATACAAATAAAAGGAAATTCAAATAACACAATACTATTCTGCAACCACCAGAAAATATAGGAAGTAGTGGAATAATGGGTTTCAAATAGCAATGGAGCTAAGGATGCAGCTCAGGGAGACCTACTCTGTAAATCTGGGTTTACCATAGCAGAAGAAAGATGGATGTTCAATAATAAAGAAGCATTTGAAACGCTTTCAGAAAGTAAATCAGAACTGAATAGATTATTTGCTTTTTGAATACCTTAAACAACAGAAATGTAGAAGTGAATAAATAAAGCAGGTAAGGATAGCAACAGTGACAGCACAGACCAGTCAGAGATTTCTTTCTATGTGTGTGCAAGGAGACAGAAGTGAAGGTGAAAGTCTGGTGGAAATAACAGTAAAGAGGCAGGCCTAGAGTATTGTGGATGACACCTGCTTACGGGTGAATCAATTTTTTTTGTGAGACTACAGTATAGCATGGTAGGGTTAATGAAAGGAGGAAAGGGAGCAAAGGGATAGAGAGGAATGTGTGAGATGATGGGGTCAAATCAAGGGCTATCAATGAGGGGAAGGTGACTCCTGTAGTCTCAGAAAGTTAAGAGCCTACCAGAGACAGGGTGAGGAGAAGAGAAGGATTGAAAAAGGAGAGGGGGAAGAAAAAAAAGCTTTTCTTTGATGTTGGGAGGACTTTCACTGATGGATGCTCCTGTAGATGAAAAGGGACTTTGGAAGCAAAAGAAGACCTTAGACAAGGTATGGTCTGGGGCATACGAAAAATCTAGGGCAAATAATTTCTGGCAGAGTGGGAGAGCATGGACCCAGAGGGAAGATTTTGAGGAAAATAGGAAAAAATGTAACCAGGGGAGGGTATAGATTGGTGGTGGGATGCATAATTAGGGACATGGAAGGGGAGAGGGTGCTATCATGGGTAAGTGTACTCTCTGACTCCTGTAAATAAGTAGCATTTTCTGGGAGTGAGGCACAAGAGAAAAGGAGAATCCATTGGGCAAGCTCTATGAGGTAGTGGCAAAAATCACCTAGAGGAGAGAGACCAGAATAGATACTTTGGAAGTTTTTATTGTATGAACAATACAGATGGAAGGAGATAAGATAATATAGGGGTAATGACTCAGAGAATGAACCTCTAAAATAAATAGACAGAAGATGGCTAATGAAGAGAGTGAGAGAAATCCTTTTTGGAAGAGGTGCAAAACAAAAACAACAAAAACAACAACAACAAAATAAAAAAAAATCTAATGACTAGTTGAAGGGGAAGAGAGGAAAGGGGAATCTACCTGATTAACTGAGAGGAAAAAAGGGAGGAAGAATTATATAACCAGGTAAAAGAAGTGGAGAAAAAGGAACTAATAAACAAAACTGAAAAGGGAAGGGGTAACAAATGAGTAGACATCAGGACCAAGGAGAAGAGAGCCAGTGAAAATAAGGCCACCTTAAAAAAAAAGGTTAAAATAAAGTAACTGAAGGAACATAATACTGTATTTATAGCAGAAGAGGGAAAACAATAAATTAAAAAAAACAGTATTGGAGACAAATAGAAGAAAGTATAAACCTAACTCTCATAACTTTACATGTGAATGGATTAAACAATCCATTAAAAAAAAAGAATGACAAATTTGATAAGAAAACAAAACTCCACAATCTGTTGCTTACAAGAAATGCTTTTAAAAAAACAAAGATATACATAAAATAAAACTAAGGGAATAGAGAAAAGATTACTAAGCATTTAGTGAATAAAAAACAAACAAACCAGGAATTACAATCATGCCATCTGACAAAGGAAAAACAAAGATTCAAAAAATAAGATGGGATAAGCAAGGTTAACACATTATGCTTAAAGGAACAATGGGCAACAATTTAATATCAGCAGTAAACTTATAGTCCTTCAAATGCCTTAACATCCAAATTCATAAAGGAAACAGCTGAGCCACAAGAAGACATAGACAGTAACACAATAGTAATAACCCAGTTTTGGATAAGTCTAAAAGAAGGATAAACAAAAAGGAAAATATGAAATTAAAGAAACTGCTCAGGAAACTAATTAAAAGACATTTGACATCTTCTAAATGGGTCTGCAAAATAACTCACATATTTCTAAGCACCACATGGAACTTCTACAAAAAATTGACCATGTACTAAAGAACAGAGATATTTCAAGAAAGTGTAAAAGAGCAGAAAGAGTTTACACATCTTTTATAGATCATAGTACAATAAAAAGAGTAATTGGTTCAGGACCAAAAACAAAAAAAAAATGCAGACACAAATGGAGATTTAAAAATGAAATCCTAAATTATGAAAAGTTCAAATAACAAATCATATAAACATATGCAAGATAATAATGATGAATCAATATGAAAAAATTCCTAAAATGTAGCTAAAGCAGTTCTCAGGGGAAAACTACATCCTTACAAATATACATGAATGAAATAGAAAAGAGAGGATTAATGAATTGAAAATGCATTTAAAAATTAGAAAGAAAACAAGCAAATGAAAAATAAGTACAAAAGAAGTGATATTAAAAAATAGAGCCAAAATAGATTACATTGGAAACAATCTCCTCCTCTGAAATTATTAATAAAATGAAAAGCCAATTTTTGGAAAATAATAATAACATTGATAAAAACATAACCTAAGATGAAGAGTGCAGAAAATCAAATCAATTAAAGAACAAATGAACAAAGTGAAATCCCAGCAAACCAGAAAAATAAAAAGAATAATCAGAACATGTTATGCACAAAAGAAATAGAGAAATATCTTCAAAACTATAAAATGCCCAAACTATCAGAAGACCAAATAAGTATCTTAGATAATCCAATCTCAGAAAAATAAAGAGATCTATCCATAAAGGAACTATCAAAGAAAATCTCTTAGTCCTCATGGATTCACAGAAGAATTCTATCAAGCTTTTAAAGAACAATTAATCTCCAAACTTCACAAATTATTTTCAACAACTGAGAAAAAAAGCACCCTACCAGAATCCTTTTATGAGATAAATATAGCCCTAATACCTAAACTAAGGAAAAATAAAACACAGAAAATCATTGGTCAACATAATTAGTGAGCATTTGCTCAAAAATCTGAACCAAATCCTGTAAACAGACTACAGAGATTAGTCCAAGACATCATTCTTTATGACCAAGTGGGATTTATGCCAGGGGTGCAAGGATGGTTCAAAATACCAAAATAATATTAAAAACTGGAACATTCAAAACCACATGATCATTTCAATAGATTCACAAAAAGCCTTTGACAAAGCACAATATTCTTTTATGCCAAAATCATTACAAAATATAGGCATAGTGGGACCTTTTTTTAAAATCATATAAAGTTTCTTTCTAGAACCAAAAGCTAGCATGATATGCAATAGGGAGGCTAGAACCTTTTCCAGGAAATACAGGAATGGAGCAAGGATGTTCACTCTTCCTACTATTATTTGATATAGATCAGGATGCTAGCAACAGCAATAACAAGAGGAAGAAATTAAAGTCACAAAATGAAGAGGAAATGATATGTCTGTATTTGCTGACAATATGATGATTTACTTAGAACATCCCAGGAAATCAGCAAAAGTACTAATTGAGATACTTCAGTGATGTTGCAGGCTACAAAATAAACCCTCAAAAATCAGTGCCATTTCTAAATAATGACAACAAAATTCAAGAAGTAATAATAGAAAGGGAAATCCCATTCCATGTAACTATAAAATACATAAAATACCTGGAGATTGACCTACTAAAGCCCACAAAACAACTGTATAGATTCAACTTCAAAGTGCTTCTTAAAGAAATGAAGAAAACCTAAATAGCTGTAAAACTAGTGCTCATGGCTAGGACATGTTACTATAATAAAAAAGACAATAATACCGAAGTTAATTTACATTTTTAATGCTTACTAATCAAACCATCAAGGAGATGCTTTATAGAACTTGATAAAATAATAAAATTCATTTGGAAAAACAAAAGATTTAGTCAGTCAAGGGAAATGGTAAAAAGAAGTAAGGACAAGGAGGAAATAACACTTCCAGACCTCAAACTGTATTATAAAACATCAGTCAACAAAACCATCTTCTATTGCTTAAAAAAGAGAGAGATGGATCAATGGAATAGACTAGACAAGAGAGAATCAGAAACAATAGAACCCAATAATCCAGTGTTTGATAAAGTGGAAAACATAAATTACCTTATACAAACTCCTTATTAGATAAAAAAAAAATTGTTGTGAAAACTGGAAAGCAGTCTGACAGAAATTAGGCATAGACCAACACCTTATATCATATACCTCAATACATCCCAAATAGATATACAACTTTAATATTAAAGATCATGCCATTACAAAGTTAGAAGAGAAATAGATCATATACCTCTTACTGCAATGAGTAGGAGATGTATTCTTAAGCAAACAAGAGATAGAAGAAATTATAAGCTTCTGCACAGAAAATTAATTAATGTATTTAAGATAAGAAAGGAAGTGGTTGAAGGGAAAAAACAGTCTTTTATAAATTTCTCTGATAAGGGTTTGGTATCCAAGATATATAAACAACACACACAAATATATATGTATATATATATATATATATATGTATGTATGTATGTGTATATGTTTACATATGTGTAAGTATATGACTAATAGCCATTCCTCAATAAATAAGTGGTCAAGGTCCACTTCCAGGAGCCAAGATGGTGGGGTAAGAGGTAAATCGCTCTCGCTGTCCCTTATTAACCTCTGAAAGCCCAGAAAATATCGCCAAACCAGCAGAAAGACAAGGTACAGCAGATCCGTAGCCCAGAAAACTTGAGGAATTAACAGGAAAAACCCTTCTTGCCCCGAGGGAGGGAGAGCAGTACAGAGTGGGAGATGTCCCAGCAAACCAGCAGAAAGCCCCACCTCAGCATACCAGGGGGAGATCCTAAATCCCAGGTGGTGGAGCAGGCAAACACCAACACCAGGACCCCCAAGTGCCTTAGGACAGGCAGGGAAACCAGTGGAAACTGGTTTGGAAAACCACCACATGCCACAGCATTCTCCAGCAGCCAAGTCTATAGGAGCCTCAGCAAAACTCTGGGAAGTGCAGCTCCAAGGGGAAAAGCCGCAGGCAGAGAGACATCCTGCAGCAGCAAAACATCCATCTTTGCAAGAAGCTGAAGAAAGCAAAAGGCTGGGTGAGCAGGCATCCTCCAGGGGCCAGACTGCCCACCCCTACCCCTAGAGCTCCAGTGCTGCTGATTCCAGGCCAACACCAGGTAAGCTGCCGGAACCCTACAGCCTCCAACTGCCAGCATCTGAGGCCCCAACACACAGAGCTGGTGACCAGGCCCTAGGCTCCCAGGACAAGAGACTTGAGTCAGTGCCCCCTGCTCCCCAGTGGGAGAGCTCAATTATTTTTTAAAGGCCAGGAAGTAAGCAAACACCATGAGCAAAAGGAAAAGTACCATAGATTTTTATGGGGACAGTGAAGATCAAGGCAGAAATTCTGAACAATACAACATTGTCAACAAACCCACATCTGAAACCTCAAAAGGGAATATGAACTGATCTGAAGCCCAAAAAGTCTTCTTGGAAGAGGTCAAGAAGGATTTTAAAAGTCAGATAAGAGAGGTAGAAGAAGAATTGGGAAAAGAAATGAGAGGTATGCAAGAGAAAATCAATAGCTTGGAAAAGGAAGGACAAAAATTAACTGTAGAAAACAAGTCCTTAAAAAATAAAATTGGCCAAATGCAAAAAAGTATGCTGAAGAAAACAAGTCCCTAAAAATACAATTGGCCAACTGCAAAAAAAAAAAGTACACTAAAGAAAACAACTCCTTAAAAAGCAGAATTGGCCAAATGGAAAAAGAGGCACAATAACTCACTGAGGAGAAGGACTCCTTAAAAGATAAAATGGGCCAAATGGAGAAAAATGTACAAAATCTAATAGAAGAAAACAATTTGTTAAAAATTAGAATTGGGCAACTGAAAGCTAATGACTGTGAGAAAGGGAGAATCAGTCAAACAGAAACAAAGGAATGAAAAAAGATGAAAATGTAAAATACCTCATTGGTGAAACAACTGGCCTAGAAAATAGATCCAGGAGTGATAATTTAAAAATTATTAGTCTGACTGAAAACCACAATGAAAAAAAGAACCTGGACAGCATCTTTCAAGAAATCATCAAGGAAAACTGCCCTGAGGACCTAGAATCAGAGGGTAAAATAACCATAGAAAGAATTCACCAATCACCTCCTGAAAGAGATCCCAAATTGAAAACACCAAGGAATATGGTAGCCAAATTACAAAATTGACAGGTCAAAGACAAAATACTGCAAGCAGTCAGAAAAAAACAATTTAAAAATCATGGAACCACAGTTAGGATTACACAGGACATTGCAGCTTCTATATTAAAAGATTATAAGACATGGAATATGATGTTCTGTAAGGCAAAGGAGCTTGGATTACAACCAAGGATCAACTAACTACCCAGTGAAAATTAGCATAATCTTTCATGGGATGAGATGGATATTCAATGAAATAGAGGGCTTCCAAACCTTCCTGGTAAAAAGACCAGAGCTCAACAGAAAGTTTGATCTTCAAATACAAGACTCAAAAGAGACATAAAAGGTAAACAGGACAGAAAAAAACAACATATTATTAATAAGGGCAAACTGTTTACATTCCTACAAGGGAAGATAACACTTGTAACTCTTGACACCTGTATTGTTATTACACCATTGTAAAGGGGTATACATAGAGGGGGTGGGTATGTTGACTTTGATGTAATGATAAAAAAAATTAAATTTAGTGAATTAAATGGATCTAAGGAAGTGGATTTATCTGATCTAATTAAGGGATTGTACTGGGAAAAAAGGAAAGGAAGAGGCAGATAAGGGAGGGGGAGAAAAATTTTAAACTCAAAATCTTATGGAAGTGATTGTTGATAAATCAAAATAAATTAATAAAGAATTTAAAAAAATAAGTGGTCAAAAGTTATAAACAAGTAGTTCTCAAAAGAAGATTTCTAGGGATGAAGTCAAAATGGCAGAGAAAAAGCAGGTACTTGCCTGAGCTTTTCCAAATTCCCCTCCACATAACTTTCAATAATGCCTGAAAATGAATTCTGGAGTGGTAGAACTAAAGGATGGGGTGAAACAATTTTCTGGTTCAAGACAGCTTAGAAGGTCATCAGGAAAGATCTATCACACTGGAGTGAGAATGGATCACAGTACAGTGATTGCCCATATGTGGATCCAGGTTGTAGTCCGGGGATACAGTCCCAGGGTGAGAAGGAGCACTAGCACTCCAGATTTTGTAGATGCAGGGTAGCAATGGCTCTGGTCACTGTTACAGGATGGAAAAGAGTGCTTACACAGACCAGAGCACAGGCCAGGAGAGCAGTGATCACATCTCTCTTTAGATCATAACTCCTTGGAAGAACTGAGAACTTATAAACCCTAAGAACTAGCTCTGAAAATAGCTGCACAGAAAACCTGAATCTTGGGACAGTGTCCCCTTCACTGAAAGTAGAGCTCAGCTTTAACACAGAGTTAAAAGTCAAGAAATAGGCTGGAAAAATGAGCAAAGAATACCAACAAAAAAAGAACCTGACCGTAGAAAATTACTATGGTGACAGGGAAGATCAAAACACAAATTCAGAAAAATACAACAAAGTAAAATGTTTATATCCAAAGCCTCAAAGAAAAGTGTTAATTGGTCTCATGCCCCAAAAGAATTTCTAGAAGAGCTCAAAAAGGATATTAAAAATTAAATATGAGAGGTAGAGGACAAATTGGAAAAAGAAATGAGAGTGGTGCAAGAAAATTATGAAAAGAAGAGTCAAAAGCTTGGTAAAGAAAAGCATACATACAAAGATTTGGAAAATATTGACAACCACATGAAAGGATTCTTCAGGTCTCTAATATTAAGAGGACGGGGTTATGGAATGATAGACACACTAATACATTGTTGGTGGACCTGTGAAGTGGTACAACCATTTTGGAAAACAAGTCATAATTATTCAAATAAAGTAACAAAAATGATCATATCCATTATTGTGCTTATACTCCCAGGAAGCCAATGATAAGAAGAGTTCTTATATTCACCAAAGTATTTATAGTAGCACTTTTTGTAATAGCAAAGAACTGGAAATAAAGTAGATATTCATCAATAGAGTGATGGCTAAACAGACTGTGGTACATGAATGCAATGGAATATTACTGTATTATAAGAAATGGCATGTGATGAAAACAGAGAGCAAGGAAAGATCTATGTGAATTGATGCAGAGTAAAGTAAGCGGAGCCCAAAACTGATATACACAGTAACTACAATGTATATGGAAAAAACAACTACATACCAAAAAAATCAAAAGTAAATGTAACAAAATTATGTAACTCAAGTAGGACTTGAAAAAACAATTTTAGAGGACATATCCAACCCATACCTTTATGGAGGTGGGAGGTCCACAGATGTTACACATTACACACCCTTTCAGACTTTTTCAATGTATTGATTAATTGTGCTGATTTAAAAAAAATACTGTATGGGATACCTCTCAGGGGTATACAAGGAATGATATTTGAAATTACTGTAGTGATGTAAGAAATGAAAAATATCAATAAAATTTATTTTAAATAAAAATGTATCCTCCCTAAAAAAGAAAAAAAAGACATAAAATTGAAATTTTACTAAATCTTATCAAATAAGAAATAACCAGTAAGCAATGTAGAAGCCATTCTCTATCTGTGTACAAATTATTAAATATCAAAACCAACAGCAAATGTGAACAAAGAATGAAAATGAGAAGACATGATGTGCAATGAAAATATCTTCAATATGATCCTTTTAAATGAGCTATTAGATGGAAAATGAGAAATAAGCAAAGAAGCAGACATGCATGAAGATTAGGACCATTTTCTCTGGAAATTTAACCAATTTAAAGCAATCAACCCAATGAAGAGACCAAAAGGTCCTCAAAATTACCTTAAGCAACAAACAGTGAATCTTTTTGCTGCCTGGAGATCTAAGTGGGCTGAGGTCATCATTGGATAAGTATAAACATTTTCAAAATGCTTCCTCAAAAACTCTCAACAATGTTTCTCCCATGAATATACTGAAATCATACAACATTCCTTAAAAGACTTTACAACAGGGATAAGTGTTATTTAACTCACCCCTTCACAATTAATATGAAGTGAAACAAAACAGAAAGATTTATGCTAACCAAAGTTGTTTGTCATTGCTATGGATTATCTAGGGCATATACCAACTGGAAAAGAAATTCTTTATACATTTTGAAGAACTTAAACTGTTTCTGTTTGTATATATTGTTATGTTGATAACTTAAAACCTCAGAATAATGCAGAACCTCCTGAATGAGATTCATGATCACTTAAATTAACATCTATGCAAGTTAAAATAAAATGTTGGTCTATGACCTACAGATTGATATCTAAACCTCTAATGAGTGAGGTTTAAGCTTTGCCTGACTCCCCCCACTATATCCTTCTCCACTATAAAAGCTCTTCCTTGTGTGCCTCTTTTATGTGAGATAATTTGCCCTGCTCTTCCTCTCCCTTTCCCTTTCTCCTAGGGCACTCCTCTTTCTCATTCATACTTTTTTTTTACATCATCTCAATTTAATTGATACACTCTTGCACCTGCTGTCTATGTATAATCCTTTTAACTACCCTAATAATGATGAAGTTCTTAAGAGTTACATGTATCATCTTCCCATATAGGAATGTAAACAATTAAACTCTGCTGAATCCCTTGTGATTTCTCTTTCATGTTTACTTTTTTGTGGTTCTTCTGAGTCTTGTATTTGTAAGTCAAATTGTCTATTTAACTCCGGTCTTTTTTATTGGGAATGCTTGAAACTCCTTTATTTCATTTAATATCCTTTTTTCACCTTTCAAATATTATTCCCAGTTTTGCTGGGTAGATTATTCTTGGTTTTAATCCTAGCTTCAGAAATATCATATTCCAAGTTATTCCCTTAATGTGATAGCTGCTAAATAGTGTGTGATTCTGTGGCTACACATCATTTGAATGATTTCTTTCTGGCTGCTTGAAATATTTTCTCTTTGACCTGGGAACTCTAGAATTTGGCTATTTCTTGGAGTTTTCATTTTGAGATCTCTTTCAGGATGTTATCAGTGGATTTTTTCAATTTCTATTTTACCTTCTGTTTCTTGAATATCAAGGCAGTTTTCCTTCATACTTTCTTAAACTATGATATCTAGTCTCTTTGATTATGGCTTTTGGATAGTCCTATGATTCTTAAAATATGTATCTTCAATCCATTTTCTGGGTCAGTTTTTTTCAGTGAGATATTTCACATTTTATTCTATGTTTTTTCATTCTTTTGACTCTACATTAGCTTTCACTTCCCCAATTCTAATTTTAAGGAGTTATTTTCTTCAGTCAACTTTTGCACTTCTTTTCCCATTTAGCCAATTCTGTTTTTTAAGGAGTTCTTTTTCTGAAATTTTGTACTTCTTTTTCCATTTGGGTGATTATGTTTTTGAGGCATTTTTTGTGCCTCTTTCACCAAGCTATTATTTGTCTTTTCCACTTTGAAGTCCTGAAGCAATGGGTGAGTGATGAAGCTGCAGGTGTGGATGCACTGGGAGCTATAGCCCAGGGCATTGGGTTGTCTTCTCACTGGATGAAGTAGCACAGTGGGATTGGCAGCCTCCCATGTGTCTGAGTAGCCCTTTTAAGGACTGCATTTACCCCTTGGAGGAAGAAGAACTAGAAAAAGTGCCCTAAAAATTGCTTTATCCAACCCTGGTCTGTTTACCAGAGCAGACTGAGATCCCACTTTGTGGTTGAAATAAACACACACACACACACACACACACACACCCTAGCAAAGGTGATTCAATTCACCATTGAAACATGGATTGTGTGCATGCTCATGGACAACATGACATCCAGTAGATCTGAGAGATACCTCTCTATACCCAAATGCTCAAGCATTCTAACTCTACTGCAGACTGTGTAACTCTGAAAGGTTGACCAAGTAGCTTGAATGCCAAATACATATTTACCCAAAAAGTTATGTTTTTGAGATCTCACACAAGGGAAGTGCTCACATGTGGTCAGAAGAAGTGATATAAGGACACTCTCAAAGTATCTCTAAAGAATTTTAATATTGACTGTGAGAAGTGGCAAACAATGGCACAGGCCCATTCAGTATGGTGTACCCATATCAAAGAAGACACTGTATTCTGTGAGCAAAGCAGAATTGTAGAAACACAAATGAAAAGTGAGCTATGCAAATCCAGAGCCACTTCTACTCTAAGTATTCTAATGGACCACTTGTGTCCAATAGATGGTAGTGCCTTCTGAACTCATGTTGAACTTACTTATCAAACATAGCTGAACACACTGTCCCTGACTCCAACACTGTGATTTCATTGGTCTTCTACAAAATCAAAGGATGAACAACAACAAATAATTGTCTTTCTATAATTTTCTTCATTTGCTGGAATTTCTTTACCTAATTTTTCCTCTATCACTCATTTGATTTTGAAAATCAATTTTAGCTCTTCTAGGAATTCCTCTTGGACTTGTCTCTAACTCATATTTCTTTTCCTTTGAAGCTTTGCTTATAGCTGTTTTGATTTCATTATCTTCTTCTGAGTAGGTGTCTATATCTTCCCTGTTACCATAATAGAATTTTATGGTCAGGTTCTTTTTGTTGTTTGCTCATTTTTCCAGATTATTTCTTGACTTTGAATTCATGTTAAAGTTAAGCTTTATTCTTGGTGCGTGTATGTGAAGGGGGATAGGGAGTAGAGGGTTTGTCTTAAGCTTCAGAATTTTTCCATTCTGCTATTTTCAGAGCTAATTCTAGGGGGTTGGAAGTTTTTGTTCCTTTCAAGGTGATGCGATCTGGGGAGAGGTGTGGTCACTGCTTTTTTTTGGCTTGTGCTCTGATCCTTAACCAGGAAGGATCCCTGATTCTTGGAATTGCAATTTATACTGCTCCTCAAGGTCCTTGCTCCCTTGGAATTACAAGTAATATTGTTCCTTAGGGTCCCTGATCCCATTTGACCAAAAGCACTCCTCTTTGCCCTGGAACTTTACCCAAGAGTGAGTATAGGCAATGGAGTTGCCAAATAGTGTCAAGTCTGCATCCTGTGCTATCACAGGAGTCTCCTGTGATCTATTTCTGGCCAATTTCCCAGTCCCTTTACCATCTTTGGTTTGAGAACTTCTGAAGCTGCTATTGCCTCTGTTGCTATCACCTACTCTTTCCCCCACCCCACTGATATTGCATTCATGTGGGCTCTAGGCTAGCCTCCAGTCCTATATCACAAATCTCTCCTTCCAGCCTCTCAACTTGTCTTGGGCTGGAAGAACTTCTTACCTTAACCTTTTGTTGGCTCTGCCATTCCAGAATTTGATTTGAGGTGTTATTTTAAATTTGTTTGGAGAGAAATGTTGGGAGAGGTTGGCTGAGTGCTTCCTCTACTCCTCCATCTTGGTTCTACTCCAAGAAGTCTTCATTAACATTTATTAAGTGCCTACTATGTGTCAGACACGTGCTAAGCACTGTAGATACAAAGAAAGGCAGAAGACACAGGTTAAAAATGAATGCTGATCTATAACTTGTAGCTTGATATCTAATTCTTTAATTTGATCCATTTCTTGGACAAATACTGAAATGAAGAATTAGCTTGGCCCCAAACTGAATGAGGCAAGGAAGAATGGTGGTGATTCATTTTGGAAAATATGTCCTGCTCTTAAGGAGCTTAGAGTCTAATGGGGATGGGGTAGGGAGCCACAAGACATGGCTCCTCCAGTTGATTACAATCTAGTTGACAAGATAAGACTAGCACCAAAGCAAAGAAGGCAATTTAGAATCAAGGACTGATCCATGTAGGACAGATGATGTCAGGGTTCCAGGATCTATATATCTATTGATATTCTAAATATACTCTACATTTTCCAATGTGTGACCTTGACCAAAGACCACCATTGGATTTTGTATTGTTATTTTCATCTAACAGTCCCCTCAACATTGTTGCAAATTACTTCCTCTACCTTTTCATGTTTTCTATTCTTTTTCAAAAAGTTTAATAGCTAAGCAGATGCCACAGGAAAAAAAAGAAAAAGTTGGAAAGTTTCCTTCCTCTCTCAACACTTGATTATTTTTTATTAAAAAATGTGTCACTCTTTGTAGTTTCTGTACTCTGTAGGTTGTAAGGCATTTTAGTACAGAGGTGGCATCTATCATTATGTTGCTAAGGTACACAGGCATCTGAAATGTGTAAAATCATCTTGTGCTGCATTTTTTTTTTACATTTGGCTGATGTCCCCAAAACTCTTCCTAAAATGGCAATCTGTTCCCCTATTTCACTTTGCAAATCTGGTCACCCAACTGCAGAGCAATGGGCTGCTAACAGCAGACATGCCTCATGGGTGAGCATGTGTTGAAGTACTTCCAATGTGCTTATCAGCTCAGAGCTGATGATTGTTTCTTCTCAGGGCCCTAGGCATTGAACCATGACTATGCATTTTCTGCTGCACATGCTTCTTGCTGTAACCACCATCTGAAGCATTTAATCAGTGCCTACCATTTTGCAGGACTTCCCAAGATGTTGCCAGTACAGCATATATTAAACAGTCATTGAAAGTAGGACTCAAAGTAATGGGATTGACTGCTTTAAAAGTCTTTTATTATAAAAGTAATGAGTATCAAAAAGCCAACTAATTAAAAACAGACACAAAAGGAAGAAAATCTTAGCATTTAGTTTCCTTCCCTTTTTTGAGGGTGAAGGGGTCCATATCTGTGATTTTATCCATATTGGCAACTTTCGATATGGATGTTCCCTTCATCAGTGTATGTTGTTGACTCTATTGTAATTTTTTGTCTTAGAAAATAACCTGAGGTATTGAGAAATTAAGAAGATGTTCTTGGTCACACAATTTGGTATGTATCAGAACCAAGGCTTGAATATAGGTCTACAACTTTTCTTATACCTGATATTTAATAAGATAGAACAAAAAAAGTCCTGATAAAATATGTTATTTTCTAAATTAATCTAACTTGGAGCAGCTAGATGGCACAGTGGGTAGAACACTGTCCCTGGAGTCAGGAGGAACTGAGTTCAAATCCAGCCTCAGACACAAAACACTTACTAGCTGTGTGACTTGGGCAAGTTACTTAACCCCAACTGCCTCACCAAAAAAAAATAATAAAACAAATTAATCTAATTTTACTTTTTAACATAGTTATTGTCAAAGCCTATCCATTTTTTCAACACCAATATTCTTCTGGTAATGTATAGCTTGTAAGTCATGGCATACAAACCTCTGAAGTATTGAAGCTGTGAATCACCCCAAAGACAACTCTCATGGTAGATGAGAGTAGGCTGCAACACATTAAAATAATGAATGAGAGAGAGCGAACTTGTAAAGTATGCTGTCAGAGAAATTTATGACCAGATAAAAAAATGTAGTAAGAGCAAGGCACAGCTGGTGGACAGTTCATGGACTTCATTTGTATCCATGCAGCATTCAGAGAATGCAAGGAAGATTCCTACCTCTTGTGTGGACTCCCTGTGACTTATGGACAGGTGTAGATAAGAATGGCAAAGGATGGGCAAGCAGGGATGGACTGTGTTATGCATTGTTGAAAGAAATACCCATATCAACGAAGCCAAAAGTTCACTGGGATTTTGTAATTGTAATCAATAATGTGGTTCTGCTAAATCCGTTTTCATTACTTAGAATCATAGGATTCAAGATGGAAGGCACTTCATTAATAAGTTATTCCAACTCTCTCTTTTTACATATGTGGTAACTGAGACCTAGAGAGTTTAAATTATTTACCTAAAGTCATGGAATAAAATAGCAGACTTCAGGATTGTATCAATGTCCACTAACTCCAAATTCAAAATTATTTTTCCTACTTCCTGAAATTCTTTCAATAGCATCTCTTTATTTTTCCTTTTTGGAATTGTTTCTGTTAATATCTTCAGAATCTCATTCTTAGGAACTTCCCATGCCTCTTGGTCTGACTTTGCTTAGAGAATTTTAGGCCATGGAAACTTACTTCACCCTGCTCTGAACCCTTTGTCTACTTCTTAGGAAGCATGCCTACTGGGATATACTCAGTTTTTTTTTTCTCACATGCCCAACTAACCTTATTTGCTCTTTGGCAGTGTTGCCAGACAAATATATTAATATTTTCCATATTTCCTTATATTCTTAATTTAATCACTTTATGACAGTAATATTCCATTTCACTATTATACCCTTTTTCAGCTGTTCTCCATTTAATGGAGATAGGTTATTTTAGGCTTTTGCTACTATAAATAATGTAGTTATGAATACTTTTCTACAGACAAATTATTTTCTCCTTTTACAATAATGTTGGAAATGTAAAAATATGATCATCTTTGTTATTCTCATTGTGTAATGACATAATGCTTTCCAAATACTCACATCAGTCTACATTTACCACAACTACCCACATCCTTGTCCAACAGTGAATTTTTCTTTTTCTTTGTTCTTTTATACCATCCTAGTGGGTATAAGATAACCTATTAGCCTGATTTATAAAAATGTGCAATTTTTTGATAGTTGAGACAAATAAAGTTTTGTTTTTTGTACTTTTAATAATTAAGAAATTTAGATTGCTGACCTAGGTGATGGTTATCGCTGAATGTAAGGGCTCTAGAACCCACAATGTTCTTGTGTGGACGGAGAGTCCGGAGCCACTAGGCACAGATTATATTCCTCCTGGGCCTGAGCATTGCAACAAGTCACTGTGAACCAGGTTGTGGTTCCTTGCGTTATTCCTTGGTAATAGTAGGGCTGTTCTTGTGTACTTGTCAAATGCCTATGCATATCTGAGGTTAAGGAGAAGGCCTGAAATCTCTCTCTGTTCTTAAAGCTTTTAGTTCTAGAATGGAGAAACATTTACTGCATCCTATCTCCATCCTGTAGATAAAATTGTCATTGGGGGAAAGTTGGATAAGACATTTACAGATGGCAAAGAGGTTATTTTGCTATCAAGCCTTCAGCAATTATGACACTACTCTAGAAGAAAGCCCTTTTGACTACTTTTTAACATCCCATGCACTGTCCTTTGTGAATAGCACTGAGGAGGAGGAAGTATCTGAAAATGAATTCTCCTAGATATCATTCATGGTTAGATTGAAGCTGGATATTATAGTTATTTGAGAGTAAAATATGAACAGAAAATAGTTCTTCAAACAAAAACTTAAAAGATGATGAGAATTTGTCATATATGTGACAGCACTCTTCAACTGATCTTTGATGAATATGAATTGTTTCTACTGCTTATTGGGTGAACTAAGGATTTGAACCCACTTTCCAGCATATAGATTTGCAATTTTCTTAAAGGGTTCTGTTGGATAATAATTCTATTTCTCACTATTTTTGAAGCATTGTGTGCATATATGCATATATGTATACCCCCTAATTACATGTTAAAATAATTTTTAACATTTTTTTAAAGTTTTGAGTTCCAAATTCTATCCCCGTTTCCCTTTTCTCCCCCCTCCCTGAGATGGTAAGCAATCACATACAAGTTAAACATGTGCAATCATGTAAAACATTTCCACATTAGTTATTTTGAACAAGAAGATTCAAATAAAAGAAAAAGAATGAAAGAAAGTGAACAATAGCATGCTTCAGTCTGTAATCAAACAATATCAGTTCTTTCTCTGGAGGCAGATAGTATGCTTCATCATTAGTCCTTTGGGCTTATCTTGGATCATTGCATTGCTAAGAATAGCTAAGTCATTCACAGTTCTTCATCATACAGTATTGTCTCCACTTGTGCAGTGTTTTCCTGGTTATGTTTACTTAATTTTGCATCATTTCATGTAAGCCTTTTCATGCTTTTTCTGAAAACATCCTGCTTGTCATTTCTTATAGCACAATAATATTCCATCACAATCATATAGAAGCATTGTTTTAATAATAACAATAGCTATCATTTATATAGTGCTGTAAGGTTAGCAAAGTACTATATATGTGTTGTCACAGTAGGTCCTTACAACAACTCTTTGAAGTATTATTCCCATTTTCCAAATGAGTAAGCTGAAACTGAGAGGTTAAATGACTTACCCAAAGTCATACTGCTAGTCAGTGTCTGAGACAGGATTTGAATTTAGGTCTTTCCAACTCCAAGTCCACCAGTCTTACCCACTGAATCACCCAGTTGCCTAGGTTTATCATTTATTCATTCTATAGATTGAGGTGTACTTATTAGGTCTTTTTACTTTTCCATTGATCACAGAATCATAGAATTTCAGCATTGGAAGGGACTTCAGAAGTGACCATTCTGGAAAAATCTCCCCTGCAATAAAACCAATAAATAGTCATCTAGCTTTTACTTGAAAGTCTCCACTGATAGGAGAACTCAGCCCATTTTACTTTGGATGACTTTTAAGTGTTAAGAAGTTTTTCTTTGTAGCAAGCCCAAATTTGCCTCTTCAACTTCCACCAATAACTCTTGATTTTTCCCTCTGGAACTGAACAAAGCAAGGCCAATCCCTCTTGCACATAGCAATACCTCTGTCACTAAGATTTTCTACTGCAAAGATATCAGTCAACTACCCCAAGCTCTAGTTCTATCTTTTCCAGGCTAAGTATTGCCAATTCCTTTAACTGATTATCATATGTCGTGATGTCCTGTTCATTCACCATCCTGATTGCCCTTCATTATATATTCTTTATATTATCAATGTCCTTCCTAAAACATGGTCCCACAAATTGAAAACAGTACTTCAGGTGTTGTCAGATTAGAATAGTGTGTAGGAGAGGTTATCCTCTTTCTAGTCCTGGACACTGTTAGCTTCTGGAAGCAACCAGTGATCAAATTAGTTTCTTTTGTCTGCCAGATTACATTAATGATTTATATTGAACTTCAGACCATATTGTGGTCTCCCCAGAGCAAAATACAGTGGGACTATCACTTTTGTTGTTCTAGATATTTAATTCAACCTATGGTCTTATGGCTGACATATTGCGCTCTAGATATTAACTGCAGTTGCTGTGCACTATAACCACCAAGGCTTTTTTCCAAAACAACAACAGCAACAATAACAACAACAGCAACACTGCTATCTAACCATGCTTTTCCTAATCCTGTACTTGTAAAGTTGAATTTTTGAACCCAAGAGCAAGTCTTTTTTCTTTCTGTGTCTGAATGGAGATACTATACTTTAGGCCATTATCATGCTTGGACTATTGCCCATAGCCTTCCATTCAGACTCCCTGCCTCCAGTCTCTCCCTGTTCCAATCTAGCCTGCTCACATCTGCCAAAGTAGTTTTTCTCAAGTACAGGTGTGAATATGTTATTGTTCTTCTCAATAAACTCCAGTGGCTCCCTATGACCTCTGGGATCAAATATACACTTCTGTGTTTGGCATTTAAAAGCCTTCACAACTTTCTCTCAATGTGCTTTTCCAAGCTTATCACACTTTACTCTCCTCAGGTACTCTATGATCCAATTAAACAGTTTTATTGATGTTCCTTTTACACAACATTCTATTGCCTGTCTCTGTTCCTTAGAACAGAATCTGGTGCATAGTTCACTTAGCTCAGTGCCTGCCACAAAAAAAAGCATTAAATAAATACTAGTTGACTATTCCTTTGTACTAACTGTTCCTCAGGCCTAGAATGTACTCTCTCCTCATGTCCACCTCATAGAATTCCTAGTCTCCTTCATAACTCAGCTCATGTCACCTTTTACATACAGACCTTCTTGATCCTTTATCAGCTCATGCCCACCTCCCAAGAAATTATTTTGTATCTATTCTGTTTATATTACATACGTTATACATGGTCTCCCTCAATAGAATATGTAAACTCCTTGAGGACAGGCTTTTGACTTTGTATCTCCTAGTCCTTGGAATAGTGCCTAACATATAGTGGGTATTTAAAAAAGATTGTTGATTGATTGATCTCTTGAGGTGGAAATTTCTTCCAATGAGGTAGATCCCCAACTATCCTTCTTATCCTGTGAGACTCTTGTCTAGCTCCTCCTACAAATCCTCAATAAGGAGTCCAGACAATGTACTGGAGGACTTCTTTTAGGACTTTTAATATATAATTAATAACCAAATAATAAATAGCTAGCAATCATTTATATAGCACTTACTATGTTCCAGGCACTGTGTTAAGCACTTTTTTATGAACGTTATCTCACTTGATCCTCTCAACAATCTTAGGATGTAGGAATTATTATCATCCCCATTTTACAGTTGAGGAAACTGAGGCAGATAGTGGTTAAGTGACTTGCCCAAGGTCACACAGCTAGTATGTATCTAAGGCTGGATTTAAACTCAGTCCTGACTCCAGACCCACCTACTCTTTTCCTCTCATTAAATTATGAGTCCAGTTTCTTGTTCAACTTCATTGCCTATGCAAGGTATATTGCCAGTGGACTCACTCAGTGGGCTAGCCAATCAACTCCATGACTCCAATCGAACAATTGAAATAGTTGTCTGTTTTTCCTATGGATGAAGATTGTTGGTATGATCTCATTGAGGAGGCCCTGCAGCATTCTAGGGTTTGATGGAATCAGCCCAAGATCATCCACATAGAGGAACATCTGGACACATTGCCCTCTCCAAGGAAGTTTACTTCCATTTGGACCCTATGCTAGACTTCCTTCATGATTTCTTTAGCAGATTTCCTATGACAACAGAGTAGATGTTCAATAAATGCTTGGTGCAGAAACTCCCTCTTAGCAAAAGCTCTTAACTTGGATTCTGTGATCTTTTTTCTTTATATTTTGATAACTAACTGCATTTCAATATAATTGGTTTCCTTTGTAATCCTATGTTTTTTATTTTATTTACAAACATTCTGAGAAAGGGTTCTGAGGCTTTACTGAATTGCCCAAGGAGTCCATGACAGAAACAAGAGTAAGAAACCTGATTAATGGTGTGTATTGCAATCCTTTTTATAGTTTAAAACTCTTCTCCAAGTCCCACCATTTAGCTCCCTTTTATGTTTCACTTGTTGTGGGTAATCAGAGGATCACTGAACCAAATCATCTCTATGGTTGCACCTAACAAAGAATCTTATGATCTTAAGGCATGCACAGGGGCTGCTTTGCTGGAGAAATGCTTTTAAAACTGTGTTTTGCTTATTCCAGTCAAATGGATTTTTGCCAATAATATCTACAGTGGAATTTCATATTCTCTTCTCTTGTCAGTCATGTGACTGTAAAGATGTAATCTGCCATATGATTTCCTTGATGCATATGTAGCTCATTCTTATAAAGGTTTTGTAAGGTGGAGAAAATAGGCATAAAGATCAATAGTTATTGATGTTCTTTTAAGAACCTTTTTTAGATAGTGTTATTTATTTATTATTTTATTTTTCATAGTTTGATTTTTTTATGGTTATTTGGTATCTTCCCCCTTTCACATATCTTGATAATCAATAACTTTAATAGCAATAAAAGATAACATTTATATAGCACTTTAAAGATTGTAAGGTATTTTACAAGTATTATTGCAGATTTTCTTCAAAAAAAATCCTGTGAGGTAGGTGTTATTATCCCAGTTTTATAGAGGAAGAAACTAAGGCACACAGTGATTACATGGCTTGCCCAAGTTCACACAGCTAGTAAGTATCCAAGGCAGGATTTGAACTCAGGCCTTCCTGACTCTGAATTCTCTTCTCTTATCCACTGTATCACCTAACTGCCCCAGTGGTTGGGGTCAAGGAAATGAATTTCAAGAACCTTGAAGTCAAATCCTAAATGGTAACCAAAACAAAATCCAAACCCTCTTCTTCTTCTTCTTCTTCTTCTTCTTTTTTTTTTTACTTTATTTGGTTAGTTGGCAACGTAGGGCAGTAGGTATAGTTGAAGATTTAGATATATGGGATCTGGATTTAGAACTTGGCTTTTCTGGGTGACCAGAAAAGCATTTGAAATGTCTGAACCTCAATTTCTTCATCTATAAAATGAGGGAGTCAGAGCATATGACCTCTAAGGCCCCTTCCAACTTTGGATTCAAATCCTATTTTTATTTTATTTTTTTAAGATCAATGATTTCTTCCTAAGTATAGGCTAAGTATAGCCTACAGATATAAATCTTAATATAATATATATTTAATATTTTAATATAATACTTTCTAGCTTTCAAAGCACCTTTTCTTCATAACCATGTAAGGAAGATAGTCTGTGCATTGTTATACCCCTTTTATAGCTAAGAAACCTGAGGCTAAGAGAATTGTCCAAAGTCACACAAATACTAAGTATTAGAGTTAAGATTCAAGCCAGGTCTCTCCTGACTCTAATGCTTTATTCTACTAAACTAAGCATATCTGGGTCTTCATAACTAAAGCAATTTTTCTATAGCTTATCTAAATTGCTCCATGAAAGTAGTATTCAGTGCCTTATGGTAGTGTGGCTATGATTCTGAGGTCTTGAAAGTCACTCCAGCGGTGCATAAACTCACTCAGATCCTTCTCAAAAGGCTCCTTGTATGGACCTAGTGCTGGACTGGAAGCCTATTGTTTAAGGACAAGTTGGCTTAGCTAAGTTTTGAAAGCCAGGTTAGCCACAGACAAATTCATTTTTTTTTTTGTCTAGGCAATGAGGTTAAGTGACTTGCCCAGGGACATATAGCTAGTAAGTGTTATGTATCTGAGGCTGGATTTGAACTCAGGACCTCCTGACTCCAGGGCCAGTGTTCTATCCACTATGCCACATAGCTGCCCCAAATTCATTTTTTAATATAAGATATATGTCACCTATCTGTCTATCTATCTATCTATCTACCATATATCTATCCAAATCTTACTATACATATTATAGAGAGATTACAATACAGAGGGATTACAACCTGCATTGGTGGAAGAAGTACCAATACCAACAAAATTACAGGTCCTTGGAGTAATTAGGATAATTCACCTTTAAACAGAGCTTTATTGGGTAGATGAAACTTTTTTTTTGCAATATAGTCAGTGCTTAGGAATAGTTGGATGAATGAATTAAAAAAACTATTCAATAAGCATCCAATATATGCCAGGCTCTATGCTAGCAGCTGGGGTACAAAGTCAAAAATGAAATGAAGTGAACTCACATTATAATGGAGAATATAACACCTATAGGCAAGAGGTGACCAGGGAAGCATATTTGCCCTTTTCCAAAAGCAAGAGTAGTATTGATTTAATTCCTGTTCCCAGATCACTAGGTGGAAATTGGAAGGAGGAGGTAAGTGTGGTGGGACGAGGTGTCTCCAAAATTAAGATGCCTAGTGAAATTGGATATGAAGTATGATCTTAATCCAGATAGACATAGTTGTTGGGTGGTGGTGGTAGTGGTGTACTCATTCTCTCACTGACCAATCAGGCCCATCCCCAGCGTAGAATTTTGAGCTGAATGGATTTACTCATGAAGGAAGAGGGGTATGGGAGCATGACTCTTGATTCATTTAATATTTATAACATTCACATTTTCAATTTGGCCATGGCAGAATTGAACTGAGGCATTTCCACTCCCTTCACTACTGATTTCTTGGCTAAAGCCAATCAATCAATCCAGTATTCATTAAGTACCTACTTTGTGCCAGGTACTGAGCTAAGCACTTTGGATATAAGACAAAAATGAAACAATCTTTGCCTTCACAGAGTTTAGGAGCTTGCATTTTTATATTCTATCCACAGAAATAATATGTCCACATTTATGTATGTACAAAATAAGCGTAAAGTAAATATAATATAATTTCAGGCCGGTATTGCATTCCCCAAGGAAATATGCAATAAATGGGATAGATTCTGTCAACAAATGGGAAAGTGGTGGGGTAGAGCCAAGATGACAGAGTAAAAACAGTGACTTCTTCCAGCTCTCCCCCAAACCCCTCCAAATACCTGTAAAAATGGCTCTAGACAAATTCTAAAGCAGCAGAACCCACAAAAAGACAGAGTGAAACAAATTTCCAGCCCAAGACAACCTGGATAGTTGAAGGCAGTTCAGCATGGGCCCCGCAGACAAATACCAGGCCTCAGTGGGCCTAAAGCAAGCCTCAGGGGATTGAATCAAGAGGAGCTGTGGTGGTTTCCAGAATTCTCAACCCACAAACACCAAGACAATTGAGAAGGTCAATAGGAGAGGTTTGTCAGACCTTGGTGAGAGAGGAGCTTGGTTCAGCCTTAGTCCTGGTAGAGTAACAGGTAAGCATCTGTTTCTGAAGCTCTTGGCCCACTGATGGAAGGGGCATCAAGCAACTGATGAGAGGGGAATTGCAGGGATCTCTTTGCTGGTGCTGAGGCAGGATTCTTTTGCTTTGCCCCTGCTTGGAGCTGAGTCGAGGTCTTGGGTAGTGGTCCTGTGGTGAAGATGAGCTTTGGTGTGGTGGAGCTTGTGGCAGGGTGGAGAGGAAATCCTCCTCACAGTTCCAAGGCAGAAAAGAGTGCTTGTGGTCACTCATAAACCAGACCACATACCAGGAAAGGAGTAGACACCTTGCCTTTGATCATACCACCTTGGAAGAACTGAAAATTTATGGTTCCCTAGAAGTATCTCTGAAAAGAGCTGCACAAAACCCTGGAAGCTTGGGACAGTACATTCTCCACACTGGAAGCAGATCCCTACTTTAACAAAGAATTTATAATTCAAGTAATTGGCTGGGAACATGAACAAACAGCTCAAAAAAAAGAGTCAGACCACAGAATCTTACTTTGGTGACAAAGAAGATCAAAACATATGACCAGAAGACAACAAAGTCAAAGCTCCTACATCCAAAGCCTCCAAGAAAAATATGAATTGGTCCCAGGCCATGGAAGAGCTCAGAAAGGATTTTGAGAACCAAGTAAGAGAAGTAGAGGAAAAACTGGGAAGAGAAATGAGAGTGATGCAAGAAAACCATGTAAAACAAGTCAACAGCTTGCTAAAGGAGACCCAAAAAATACTGAAGAAAATAACACCTTAAAAATAGCCTAACCCAGGAGGTGGAGCCAAGATGGTGGAGGGAAAGCAGTGACTTGTTTGAGCTCTCCCCTCAAACTCCTCCAAATACCTATAAAAAATGGCTCTAAACAAATTCTAAAGCAGCAGAACCCACAAAAAGACAGAGTGAAACAAATTTCCAGCCCAAGACAGGCTGGATGGTTGACCAGAAAGGTATATCACGCCGGGCAGGGAGAGGAGTGCAGTTCAGTGTGGGCGTGCAGGTCACAGTGACCCTGGAGCAGGCCTCAGAGGACTGAATCCCGGGCAGCTGTGGTGATTTCCAGACTTCTCAACCCACGAACGCCAAAGACAACTTGGAAGGTCAGTGGGAAAAGTCTGTGACTGCAGTGAGAGAAGGAGCTAGGTCTCAGCTGCAAGTCTCAAGCGCGGCCCAGAATCGTGGCTGTTTCCTGAGCTTCCGGCCCACAGACTGAGGAGGAATCGAGTGGCTGATCAGAGGGGGGTTGCAAGGATCTCTTTGCCAGTGCTGAGGCAGGAATCTCTTGTTTTACTGGTGCTTGGATCTGGGTCACAGTTCTGAGGAGCAGTCCTGGGATGAGGAGGAACGCTGGTGTGGTGAAGCTTTTTGTGGTGGTGGAGAGAAAACACTTCGCCCCTTATTATACCACCTTGGAAGAACTGAAAATTTTCAGGTCCCTAGAAGTATCTCTGAAAAGAGCTATACAAACCCCCAAAGCTTGGGACAGTACATTCTCCACATTGGAAAAAGACTTTTACCTTAACAAAGAGTTTAAAACTGAAGTATTTGGCCAGGATTATGAGTAAGCAGCACAAAAAAAATCAGACTATATTATCTTACTTTGGTGACAAAGAAGATCAAAACACACAACCAGAAAAAGACAATGAAGCCAAAGCTCCTACATCCAAAGCCCCCAAGAAGAATATTAATCAGTCCCAGGCCTTGGAAGAACTCAGAAGGGATTTTGAGAAGCAAGTAAGAGAAGTAGAGGAAAAACTGAGAGTTTTGCAAGAAAATCATGAAAAACAAGTCAACAGCTTGCTAAAGGAGACCCCCAAAAAAATACTGAAGAAAATAACACCTTAAAAAAATAGCCTAACCCAAATGGCAAAAGAGGTACAAAAAGTCAATGAGGAGAAGGATGCCTTAAAAAGCAGAATTGACCAAATGGGAAAGGAAGTCCAAAAGCTCACTGAAGAAAAGAAGTCCTTAAAAATTAGAATGGAGCAAATGGAATCTAGTGACTTTATGAGAAATTAAGACACTGTAAAACAAAACCAGAAAATGAAAAATTAGAAAACAATGTGAAATATCTTATTGGAAAAACAACTGACCTAGAAAATAGATCCAGGAGAGAGAATTTAAAAATTATTGAACTATCTGAAAGCCATGATAAAAAAGAAACTAGACATATTCTTTCAAGAAATTATCAAGGACAACTGCCCTGATATTTTAGAACCAGAGGGTAAAATAGAAATTGAACGAATCCACTGATCTCCTCCTGAAAGAGATCCCCAAAGGAAAACTCCTAGGAATATTATAGCCAAATTCCAGAGTTCCCAGGTCAAGGAGAAAATATTGCAAGCAGCCAGAATGAAACAATTCAAGTATTGTGGAAACACAGTCAGGATAACACAGGATATAGCAGCTTCTACATTAAGGGATCAGAGGGCTTGGAATATGATATTCCGGAGGGCAAAGGAGATAGGATTACAATCAAGAATCACTCACCCAGCAAAACTGAGTATAATACTTCAGGGGGAAAATGGATTTTCAATGAAACAGAGGACTTTCAAACATTCTTAATTAAAAGATCAAAGCTGAATCGAAAATTTGACTTTCAAATACAAGACTCAAAAGAAGCATGAAAAGGTAAACAGGAAAGAGAAATCATAAAGGACTTATTAAAGTTGAAGTGCTTATATTTCTATATGGAAAGATGATATTTGTAACTCATGAGACCTTTCTCAGTATTAGCGTAGTTGGAAGGAATATATGTGTGTGTGTGTGTGTGTGTGTGTGTGTGTGTGTATACAGATGGCACAGAGTGAGTTGAATATGAAAGGATGATACCTAAAAATAAAATTAAGGGATGAGAGAGGATTGACCATGAGAATGAGAAAGGGAGAGTTAGAATGGGGTAAATTTTGAGTTTTTACTGTGGAGGGGAAGAGGAGAGAGGGGAGAGGGAATGGGTGAGTCTTATTCTTATTGTATTTGGCTTAAGGAGGGAATAACATATACACTCAATTGGGTATGGAAATCTATCTTACCCTACAGGACAATGGGGGGGGGAAATAAGAGAGGGGAGATGATAGAAGAGAGGGCAGATTCGGGGAGGGAGTAATCAGAAGCAAACACTTTTGAGGAGGGACAGGGTCAAAGGAGAGAATTGAATAAATGGGGGGGCAGGATAGGATTGAGGAAAATATAGTTAGTTTTTCACAACATGGCTATTATGGAAGTGTTTTGCACAACTACACATATATAACCTGTATCAAGTTGCTTGCCTTCTCAGTGAGGGTGGACAGGGAGGAAGGGAGAGAATTTGGAACTCAAAGTTTTAAAAACAAATGTTAAAAGTTGTTTTTACATGCAACTGGGAAATAAGATATACAGGAAATGGGGTATAGAAATCTATCCTGCCCTACAGGGCAAGGGGAGGGGTGATAGAAGGGAGGGCAGATCCAGGGAAGGGTTATTCAGAATGCATGCCATCTTGGGGTGGGGGAGGGGAGGAATAAGGAGAAAATCTGGAACACAAAATCTTGTGGAAGTGAATGTTGAAAACTAAAAATAAATAAATTAATTGATTAATAAAAAAAACAAATGGGTAAAGTGAAGTGTTGGGCTAGATCACTTTGAAATATTATGGTCAGTAGGAGAACCAGTAATGATTCAGCTTCAGAGTTGTCTTGCCAAGTTGTTTGGTTAGTGATGCCTGATTTGTGTGTTGCCTGGCCTTGGATTCCAAGCCATCCTAAGCTGACTGGATTGCCAGAGACAGTCATACTTAAAGTTGGTGATGACTGGAAGGACTAGTGAATTTCTGTGAAATTGAAAAAATTTGTATGAGGGGGGGGGGGGGGGGGGGATAGAGAGAGAGAGAGAGACAGCACATTAGCTTTCATTCAATGATGCATCAGTGGTTTTCTTGTTCTATACTAGTTCATCTTTGTAGTACTAATAATTTTCCTTTACCACTTGGGCAGTATACGTATTTTAATGTAAGCTAAGCTTTCTATCTATCATATATACACACACATATATATCATATATACACAAACACATTTGCATGTCTTCACTATAAGTTCACCTTGCTTTATATCATCTATTTCTATATGCATACATACATACATTTATGCATATATCCTTGTGAATCTATAATAAATGCTTATGAAATTCTAAGATGAGTTTGCTCTTTACTTTCAATATCAAATCTAAATAAGATTTAACAAGTTGGGATAAGCAGTTTAAAAATCATTTGCTTTAAAGCAGTTCTATGAGGTAGATGGGTTTTAATTTAATTTGACTTAGCACTGCCACATGTAGGCTGTGTGACCCTGAGCAAATAACTTAACCCCTCTAGGCAACTTATCTCTAAGAGATAAGTTTAAGAGAAGGCATCAACCTACCTTGGTAGGGAGAAATTCTCATACCAATGGGTCCAGTTCTAATCCCTAGCCATTATTTTATCCAGACTTATACTTCATCAGGAGAACTGTTGTCTTAGAACCTCTCCACCAGTTCAGATTGTCTACTCATCTCTAACTTGTAGTTATAGAGAGTTGTCTATGATACTGCAAGGTTAAATGACATGATTACAATCATGTAGCTAGTATTTATGAGAGTCAGATCCTAAACCTAAGTTGCATGAGTTTAAAGTCAGTCTTCTAGTCATGATTTTTGTTGTTGTTCAGTTATTTTCATTTGTGTCTGACTCTTTGTGACTCCCTTTGGGGTTTCTTAGCAAAGATACTGAAATGACTTGCTGTTTTTTTTCCCAGCTCATTTTACGGATAAGGAAACTGAGGCAAAGAGTGTTAAGTGACTTGCCAAGGGTCACACAGCTAATAATTGTCTGAGGTCAGGTTTGAATTCAGGAAGTTGAGTTTTCCTGACTTTAGGCCTGGTGATTTATCTACTGTACCACCTAGCTGCCCTATCTATCCGTGATACCATGCTGTCAATCAAAGTGTCACTAGTATTATTATCTCTATTTTGAAGATGAGGAAGTTGAGGTTCAGAGATAATAAATGACTGCCCAGGGTCACAGTAAGTAGCTGAAGCAAGATTCAAATTCAGGGGGTCTCCTTTCTCCAAACCTAAGGCTCTTTCCACTAAATTGCATTGTCTCTAGTATCTTAGGTATATTGTCACCTTTCCATCTCCTTAGTTTCACCACCAAATCTTCCTCCTTGCTTGGGGAGATAACAGGAAGGGGGTACTGGAACAATATATCTTTACTACATTTGTTGTCTATTATTTTTAGTCTGCCTGCCTTTCTCTATTTACCCAGACTGACCCAATACATTGGGGCTATGAATAGCAATATTAAGAGGTTGATTTAAGTGGTGCTAAGAAGACCTATTTCTCTACCGATCTGTTAATGATTCCTGAAATTCATTTGTGATTTGCTTCTTTGTGTTAATAAGATTTTACATTTCTATCAGACTTTAGACTTCATGAAAACTTTCACATATATAATCTATAAGGCCGTTGCTTTTCACTAGAGAAGAGAGCCACGGTGAATATCACAAGTGGGCTACAAGAAACCGAGAGGGATATGGGAGGAAAACAAAAATGACATCCATCTCACTATTTTGCTGAACCTACTTTTACTCTCTTCCCTAATTTTGTTGACATATTTCTCTCTCTTGACTCTTTACTCCCTCACTAAAGACTTTCTTGGCCAAGCATTCTGTGCCCTTTTATATCTATTCTTTTGAACTCAGCCCTTGATCTTTTCTCATTTGACAACTTGTCTACTTCTATCCCCATATGGAAATGCCCATGGATTCAGGATAGTACACACTGTGTGAAAAGAAAGAGGTATGGATGTGAATAAAGATCCTCTCTGGGATAAGACTTAGATATGCAATGATTGTTACCAGAGTGTTCAGGACATAGCTTGCATATTTTCCCCATAGAATGACAATAAATGTTACCCAGAATAGCTGCTAGGATGAGAGAGAAATGCCCACCAAGGAATTTTAGTTGCAAAGAATTTTGGTTGATTTAGTTGATCTTCTGTTGAAGATTCCCCAAACCAGTAATCCATGTGTATACCCAGTAAATTATATTAATTAACTGAAATAGAAAGCATATTTTTATAACATGCAGCAATTCTAAAATAAGATTGTATAAAATTGTACTCCATATGTTTAAAATTTCATAAAGACCATGATTCCTCTGAACAGATGTGGAATTGTAGTCTTGCTGTGGCAGAAGTCTGGCAACATGCCAGTCTTTCATTGAAAGGCAACATGCTATAATGGAAAGAGGGGTGAGTTTGTATCCAAAAGACCTGGATTCAAATCTAGACTCAGTTACTTAGTTCCTTTACGACCTTCCCTTTCTGGGCTTCAGTTACGTCTGTAGAATGAAGAGTTTGACTAGATCATTTTGAAACCCGTTTTAGCTTTAAATCAAAGGTATTCTTAGTGAGAAATGAGTGTGTAGGCACACCCTTTGCCCTAAGAAGAAGGAGAAAGGTCAAATGGAATGTTCTCCCAAGATGTGCCAGCACACAATTCTCTGTGTACTTCTGTGATCTAAGTCTTATCAGCTTACAGATGGCTTAAATGAGTAAACTGTCTCCTTCAGCACTGGTCAACTACTAAATATGAACAGGAATTAACTGCTGTTGGAATGACTCTTTGTAACTGGAGATATTTCTTTCTGGCCTCTCTTGTAATCAGACATGTTATCTGGCTACATTGGTAGTAGCTTAAAAACATAAGGGATCAGGGTCATAGACTCATAGGGTCATAAGGGACCTTAGAGGTCATCTATTCTACCCTGTCATTATATATTACATATATATATATATACACACAGCCATACATACACACACACATATACACATCTCTCTCTCTCTATGTATGTGTATAAATATACATATACACATACATATACATAACATACATACATATATCTATATATGGAAACTGAGGGCTAGAGATGGTTTTTCACTAGTCAGATTTTTGTGTCAACTTCTATGTAAGAAACCTGGGGTCAGTCAAGGGAGTGGAGTAAAAGCAGCGACTTGCCTGAGATCTCACCCAAACCCATTCAAATACCTGTAAAATATGGTTCTAAACAAATTCTAAAGCAGTAGAACCCCCCCAAATACAGAGTGAAACAAATTTCCAGCCCAAGACAACCTTGGAGGGAAAAATTATATGTATGTGTATATATGTATATATATATATATATATATACATATATATGTATATATAGAGAGAGAAAGAGAGAGAGAGAGCGCACAGGGTGAATTGAAGATGAAGGGGTGATATCTGAAGAATAAAATTAAGGGGTGAGAGAAGATTATACTGGGAGAAGAACAAAGGGAGAGTAGAATGGGGTAAATTATCTCACATAAAACAGACAAGAAAAGGCTTTTACAGTGGTGGGGAAATGGGGGAAGGTGAGAGGGAACGAGTGAATCTTATTCTCATCAGATTTGGCTTAAGGAAGGAATATCATACACACTCAATTAGGTATGGAAATCTATCTTACCCTACAGGAATAGTGGGGAAAGGGGACAAGAGAGCAGGGGGATGATAGAGGGGAGGTCAGATTGGGGGAGGAGGTAATCAGAAGCAAACACTTCTAAGGAGGGACGGGGTCAAAAGAGAGAATAGAATAAATGGGAGTCAGGATAGGATTAAGGGAAATATACTTAGTTTTTCACAACATGATTACTATGGAAGTGTTTTGCATCACTGCACATATATAACCTGCATCAAGTTGCTTGCCTTCTCAATGAGGGTGGGTGGAGAGGGAGGAAGGGAGAAAATTTGGAACCCAAAGTTTTAAGAACAAATGGTAAAAAATTGTTTTCACATGCAACTGGGAAATAAGATATACAGGAAATGGGGTATAGAAATCTATCCTGCTCTATAGGAAAATTGAAGGGGAAGGGGATAACAGAAGGGGGGAGAGATAGAAGGGAAGGCAGATTAGGGGAAGGGGTATTCAGAATGCATGCCATCTTGGGGTGGGGGGAGGGATGAGATGGGGAGAAAATTTGGAACTTAAAATCTTGTGGAAGTATATGTTGAAAACTAAAAATAAATAAATCAATAAAAAAATTTGGGCTTTTTTTGCTGTAGTACTGTAAATCTGATTGCATCTATATATTTGTATGTATGTATGTTTTTATACACTCACCACAATACACAAACATATATGTATGTGTATATATACATATACATATATACACATATGCTGGAACATAGTGTTCCTCCCAAATAATTTAAGAGCAATATGTACTTAGACAAATTGGAAGCTTCAAAGTGGTAAATAATCATTATGAAACATTTTGCTATAGAAAATTCATTCAATTAAGGGTTTTTATAGACTCATATTATGTGTTAGCTGGAAGGGACCATAAAGACCATCTCACTCAGCCCCCTCAATTTATAGATGAGTAAACAACCAAGAGGGAAGATGTGACTCACCTGAGGCCACATAGCTAATCTATGGTAAGGCTGTGACTGGAATTCCTGGTCCAGTGCTCTTGCTGCTCTCTCATTCTTCCTTGAAACTGCTCACTTTGGAGATGTGATGTATGCAAATTTGTCTAGGGCAATCTTTTTGCTCTTGCTTTGGATGACATCTTGGAGGAGGCCATCTTCACTTGTTTGAAGCCATAGCAATCTCATCTTAAGTCAGAAAGTAGCACATTTGCTTAAATAAAAAGATTCTACCTCCCCTAAATCCCCACTGTCTCACATGCTCAAGCTGAAAAGAAAGCAGGGCTGATTTAATCTTAATCAGTCAATGAACATAAACAATCACAGATATCAAGATGGTCCAGTGGAAAGAATGGCATGAAGCAGAGAAACGGTCAGATTTTTAATGAGATGACCTGGGTTTAAACCCTGACTTTCACTTGTAAAAGGTGTAACTTTATGCAAGGCATTTACCCTTCCAAAGCCTGTTTCCTTATTTGTAAAATTAGGAATTTGGATATGATATAATCTAAGATTCCTGCTACTTCAAAAGCTCTGATCCTATGATATCCCTCTCCTTCTATACTTGATTTCATGGGAATCTTTGTGGAATCCACTGAGGGTCTTTTTGATCTCTTCTTTATTATTATTATGAATGATATTGGCTGTCTATGTCATTTATGTGGCTCTAAATCACATACTGCTTTGTGAAATTTCTTCTGTCAAGGCAGCTAGTATATTATTATCTTATTTTCCAAAGTATTGGGATATGTAAACATATCTCAATGTACACATAAAAAAGTTTTTATGTACATATAAAAAAGTTAAATATAAGAGTTTGTGTTCGTATATAGACTAATCAGTGGAAGTTAGGAGGCAGATTTGAATTCAATATAAAGAAGTCTAATTATTAGAGTTGTCCAAAGATTGAATGGACTGCCTTGTGTGGTAATGTCACCTGTCACTAGAGATTTTAAATAATAGTCTGGATTACTATTCCTCTGGGATGCAGGCTGGAAAACAAGATGTTTCAGGTCTCTTCTGTTGGGTTGGGATCAGGTACAGAGGGCTTTTAATGAGAACTGTATCAAACAAAGACAGTAAGTAAACATTATACAATAATTGTCAAGAACTGCCTGTTTTTATGATTTTTTTAAGGCAATTGGGGTTAAGTGACTTGCCCAGGGTCACACAGCTAGTAAGTGTCAAATGTTTGGTCTGAGACCAGATTTGAAATCAAGTAATTGGTTGGGATCATGAGCAAGTAGCTCAAAAAGAGTCAGACTATATTATCTTACTTTGGTGACAAAGAAGATCAAAACATACAACCAGAAGAAGAAAACAAAGCCAAAGCACCTACATCCAAAACTTTCAAGAAAAATATGAATCAGTCTCAGGCCTTGGAAGAGCTCAAAAGGGATTTTGAGAAGCAAGTAAGAGAAGTAAAGGAAAAACTGGGAAGAAAAATGAGAGTGATGCAAGAAAATCATGAAAAGCAAGTTAATAGCTTGCTAAAGGAGACCCCCCAAAAATACTAAAGAAAATAACACCTTAAAAATAGCCTAACCCAAATGGCAAAAGAGGTCCAAAAAGCCAATGAAGAGAAGAGTGCCCTAAAGAGCAAAACTGGACAAATGGAAAAGGAAGTCCAAAAGATTACTGAAGAAAATACTTCCTTAAAAATTAGAATAGAGCAATTGGAAGCTAGTAACTTTATGAGAAATCAAGACAGTGTAAAACAAATCCAAAAGAATGAAAAATTAGAAAACAATGTGAAATATCTCATTGGAAAAACAACTGACCTGGAAAATAGATACAGGAGAGATCATTTTAAAATTATTGGACTACCTGAAAGTCATGATCAAAAAAAGAGCCTAGACATCATCTTTCAAGAAATGATCAAGGAAAACTGCCCTGTTATTTTAGAACCAGAGGCAAAATAGAAGTTGAAAGAATCCACCGATCTCCTCCTGAAAGAGATTCCCAAAGGAAAACTCCTAGGAATATAGTAGCCAAATTCCAGAGTTCCCAGGTCAAGGAGAACATATTACAAGCAGCCAGAAAGAAACAATTCAAGTATTGTGGAAACATAGTCAGGATAACACAAGATTTAGCAGCTTCTACATTAAGGAACCGCAGGGCATGGAATATAATATTCCAGAGGGCAAAGGAGATAGGATTACAACCAAGAATCACCTACCCAGCAAAACTGAATATAATTCTTCAGGGGAAAAAATGGTCATTTGGAGAAATAGAGGACTTTCAAGCATTCTTGATGAAAAGACCAGAGCTGAATAGAAAATTTGACTTTCCAATACAAGACTCAAGTGGAACATGAAGAGGTAAACAGGAAAGAGAAACCATAAGAAACTTATTAAGGTTGAACTGTTTACATTCCTGCATGGAAAGATGATATTTGTAACTCATGAGGCCTTTGTCAGTATTAGGGTAGTTGGAGGGAAAAATTATATGTATGTATATAGATAAATAGATAGATAGAGGGCAGAGGGTGAGTTGGAGATGAAAGGGTCATATTTGGAGAAAAAATTAAGGGGTGAGAGAGGATTATGCTAGGAGAAGGAGAAAGAGAAAGGTAGAATGGGGTAAATTATCCCACAAAAAAAAAACAGAGAAGAAAAGGCTCTTAAAGTGGAGGGGAAATGGGGGAAGGTGAGAGGGAATGAGTGAATCTTATTCTCATAGGATTTGACTTAAGAAGGGAATAACAAACACACTCAATTGGATATGGAAATCTGTCTTACCCTACAGGAAAAAAGGAGGGGAAGGGGACAAGAGAGTAGGGCAGATAGATAGAGAGGAGGGCAGATTGGGAAAGGGGGTAATCAGAAGCAAATACTTCTGAGGAGGGACAGGGTCAAAAGAAAGAACAGAATAAATGGGGGCAGGCGGGATAGGATTAAGGGAAATAGAGTTAGTTTTTCACTGCATGTCTACTATGGAAGTGTTTTGTATAGCTGCACATGTATAGCTTACCTTTTCAATGAGGGTGGGTAGGGAGGGAGGAAGAGAGAAAATTTGGAACCCAAAGTTTTAAAAACACATGTTTAAAAAAAAAGAGAATGGAAGACAAATAATAAACAAGGAACTACTAGTCAAAAAAATACAATTGCCCAAATGGGAAAAAAAAATCTCTAAAGAAAACAAGTCCTTACAAAGTAGAATTGGCCAAATGGAAAGGAGGTACAGAAGCTAACTGAAGAAATAATTCCTTAAAAATTAGAATAGGACAAGTGGAAGCTAATTACTTTCTGAGATATCAAGAATTAGTCAAACAAAATTAGAAGAATGAAAAAAAATAGAAGAAAATATAAAATATCTCATTGGAAAAACAACTGACTTAGAAAATAGATTCAGGAAAGGTAATTTAAGAATTATTGGACTACCTGAAAGCCATGATCAAAAAAGATCTTAGACAATATCTTTCTTTATTTTTTAAAATTAATTTCTTTATTTTTAGTTTTCAACATTCACTTCCACAAGATTTTAAGTTCCAAAGTATCTCCCCATCTTGTCCCTCCCCCCACTCCAGGATGGCATACATTCTGAATACCCCTTTCCCTAATTTGCCCTCACTTCTATCTCTCCCCTCATCTCTTATCCCTTTCCCCTTCAATTTTCTTGTAGGGCACGATAGATTTCTATATTACATTTCCTGTATATCTTATTTCCCAGTTGCATGTGCAAACACTTTTTTTCATCATTTGTTTTTAAAACTTTGGGTTCCAAATTTTCTCCCTTCCTCTCTCCCCACCCACCCTCATTGAGAAGACAAGCAACTCGATACAGGTTATACATGTGTAGTCATGCAAAACACTTCCATAGCAGTCATGTTGTGAAAAACTAAGTATATTTCCCTTAATCCTATCCTGCCCCCCCATTTATTCTATTCTCTCTTTTGACCCTGTCTCTCCTTAGAAGTGTTTACTTCTGATTGCTTCCTCCTCCAACCTGCCCTCCCCTTTATCATCACCCTGCTCTCTTGTCCCCTTCTCCTCTCACTATTTTCCTGTAGGGTAAGATAAATTTCCATAACCAATTGAGTGTGCATGATATTCCCTCCTTAATCCAAATCTGATGAGAATAAGATTCGCTCATCCCCTCTCACCTTCTCCCACTTCCCCTCCACTGTAAAAGCTGTCGGCGAGATAATTTACCTCATTCTGCCTCTCCCTTTCGCCTTCTCCCAATATAATCCTCTCTCACCCCTTAATTTTATTCTCCAGACATCACCCCTTCATCTTCAATTCACTCTGTGTCCTCTATCTATCTATCTCTCTATCTATCTATCTATCGACATACACATCATTTTTTCCCTCCAACTACCCTAATAGGTCTCATGAGTCACAAATATCATCTTTCCATATAGAAATGTAAGCAATTCAACCTTAATAAGTCCCTTATGATTTCTCTTTCCTGTTTAACCCTTCATGTTTCTCTTGAGTCTTGTATTTGAAAGTCAAATTTTCTATTCAGCTCTGGTCTTTTCATCAACAATGCTTGAAAGTCTTCTACTTCATTAAATATCCATTGTTTCCCCTGAAGGATTGTACTCAGTTTTGCTGGGTAGGTGATTCTTAGTTATAATCCTATCTCCTTTGACCTCCACAATATCATATTCCAAGCCCTCTAATCCCTTAATGTAGAAGCAGCTAAATCTTATGTTATCCTGATTGTGTTTCCAACTTGAATTGTTTCATTCTGGCTGCTTGCAACATTTTTTCCTTGACCTGGGAACTCTGGAATTTGGTTACAATATTCCTAGGAGTTTTCCTTTGGTGATCTCTTTCAAGGAGGAGATGGGTGGATTCTTTCAATTTCTATTTTGCCCTCTGGTTCTAAAATATCAGGGCAGTTTTCCTGGGTAATTACTTGAAAGCTGATGTCTAGGCTCTTTTTTTGATCATGGCTTTCAGATAGTCCAATAATTTTAAAATGATCTCTCCTGGACCAATTTTCCAGGTCAGTTGCTTTTCCAATGAGATATTTCGCATTGTTTTCTATTTTTTCATTCTTTCAGTTTTGTTTTACAGTGTCTTGATTTCTCATAAAGTCACTAGCTTCCAATTGCTCTATTCTAATTTTTAAGGAAGTATTTTCTTCAGTAAGCTTTTGGACTTCTCTTTCCATCTGTCCAATTTTGCTCTTTAAGACATTCTTTTCCTCATTGGCTTTTTGGACCTCTTTTGCCTTTGGGTTAGGCTATTTTTTAAGGTGTTATTTTCTTCAGTATTTTTTGGGTCTCCTTAGCAAGCTGTAGACTTGTTTTTCATGATTTTCTTGCATCACTCTCTTTTCTCTTCCCAGTTCTTCCTCTACTTCTCTTACTTGCTTCTCAAAATTCTTTTTGATCTTCCATGGCCTGGAACCAATTCATATTTTTATTGGAGGCTTTGGATGTAGGAGCTTTGACTTTGTTGTTTTCTTCTGGTTGTATGTTTTGATCTTCTTTGTCACCAAAGAAAGATTCTCTGGTCTGACTTTTTTTGTGAGGTTTGCTCATTATCCCAGCAAATTACTTGAAGTGTAAACTTTTTGTTAAGGTAGGGATCTGCTTCCAGTGTGGAGAATCTACTGTCCCAAATTTGAGGGGATTTTGTTCAACTGTTTTCAGAGATACTTCTAGGGACCTGTAAATTTTCAGTTCTTCCAAGGTGGTATGATAAGGGGTGAGGTGTTTACTCCTTTCCTGGCCTGTGCTCTGGTCTATGAGTGAACACAAGCACTCTTTTCTGCCTTGGAACTGTGAGGAAGATTTCCTCTTCACCACCACTACAAGCTCCACCATGCCAACATTCCTCCTCACCCATGGACCACCACCTAGAACTGTGACCCAGATCTAAGCAGGGGCAAAGCAAGAGAATCCTGCACCAACAAAAAGATCCTTGCAATCCCTCTCTGATCAGCCACTCAATTCCCCCTCAGTCTGTGGGCCAGAAGCTCTGGAAGCAGCCACCACCCGAGGGCTGCAACCAGGACTGGGGCTGGGACCAAGCTTCTCTTTTACCACAGTCACAGACTTTCCCCACTGACCTTCTAAGTTGTGTTTGGTGTTTGTGGGTTGAGAAGTCAGGAAACCACCACTGCTGCCCATGATTCAGTCCTCTGAAGGCTGCTCCAGGTTCACTGAGGCCTGTTTTGCCTATGCACCCATGCCAAACTGTGTTCCCCTCCCTGTCCAGCACCATATACCTTTCCAATCAACCATCCAGGTTGTCTTGGGCTGGAAATTTGTTTCACTCTGTCTTTTTGTGGGTTCTGCTGCTTTAGAATTTGTTTAGAGCTATTTTTTACAGGTATTTGGAGAGGTTTGGGGGAGCTCTCAAGCAAGGCCCTACCTTTACTCAGCCATCTTGGCTCTGACCTCCCTGGACAACATCTTTCAAGAAATTGTCAAGGAAAACTGCCCTGATAACCTAGACCCATAGGGTAAAATAGTCATTGAAAGATTCCATTGATCACCTCCTGAAAGAGATCTCAAAATGAAAACTCAAAGGAATATTGTAGCCAAATTCCAGAATTATCAGGTCAAGGAGAAAGTACTGCAAGTAGCCATAAAGAAACAATTGAAATATCAAAGAGCCACAGTCATAATTACACAGGACTTAGTAGCTTCTACATTAAAGAATCAGAGGGCTTGGAATATGATATTCTGGAAGGCAAAGGATCTTGGATTACAACCAAGAATTACTATCCAGAAAAACTAAGCATCATCTTTCAGAGGAAAAGATGGACATTCAATGAAATAGGAGACTTTCAAATTTTCCTGATGAAAAGACAAGAGCTGAACAGAAAATATGATCTTCAAATACAAGACTCAAGAGAAGCATAAAAAGATAAACAGAAAAGAAAACAAACAAACACATTGTTCAATAAGTTTAAACTGTTTACATCCCTACACAGGAAGATGACATTTGTAACTCTTGAAAACTGTATCTCGATTAGGGCAGTTAGAAGGAGTATACATAGGCAGAGGGTGTGGGTACAAATTGACTTTGATGTGATGATATAAAAAAATTAAGGGGTAAAAAGAGATTGTACTGGGAGAAGAGGTAAGGAGGAGACAGTATAGGGTAAATTACATTATGTGAAAAGGCATAAGACCTATTACAGTAGAAGGAAAGAAGGGAGGGGATGAGAATTGTTTAAACTTCACTCTCATCATATTTGGCTCAAAGAGGGAATAACATAGACTCAGTTGAGTATCAAAATTTATCTTACCCTACAGGGAAGCAGCAGGGGAAAGGGGAAAGAAAAGGGGGTGGTGGATAAGGAGGAAAGAAGTAGGAGAAAGGGAATGAAAAGGAGGGGGGTGATAGAAGGGAGGGCAAATTGAAGGAGGTGGTGGTCAGAAGCAAAACACTGGTGAGGAGGCACATGGTGAAAGGAGAGAGAAAAGTTACAACGAGGGAAAAATAGGATGGAGAGAAAGACACAGTTAGTAATCAGAACTGTGAATGTGAATAGGATGAACTCTCTCATAAAATAAAAGGGGATAGCAGTGTGGACTAAAAAACGTAATCCTACAATGTGTTGTTTACAAGAAGCACATTTGAAGGAGAGGGATACACACAGAGTAAATGTAAAATGCTGGAGCAGAATCTATTATGCTTCAGCTGAAGTAAAAAAAAAAACAAACCCAGAAGAACCAGTCCTGATCTCAGACAAAATGAAAGCAAAAATAGACCTAATTAAAAGAGATAAGGGAGGAAACTACATCTTGCTAAAAGGTACCATAGATAATGAAATAATATCAATACTAAACATATATGCACCAAGTGGTATAGCAACTGAATTCTTAGAGAAGTTAAGTGAGTTACAGGAAGAAATAGACAGCAAAACTGTAACATCAACCTCCCTGTCTCAGAACTAGATAAATCTAACTACAAAATAAATAAGACATTAAAGAGGTGAATAGAATTTGAGAAAAGTTAGATATGATAGACCTCTGTAGAAAATGAAATGGGGATAGAAAGAAATATACCTTTTTCTCAGTGGTACATGGACCCCACACAAAAATTGGCCATGCATTTGGGCAGGGGTGAGGCCTGAGGCCACCCTTGAGGGCCATGTACCCTTCTAGGTCCTCAAGTGCAGCCCTTTGACTGAATCCAAACTTCACAGAACAAATCCTTTTATTAAGGAAACTTGTTCTGTGAAGTTTGGATTCAAACACTTGAGGACCTAGAGGGCCACATGTATCCTCAAGGCCACAGGTTCCCCACCTCCATATTAGGGCATAAAAAACTTCATTATCCAATGTAGAAAGGTAGAAATATTAAGTGTATCATTTTCAGAATCACGATGCAATAAAAAATTACATGTAATCAAGGGCCATGAAAAGACAGAACTAATTAATGTAATCCTAAAGAATGAGTGGTCAAACAACAAAATAATTTCATTAAAGAGAATGACAATAATGAGGCAACATACCAAAACTTATGGGATGTAGCCAAAGCAGTTCTTAGGGGAAATTTTATATCTCTAAATGCTTACATGAAGAAAATAGAGAAAGAGGAGATCAATGAATTGGGCATGCAAATAAAAAGCCAGAAAAAGAACAAATTAAAAATCCTCAATTAAATTCCAAATTAGAAAGTCTGAAAATCGAAGGAGAGATTAACATAATTGAAAGTAGGAAGACTATTGAACTAATAAATTAAACTAAGAAATGATTTTATGAAAAAAATAATAAAATGGATAAACCTTTAGTTAATTTGATTAAAAAAAAAGAAAGAAGAAAACCAAATTGCCAGTATCAAAAAATAAAAAGGGTGAATTCACCATCAATGAAGAGGAAATTAAAGCAATAATTAGACGTTATTTAGCTCAAATGTATGCCAATAAATCAGACAATCTAAGTGAAATGGATGAAAATTTTCAAAAATATAAATCACCAAGATTAACAGAAATGGAAATAAAATACTCAACTCCATTTTAGAAAAAGAATTTGAACAAGCCATCAATGAGCTCCCAAAGAAAAAATCTCCAGGGCCAGATGGATTTACAAGTGAATTTTACCAAACATGTAAATAACAATTAATTCTAGTACTATGTAAAGCATTTGGAAAAGAAGGCAAAGGAGTTTCAATTCTTTTTATGACACAAATATGGTGCTGATACCTACACCAGGAAGACTCAAAACAAAGAAAATTATAGACCAATTTCCTTAATGAATATAGATGCAAAAATTTTAAATAAACATTAGCAAAGAGATTATAGCAATTTATCACCAGGATAATACACTATGAGCAGGTGGGAATTTATACCAGGGATGCAGAGCTAGTTCAATATTAGGAAAACTATAAGCATAATTGACCATATCAGTAATAAAACTAACAGAAATCATATGATTATCTCAATAGATGCGGAAAAATCTTTTGACAAAATACAGCCCCTATTCCTATTAAAAACACTAGAGAGCATAGGAATAAATGGAGTTTAAAATAATAAGCAGTATCTACCTAAAACCATCAGCAAGCATTATATGTAAGGCAGATAAGCTAGAAGCATTTCCAATAAGATCGGGGTAAAACAAGGATGTCCATTATCACCACTGTTGTTCAATGGTACTAGAAATGTTAGCTTTAGCAATAAGAGTAGAAAAAGAAATTGAAGGTATTAGAATAGACAAAGAAGGAACAAAGCTATCACTCTTTGCTGATGATAGATGATATACTTAGAGAATCCTAGATGATCAAGTAAAAAACTACTTGAAATAATAGACTACTTTAGCAAAGTTGCAGGATATAAAATAAACCCACATAAATCATTGGCATTTCTATACATTACTAAAAAGTCCAACAGCAAGAGATAGAAAGAGAAATTCTATTTAAAGTTACTGTAGACATCATAAAATATTTAGGAGTCTACCTGTCGAAACAAACCCAGTATGTGAACACAATTACAAAATACTTTTCACCCAAATAAAGTCAGAAGTATCATGCTATGCAGTCTTACTAAAGTTGAGGTTTTCTCAGATCATGGAATCTACTTATATGTAGCTCCTTCTCTGCCTACTTTCTGGCCAGGAAGGAATGATGTTCATTGCCCTTAATGAGGCTGGGAGTATGATAATGTGGAGAGATGAGTTTTCCTAGATTCTTGGCAAAAATAAGTTAGGCCTTTTCCAAATAGAAAAAAAAAAACAAAACAGGAAAAGAAAAAGAAGGATATATTACATTTTAAAATCTGAGGCTCCAGTGCTGTGAAAATTACTTGGGATAAGCAATCATTTTGATATGATTTCATTTTGTGTTGTGCATGTGTGCTTCTGTGGGACACTAGACTGACTCGTAATATCTGACCTTAACCTAGTAACACTAGATCGAATTATGTCTCCCGCATTTACTTAATTCTATCAGTTAAGTGCTGAATTCCATGCTCTACACATGTTTCATTGCTCTTCTTTGTTATGGTTTTAATCATGGTTTTAGGAACAGATATCACTCCAAGGATATGTGTTAAAATATACTTCTTAAAAAGCACACTTCAATGACTGCTAGAGATATTGCTGCAGCTGTTGGTCTGGCAAAGTCAAGCATTTCAAGGACCATCCAAGTCAAGTCCATAATGAAACAGGATCAGTTGCACTGACAGCAGTGGAAAGTACAGCCAAAAATTTTAAAAAATGCCAATAACTTAACTATTGCTACAAATAGCCTATCTAAGACTCAGTGAACAAGCAAAAATCTTCAGAAGAACCTGGCAGCTGGTGAAGTCTCCTCTGGAATGCAGCAAAGGCGTTCTGAAGTTAGAAGAACAGGAAGAACACCAGTAAAAAAAAAAAAAAAAGACAGCTACTAAATGTGGCTAAGAATTAGTGAATGAATTAAAAAAATTTCATTAAATTCTCAGTAAGTACTTTTGTATTAAGCACCGGGGATTAAACTACAAAAGCAAAGACAGTTCTTGCACTCAAGTAACTTACATTCACATGTGTTTATATGAATATACACATGCATATATATACATGCACATACAATGTACATGTACATATTTGCAAAATGCACATGCATATACATACACACACGTTCACATTAACATATACATGGTGGGTCCTTATTCCATACACACACACACACACACACACACACATAAATATATATAATGTGCTTGTATCTGACAAGTAGCTTACATCCCACATATGTTTATTTTGCATATGTGTAAGCACATATGTATATATGCATATGCCAATATGACACTCAAATAACACATTTATACATATGTTTATATGTATGAGTGTGTGCATATATGTGTGTATCCTCAACAGTGTTTATTTCACTTTTGACTCAATTTGCTCTCTGGACTTTTCCAATCCTTGCCCTTAAAAACTCTCTCCTTCTTTCAGTATCCCTTTATGTGTCATCTTCATTAATTTGAAGCTAGAGAATATCATACTGGGTTGTATTTGTATTACCATCCCTTAGTAAAGTTCTTGGCTCATATGAAACATTTAATAAGTGCTCTGTGTATCTAATAACAAATGTAATCTCTCCTATTATATATGCTGATAGAGATAGACAGCTAGAGATATAATTTATATACATATATGCACACAAATGTAGTTATATGCATATTGAATGGGACCAAAGAGGATTAGATTGGCACACTCCTTTGAAGAACAATGGGAAAGTTCATTTGATCATGGTTCACGGTTCTTAAACTGGAGGGTGGAAGGAGAAAGAAAAAGATATAAACACATACATGCATGCACTCGTGGGTGTAATGGCAAAGTGGATGCTGTGATTGAAATAACTAGAGAGTACAATGTGGCTGGGGCTTTCCTGAAATTGGGGTGTAAAATTAGCAATCACCAATCAGCAGTGCAGGTACCAGGGAGGTAGCTCTGGTGCTGAGAGGGTTATAACATATAGGGCATATTGTCTGCTATGTGTGCCAGCTTGGTTGGCCAGGCCAGAGAGGCAAAGGATGGAGAATGAGAATGTGTAGAGAAAAAAATACTTGTTGTGGGCAAAACAATACAAAGACTGAAATATTGAAAGTTCCAGAAAGGTAATTTTTACTAAAGAAACTTACCTTTTCATTCGAGGATATACCAAAAGCATTGTCAGGTAATTCCAAGTGAACTTGTAACATCTGGGTATTTTCACCGATGCCAAAAGTATTTGGGGAATGTTTTTTACTTACAGTGGGTTTGGAAGTCTTGTCTATATTGAGGAAATGATGGATTCTGATAAATATATTAATATACCAAATGTCAGAATTCTTCCAAAAGTATAGAAATTCCCCAGTGGAAATGGAATACTGTGACATGGCCTTGTATCATGCCACACATCAAGAAAGATTAAGCAATTTATCCAAAAGATGGAGATGTTTCAATGATCTGGGAACTCATCTGATTTAAAATCTGTTAAAAAACAAAGCAAAAAAAGACAACAACTATGGGCTATATTTAAGGCTTGACTTAGAAAAACGCACTATTAATGAAAGGTACACTTCATATCCAGTGTAATAATTATGTAGTTTCTTAATGAAGAATTAAAGATTATCTGTTATAATCTTATGAACTCAATACTAAATCACATAAAACAAATTGTTACAGCAAAAGGAGAGCATTTTTCATATTAAAAGTTTGTTAAACATGTAAAAAGTTGTGAGCTTATTGTGTAAGTCAATACATTTCATTATTTTACTTTCCCCAGCTAATTTTCACAACATTGTAAATCATTTATTGATAGTTTGGGTGTTACAAGGAACAGACTAATTCCTGCAATTCACCTAAAGTCAGTTCTCAATAGAAGAATTTGTTTTCTTTTTCCTTGACAAGGAGTACTTAGGCAGTCATAAGCTGACCTGACATGTAAAATCAGCAAGGTTGCTATTTTCCTGGGTCAGGTATCAGGTACATAAATAGAGAGACTTTTGAGACTTGTAAAACCTGATGACCAATATCCACTTCTAGTTATTTGTATGTGGAGAAGTAATTTTTCCAGAATAAGCCTAGAAAACATCTCTAGGGGGTTATGAAGACCTGGTCAAGACACTGCAACAACAGTGTTTTCAGCTTTGTGACAGATTGAAGGGTCAGAAATTAAGAAGGGACAGGTGGATGTAAAAAGTGAACAGCTGGTTACAAAGATGGTGTAAACAAATGGGATTTGAATTTCTGGACCAGGATTTAAGACACAGGGATAACAGGTTTGTGACCAGAGATGGATTATATCTAGTGAAGAGGAAAAAGACTATGCTTGCCTAGGGACATGCAGGTCTGATCAAAAGTACTTTAAACAGAAAATTTAAGGGAAAGGGAGGGAGAAGCCTGCCCATATACATCATTAGATACTTATGAATCAGCAGTTATAACAAAGGAAGAACAGCATTAATTCACAGAATACAATATCCAGAAAAAGTAATGTAACTTCAGATGTCTACCCATGAATATATGGATTATGGGTAATGAAAAAAGGAGTGACATAAAGGTGATCACTAAAACCAAAAGGGTTCAATTAAGAATACATTATACCACAATAACTTTATTTCCTGCTATAAGTTTTTGTTCATCTTCCCCTAGTGCATTGGAAGGGGAGTGTGTCCCAAGTGTACAACTGTTATGTTATTATTATTTGACTTCTGATTAGTAAATGTTTGTAATTAAATGTTAATGGAGTCTCTCTCTCTCTCTGTATATATACATATACACATACACATACACATATGTGTATGTATACATGCATGTGCATATACATACATACATACATACATATTTCTAATAAGGAAGCATACCAGTAGGGGTTCAGGAGCTAGAGTATACAGTAGTAGGAGAGTAACCATCCTACTAGGGTTATCCCTAGAACCTGAAGGAGTGAGTTAAAGCAGTGGCCATTCCCTCAGTGAACACTTATCCTACAAGCAGTGGTGAAGGTTGAGTGATCAAGCCAGTGGGATGGGGGAGAGTGGTGGAGGGGAAAAAGAAAGAGAGAGAGAGAGAGAGAGAGAGAGAGAGAGAGAGAGAGAGAGAGAGAGAGAGAGGGAGAGAGAGAGACACAGACACAGACACAGACACAGACACAGACACAGAAAGAGACACTCAGAGAGAGACAGACAGACAGACAGAGACCTACTGCTACTATCCTTAGTTCATAGCAGAGCATTAAAAAAATCATACTATTCTTTTGGACTAGATGCTGAAATGTATACCTTAAACTCATATTGGAGAACTGAGTGGAAATGGGAATGAACAGCATGCTCCCTGCCCCCTGCCTATGTTGTTTGATGCTGTTTGTCTCTGAGTTTTTATATCTAGACAGCAGGTTTATAGGTTAGTTGTGACTAATATTAGTTTCTTCTATAAAAATATGGTAAATAAAAATGGTTTTAGTGGGCACCAAACCTTAGAGAGGGCACCAGGCAGTGAGGTCCCTCAGTGGATACAGTGCAGAGCTTGGAGTCAGGAAGAGCTGAGTTCAAATGTGACCTCAGATGCTTACTAGCTGTGTGACCCTGGGCAAGTCACTTAAACCTATTTGCCTCAGTTCATTATCTGTAAAAAGAGCTGGAGACAGAAAAGGCAAACCACTCTAGTATCTTTGCCAAGAAAACCCCAAATACGGTCACGAAGGGTTGGACATGACTAAAAAATGACTGAACAACAAAAACAATGCATCAAAGTCTATACAATTTAAAGGGGGAAAGAATCTTAGACATCATTTTGTTCAATCTTAATTACAGTGAAAGAAACTGAGGCACAGAAAGAGAAGGTGATGGAGCAGTGCTATAAATAGAATATATGGTTTATGCCATGGGGAGGTAATGTAAGAAGGAAATGGCGGAGGGCAGTAGTGGAACTGGACCAGTTAGGATGAGGAAAGTTTTGTGGCAGAAAGTGTAGAAGATGGCAGAGGGAGGTAGAAGCTGGGAACCACCAGGCATAAACAAGAGAGGGAGAGGTCGGAGTTTGAGGCTGGTTAGAATGGGGACAGCTAGAGATGAAGGGGATGAATTGATGATTGGATAGGGCGCGGTAGGACTAGTTTGGTCTTGGCTAATTGGCTAAAAGATGATAACAGGATCATAAAATTACAACTGGAAGAGATCTTAGAGGCCACAAAATCTAACACTCTCATTTTACATATGAGTGAGCCAAGGCTTGGAGAGGTTAAGTGAGTAGCCCAGTATCACATAACTAGTAAGTGTCTGCAGGATCTGAACTCAAGTCTTCCTGATTCCACATTGAACACTCAATTCCCTATACCATGATGTTTCTTGAATTGATGGATAAATTAATTAATAAATGAAGTTATACAGAAGCATCATGATAGAGTTTGATAATAGTGTATTACCAAAGAAATTATTGATGTTTAGGACAGTGTGATGTATGGTATTTTTTTATTTCCCAATTTCATTCATATCTACTTTTTCACTTATTCTCACATATTTCTATGAGTGAAAGGCACAGACATTCTCCATTTCATAGACAAATAAAGTGAGGGACTAATATAGGTCAAAGATAGCTTACTTATAGCACCAGGATATCAGTAACTGAGCTAGGAATAGAAACTGAGTTTCTATTCTCTTTCCACTCATTCAACTTGATTTATGAAATAAGGCTATCTCCTAGCATACCCACATCTTTAATCTCTAGCTCACTGCACCCCTCAGCAGTGCGGTTTGTTCGTCCTATGATCTGGTGCCCTAGGTCATCCTTTTTCCCTTCCTTGGAAAAAATCCCAAATGGGAGGAGTCATGTCTGAGTTTCTTCTCTAGGAAGAATGAAGCTAGATAGTTAGGAAGGTGATGGGAAAGACTCAGGCATAACATTTTACACTACCTGGGGTTGGGTGGATGGATGAGTGAGAGTCACTGGGAAAAGGGAGAGGGTTTGTCCATTACATTCAGTTTATTTTTCTTTTCTGCTTGGTAATCTCCCTGTTAGCTCCTCCATTTCTGTCTTACTGTAATTTTCCATTTTAATATTCCAATGACCTCACTTTCAGAAGAAAGGTATTATAGGAGACTAACAAATGGATGAACATGTTGCTCTGTTTGCAGAAGCTGGGGCGGGGGTGTGTGTGTGTGATATAGTGCCCTTGCTTTCACAATGTCTGGGTCAGGTCTAATACCCTCCTCTTTCTTAGGAATAATAACCTTTTGTTTGACTTAAATTGTGTAAAAATTCTGGGCTCACTGACTCCTTTCTTCTAAGACTCCCTATGGTCAAATCACACAGTTCATCGAGCCAGAGGCATCTGAGAAAGAAGTTAAAGCTCTGGGTCCTGAAGAGCAAGGCACAGTAATAAAATCATCACTTTAGAAGAGGCATCAGAAGTCATCTTGGCCATCCCTGCACTGCTTTCTGGCAGCACAGAGTAGTTGCTCATTTTAAAAGACCCTCATGGCAAGAACCGATTTTCCTTTCCTCTTTCATACATTGTAAGAGGATATACTTCTTAGAGTTTTACTCATTTCCCTTATCCTGATATTAAATCAATTTTCGTATTTTCTATTTTCAGTGGACATAGAGGTCAAGAGATAGACCTAGGTAAATTGTTGGTACTTTCTCTTTTTACTTTTGTTTTAGCATTTCCCTCCATATTCTCTTCATTCTGTATAATGTCTAGTAATATTTAGCATTTATTTAGTGCCTATTATGTACCAGGCACTGTGCTAAGTGCTTTACAAATATTATTTCATTTTATCCTCACAACAACAGTGTAAGGTAAGTGCTATCATTATCCCCATTTTTTAGTTGGGGAAACTAAGGCAGACAGAAGTTAAGTTACTTACTCAAGGTCACTCAGCTAGTTAATGTCTGAGGTTGGATTTGATTTTTTTTCCCTGAGGTTGGATTTGAACTCAGGTTTCCCTTATTCTAGCCCCAGCAATCTGCTGTACTATCAGCTGTCAGTGTAGGGTTCCTTCTACGTTCTCTCTCACCTCCCATCATGTCTTCTTTAGCTTGTCTTTCCTTCTCTTTGAAGCCTCCTCTCACAAAATAAAGAATTAAAAAAATAGACAAATGAACAAACAAATAAACGTAAACAAAACCTTGTATGTCCTGGTTTCTATTCCCTTACAGCCTTGGCAAGTAACAGCTGGGAATGAATGGATTTATGTGTCATCCCTTCCAGGAAACATTTGTGCTTTAACAAGCTCCTTCTGGAAATAGTCACAATACAAAGGCGACATTCGGAAGGTTGCAATTTTAAGTCCTGTGACAGGTCACCAAGGGAGATATTTGGGGACAGAATGGTTATCGGGCACATGTCACACTGTAAATGTAAACCTGCACTGACCCTGCATAGTTCTAGTTCAGTAGTGAACAACTGGTCCCATATTCTGCCACTTACTATTTGTGTGACCTTGGCAAGTACCAACCTTTCTAGACCTTAGGTTTTTCACCTGCAAAATGAGCAGATTAGACTAAATGACAGTCCGGTATAGTCAAATGAGTGCAGAATTTAGGATCAGAGGACCTGGGTTCAAATCCCAGCTCTGCTTCTTAATACCTATGTGACTTTGGGCGAATCATTCAACCTCTCTGTTTCTCAATTTCCTCATCTATAAAATGAAGGTATTCATACTAGATAGACCCTGAGGTTCCTTTCAGCTTGAAAACTCTAACCCTAGGATCCTATTTGAAAATACATCCTTCCCATTCACCAGTTTAAATAACTTCTTTTAGGCCCTACCTCCTATATTTTAATTATCTTTGTTTTTGTGTTGACAGTGTGGTATAGTGTAAGCATTATGACACAGAGGACCTAAAAGATCTTAGTTCAAGTCCCAGCACTATAATTTACTAGCTGTGTGATCCTAAGCAAATTGTTGCACTTCTCTGAGACTTAGTTTTCTTATATACAAAATGGGTATCATGATATTTGTAACACCTACTTCATAGGATCTTTGTGAGAATTAACTGAGAAAACTTATGTAAAATGCTTTGTAAAGTGCTACTTAAAGCACATGAACTCCATCAAACAACTAGCATTTATTAAGTACTATCATCTGTTAGGCATTGTACCAAGCCTTGGAATCACAAAGACAAAAATGAAATGGTTCCTGCCTTCGTGAAGCTTATATTCTAATGGAACAGACAATATATACATTTCTATATAGATACATGCAAGGTACAAAATAGGTACCTGATAGGACAGTTAGGTGGCACAGTGGATAAAGTGTTGGGCTAGAGTCAGCAAGACTCATCTTCCTGAGTTCAAATCTGGTCTCGAACATTTACTAGCTGTGTAACCCTGGGCAAATCACTTAACCCTCTTTGCTTTAGTTTCCTTGTCTGTAAAATGAGTTGGAGAAGGAAACAGCAAATCATTTGCCAAGAAAATCCCAAATGGGGTAATAAAGAGTTACACATGACTGAAAAATGACTTCATAACAACAACAACAACAATAACAACAGATACCAGGTAACCTTAGAGGAGAAGGAACTCCCAGTAGTGGGGATCCTCAAGTTGGTGCCTTTCCTGTTGGCAGGGAATAAGAGAGAAAGGCAACATTCTTTTCTGCTCCCTCCACCTATCTCCTGACTTTACCTGACTGGAGGAATAGGAGAGAAATTAGCTTCCCCTATTTATCCCCTCACTTGAGTTGCCTCACACATTAAGAGGATACCCCTCATGAAATTATTCAGCAATGATTAACAGACTCCTACCTGGTTAGATCCTCCACATCCCAGTGATCCCTAATTCCTATCTATCATTATACAAACTTTATACTACATCTACCACTGTCTACTCCCTTATTCCTACCCACATCAACTCATCTCCTTCCAGTGTCAAACTCTGAAACTAGTCATCCCTTCCATTGTGTTCTCTGGAATACCTGCTCATAGGTAACAAACTTGTTTTCATCAAATAATTTCCTTTTCCACTCCTTTTATCTATTAGTTCTCTTTGAGACCCAGCTCCCTTCTGAAAACAGCCTCCTTGGTTGAACATTGCTTTCACTCTCACTCGTTCCCTGAGTTGGAATATTCCTTGTACTCCATTGCTACTTCTAGACTCTCTATTTCCATCACTATTTCCATCACCTCTTTTGAGGTTCACTTCACCCATATCTAACACAATCAAAATTCTGGTAGTTTTTGTCTATAGACCTCCAGGACACTCCCCCCCCCCCTTTTTCCTCAATGAGTTTAGGATTTGGCTGACAGTTTTTCTCTCTTTTCCAACTCTTGTCCTCAAACTAGTGTATTTCAACATACATGTTAATATTCTCTTTAAGACTCTTATGTCTCACTTCCACAACTTACTCATTTCCCATGACCTACTTCTCCACCCCACTTCACCTATACACAGAGACAGTCATAATCTTCATTTTGTCATCACAAATGCTCTAGTCTCATGTTTATGAACTCTGAAATTCCCTTATCTGCTAAAAATTTATTGTTATTCTACCTCCTTCCCACCTCATAACCCCAAATCCTGCTCTTCAACCTCACTGTGACCTCCAATCCCTTGAAGTCCTTAGTTGTTTCTCAGGCCATCACCCCTTCACTGGCTACACTTTTCTCCCTTCCTTGTGTTTACCTCTTGGTGAACCAGTTAAACAATACACTGTTTTATCCTCTCAAGTCCCTTGCCCCCTTATAGTATCACCAATCTTACTCTATCAGTCCTCAGCCTTGGATAACTCCCACCATCTGCTGTCTTTATGTCTACTTAGATGCTGCCATTACAAAGCTGGAGAAAATCACCAAACCATGCTGACTGGATCCACTTCAAGTTTATATTACATAAACTCAGCTGGGCTCTCACTGTGGCAAGGGAGTAATTTTATACTTCACTATGGGGTATAGAAATCTATCCTGCCCTATAGGAAAATAGAAGGGGAAGGGGATAAAAGAAGGGGGGGAGAGATAGAAGGGAAGGCAGACTAGGGGAAGGGGTATTCAGAATGCATGCCATCTTGGGGTGGGGGGAGGGGCGAGACAGGGTGAAAATTCAGAACTCAAAATCTTGTGGAAGTAAATGTTGAAAACTAAAAATAAATAAATTTAAAAAAAGAAAGGAAAGATCAAGGAGGGCCATTGGCCCTACAGTCACCTTGGAGGAGAAACCTCTTCTTGGAGCCACCACTTCAAGGATTGAGGGAAGTTTCATGAAAAAGTCTACTCTTTCCAAAATTTCTCCTCCTGGTGCCAGTTTATTTATAGATATTACATCCTACTTTGCAAGCCTTTTTACCTGAATGAGCCCTGAGTCATTTCAAATATAAATTTTCCCTCAACCATAAAGAAACTAGGGGTTAGCTACAGATTTCTTATTTGTATACACACAAACACACACACACACAGAGACACATATATATGTACTCATATTATTAATTTTTCTAAGTGGGAACTCTGAGTGATTGTGATTGTATTCCTAACTTTTTATTTAATATAAAAATCTCCAAAGACAAAGGGGTTAAGGAGGAAGGAGCTGTGATAATTCTTGCTGGTCACTTGTAACCACCACAGTTACAGCCAAATCTATTGATGTTATATCAACATGAAAGTATTCAACCAGATGATTGCTAAGGTCCTCCCAGCTTAAAGATTCTGGGATTTTATGAGTTTATAACAACCTGGGCAATGAGGCTGGTTACCCTTTAATCACCCTGCCATGGTGGCTAAGGAAGAGTTTTTTTTAAAATAAGATTGAAGATTTGTGTGAGTTTTTGTCTTTTATTGGTGTGTTGGTGTGTGAGCATGCATGTATTTTCTTCCTACACATTTTTACTTGTGATCAAAATGTTTTAGGATTACTGAGTTCTTACAGAGTATACAATCAAATAACAGATGCTCAACTCCTGAAAAATAGGAAGCAAATGAGATACTTGATCTGTTCTTTTGGACAATCTCTGATAATTAGAGAACAGCACACATAGTTTGGGGATCACCTGGATGGTGCTCCTTCCAGACTCCTGGTCCCATACATGGGGCCTTCTCTGAATTCTGTGAAGTGGCTGAATTAGCATGAGGATGAGACCTGACCTTTCTTCAGAGGGCAATCAAATGAAATCCATTTGGTGCTCAACCTTTAGACCCTGATCTACATGTAGAACAGCAAACAAAATGCAAAGCAGGAAGATGGAAAAACTGATGATTTAACAGGAGTTCTGTCAGATCCTGTCATATGTTCTTTCTCATGCTTTAAAGATAATCCTGGAGCAGTTTGATAGAAGGCAAAGATCTGAATTTTGAAGCAGTGCCAGTGTATGTTTTCAAAGAGAAGGGCTGCTATTCACAAACATTATTTGTGTCATGTACAGAACAAAGTAGGCCCCCAGGGAGATATAAATGTAAAATGCATCCTACCCTCATGGAGCTTATAATCTAATTTTTGTCATAGTCATAGAAGCACAGATTGTTAGCCCTGAGGGACTGTTTTGCTGCTGCATATTGCTTTGATATCATATTCATTTCAGGTTATATTTCTCTTTCGTCCCCTGCCCAGTGAGCCATCTCTAGTAACAAAGATTTAAAAATAAAGAAGAAAAAGCCATTTAACAAAACCAATAGTGTCAACAGGGTCTGATAGTATATGAAATATTACACAGCTATAATTCCCTCTGTATCTTCAATGAATAAAGGAAGTCTTCACTAGAGTCAAACTTGGGCATTATAAATAAAAGGCATTCAGTTTTATTTTATTGTTTTCCCTGTTTACATTGTTGTGGCCATTGTGTGCACTGGTTTCCTGGTGTTCCTTAATTTATTCTGCATCAAATTGTATAAATATTTCTATTATTCTCTGAATTCTTCATATTTGTTATTTCTTATGACACAATAAATTCAACTACATTTGTGAAGAGTGGGACTGATACTGGTATCCTATTAGTTTAGATTCTACATTTTGATAACATAAAAGGAGATCATTGAACAGTTAGCAAAAAAAGGTTGACTTAGCCCTAAAATAGCAAGGATATTTAAAAAGGATATATTAGCCCCTCTGATCTTCAGTAGACACTGCCCCCATCTCTCCATATGGGGACATGTCTGATAAGGGCCTGTTCAGCATGGGTGGGATCTATGAAGCCCCTAGACTAGCCATGTTGAACTGACCCTCATCAGACATTGGATGAACAAGAGACCACATCACCCCAGCCAGGGACTGCCAGAAAGACTCTTCAGGGATGACCTGCTTGAGCTTTGCCCCAGTCCTAGGGACCAATCAAGTTCTAGTTTTGCCATATTTTATGAAATATCTCATTTAACGCATGAAGGGAAGTAGGTTTATGTTAGTAAATATCAGACCTTTGTCAGAGATATTTGATGCAGAATTTTCTTGGTAGGAAATGAAGATATTATCAAGTTCAATCTCTTCATTTAATAGATGAGGAAACTGAAGGTTTAGGAAGAGTTAAATAACTTTCTCAAAGTTTGCTGTCACAAATATGTAAATATATGTCTTTATGTGTTTAAGGGACTCTCTCTAAAACTTATCCTCTAGAAGGCTTTCAGAGTATTCCTGGGAAAGAGTTTTGAGATGGAACTTCAAAAGAAGATAAGAGAGAAAAAGATAATGATAATTGTGACTTGGTTGCTGAGTACTTGCTTCAACAGTTTTCTGTGGAGGAGCATTTCAAAATCTGTAACCTATCAGAAATCTATCTCTCTCATGGTGAAGCATGTTCTATTTTTAGGATGTTACTTTGGGGGTGCAAAGTCATTTTGTACTCCTCAGTACATCGTACTTCAGTGCATACTTTCATTTTTCATGATCAATAAATAGTCTTTCATGATTCGTACTGAGATTTGTCACTTTTTATGTATTTGCCTCTTTCTGACTACTTGATATTGAAAGTGTGGAACTGAGAGGAATTTAAAGGTATGGAACTTAGAAACTATATCTCTGGTTTAGTTAAAGTTGGAATTCTTCTCTGGTGGTGATCTGTAGATTCTATGATATGTGCATTTTTTTTTTTTACTAATACTTCTGTAACATTTCCCTACACCCTCATCTGAACTCTCATTTTCAATCTCTCTCCATAAACTGGATCCTTGCTTACAGTCTATAAACATGTCCATGTTTTTCCCATTCTTAAAATTTTTTACTTCATCAGATCATCCCCTCTAGCTATCATTCTCTATCTTTCCTCCCATTCATGGCTAAATTCCTTGAGAAAATAATATACAATAAATGTCTTTACTTCTTTTCCTTACACTCACTTATTTTTCTTATTTTTTTTTAAATTTATTTATTTTTAGTTTTCAACATTCACTTCCCCAAGATTTTGAGTTCCAAATTTTCTCCCCATCTCATCCGTCCCCCCATCCAAAGATGGCAGGCATTCTGTATACCCCTTCCTCTAATCTGCCCTCCCTTCTATCTCTCCCCCCCTTCTCTTATCCCCTTCTCCTTCTATTTTCCTGTAGGGCAGGATAGATTTCTATATCCTATTTCCTGTATTTCTCATTTCCCAGTTGTATATGAAAATAACTTTTTAAAACATGTTTTTAAAACTTTGAGTTCCAAGTTTTTTCCCTTCCTCCCTCCTCACCCATCCTCATTGAAAAGGCAAGCAACTCAATACAGGTTATACATGTATAGTCATGCAAAACACTTCCATAGTAGTCATGTTATGAAAAACTGAGTATATTTCCCTTCATCCTATCCCGCCCCCATTTATTCTATTCTTTATTTTAACCCTGTCCCTCCTCAGAAGTGTTTGCTTCTGATTACCCCTCCCCCAATCTGCCATCCCCTCTATCATTCCCTTGCTCTCTTGTCCCCTTCCCCCCCCCATTTTCCTGTAGGTAAGATAGATTTCCATACCCTATTGAGTGAATATGTTATTCCCTCCTTAAGCCAAATCCGACAAGAATAAGATTCACTCACTCCCTCACACCTTCCCCCATTTCCCCTCCTCTGCAAAGCCTTTTCTTATTTGTTTCATGTGAGAAAATTTATCCCATGCTATCTCTCCCTTTCTTCTTCTCCCAGTGTAATCCTTTCTCACCCCTTAATTTTATTCTCTAGATATCACCCCTTCATCTTCAACTCACCCTGTGCCCTCTATCTGTCTATCTATCTATCTATCTATCTATCTATCTATCTATCTATATATATACATACATATAATTTTTTCCCTCCAACTACCCTAATACTGACAAAGGTGTCATGAGTTACAAATATCATCTTTCCATGCAGAAATGTAAACATTTCCACTTTAGTAAGTCTCTTATGATCTCTCTTTCCTGTTTATCTCTTCATGTTCCACTTGAGTCTTGTATTTGAAAGTCAAATTTTCTGTTCAACTCTGGTCTTTTCATCATCAAGAATGCTTGAAATTCCTCTATTTCACTGAATGACCATTTCCCCCCGAAGGATTATACTCAGTTTTGCTGGGTAGGTGATTCTTGGTTGTAATCCTATCTCCTTTGCCCTCTGGAATATTATATTCCATGCCCTGAAGTCCCTTAATGTAAAAGCTGCTAAATCTTGTGTTACCCTGATTGTGTTTTTCACAATACTTGAATTCTTTCTTTCTGGATGCTTGTAATATTTTCTCCTTGACCTGGGAACTCTGGAATTTGGCTACAATATTCCTAGGAGTTTTCCTTTGGGGATCTCTTTCAGGAGGAGATCAGTGGATTCTTTCAATTTCTATTTTGTCCTCTGGTTCTAAAATATCAGGGCAATTGTCCTTGATAATTTCTTGAAAGATGATGTCTAGGCTCTTTTTTTGATCATGGCTTTCAGATAGTCCAATAATTTTTAAATTCTTTCTTCTGGATCTATTTTCCAGGTCAGTTGTTTTTCCAATGAGATATTTCACATTGTTTTCTATTTTTTCATTCTTTTGGATTTGTTTTTATAGTGTCTTGATTTCTCATAAAGTCACTAGCTTCCAATTGCTCCATTCTAATTTTTAAGGAAATATTTTCTTCAGTAAGCTTTTGGACTTCCTTTTCCATTTGGCTAATTTTGCTTTTTAGGGCATTGTTCTCCTCATTGACTTTTTGGACCTCATTTGCCATTTGGGTTAGGCTATTTTTTAAGGTGTTATTTTCTTCAGTATTTTTTGGGGTCTCCTTTAGCAAGCTGTTGACTTGTTTTTCATGATTTTCTTGCATCACTCATTTCTCTTCCCAGTTTTTCCTCTACTTCTCTTGCTTGGTTCTCAAAATCCTTTTTGAATTCTTTCATGGCCTGGGATCAATTCATATTTTTCTTGGAGGCTTTGTATGTAGGAGCTTTGATTTTGTTGTCTTCTTCTGGTTGTATGTTTTGATCTTCTTTGTCACCAAAGTAAAATTCTATGGTCTGACTCTTTTTCCATCACTTGCTCATGATGCCAGCCAATTTCTTGAGTTATAAACTCTTTGTTAAGGTAGGGGTCTGCTTCCAGTATGGAGAATGTACTGTCCCAAGCTTCAGGGGTTTTGTGCATCTGTTTTCAGAGGTACTTCTAGGGACCTGTAAATTTTCAGTTTTTCCAAGGTGGTATGACAAGGGGCAAGGTGTTTACTCCTTTCCTGGCCACTGCTCTGGTGCATGAGTGATTTCCTCTCCACCACTACTACAAGCTCCACCATGCCAGTGCTCCTCCTTGCCCCAGAACTGCTACTCAGAGCTGTGACCCAGATCCAAGCAGGGGCAAAGCAAGAGAATCCTGCACCAGCAGAGAAATCCCTGCAATCCCCCTCTGATCAGCCACTCGATTCCCCTTCAGTCTGTTGGCTGGAAGCTCTGGAAGCTGCTGCTGCCCTTGAGGCGAGCTCGGGGACTGGGGCTGGGACATCGCTTCTCTCTCTCTCTCACCGCAGAAACAGAGTTTTCACACTGACCTTCTAAGTTGTCTTTGGCATTCGTGGGTTGAGAAGTCTGGAAACTGCCACAGCTGCCTGTGATTCAGTCCTCTGAGGCCTGCTCCAGGTTTGCTGTTGCCTACCTTGCCTGTGTGCCTATGCTGAACTGCGCTCCTCTACCTGCTCGGCGCAATATACCTTTCCAATCAACCATCCAGGCTGTCTTGGGCTGTAAATTTGTTTCATTCTGTCTTTTTGTGGGTTCTACTGATTTAGAATTTGTTTAGAGCCATTTTTTATAGATATTTGGAGGAGTTTGGGGGAGAGCTCAAGCAAGTCACTGCTTTTACACCGCCATCTTGGCTCTGCTCTTTCTAAACTCTTTGATATCTGGCTACTGACCTCATAATTTAAATGAAATTGCCCTCTCCAAAGTTACTAGCAATCTCTCTTAACTGCTAACTTACTCAAAACTGATGATCTTTACCTCTCTGAAACCTTTGTCACTGTTGATGATCATTTTCTCCTTTCTATGTTTTTGTGACATTACTTTCTCCTGGTTCTCCTCCTATCTCTCCAATCAGTCCTCAGTCTCCTTTCCTGGTTCTTCATCTAATGAATGCCCTCTAACAGGGAGGGTCCTTGCAAAGGTCTTTCCTCGTCCAATTGCTCTTTTTATTCTTTACTATTTCACTTGACAGTCAGGTAAGAATTATTTATAAAGGGCATACTATGTGCCAGTCACTGTGCTAAGTATTGGAGATACAAATTCCAGCAAAAATCAGACCCTGCCTTCAAGAAGCTTATATTCTAATGGGGGACAATAAGACATAACAGGCATGTGAATGGTTTTAGGGATGCTGGGGGGACAGTGAAGGTACCCGTGCATAGTCATGGTGTCAAAGTTGAGACAGTCAGAAGCACAGGCAGGAGAATGAATGATTTCATCAATTCCCATAAGTTCAATTATCATTTTTATGCAAATGATTTCCTGATCTATATATCCAGATTGGGATATACATCTACAACTGCCTCTTGGACATTTTGAACTGGACATCTTATTATTATCTGAAACTCAGCATGTTCAAAAGAATTTGTTGTCTCTTCCCCTGGTTCCATTCCACTTTTTGACTTCCTATTACTGTTGAGAATATCATCATCCTTTCAGTCACACAGGATTTCAACCTTGACATCATCCTCAATGAAATGTATTCAGTTCATGGCCAAATCTTGTCATTTCTACAGATAGGTAGTGATGTTATGTATAGAATTCATGGTCTATAGTCCATGCAACCTTTGGCAAGGCCCGTAACCTAGATCTATTTCAGTTTTCTCAGTTGCAAAATGATGATAATAACACTACCTACCTACCAGGTTATTGTGAAGATTAAATGAGATAAAATTTTAAAAGCACTGGTACAGTGCCTGGCACATAGTAGGTGATTAACAAATGCTTATTTTCTTCCTACCTTTGTTACTAACTGTTAGAGTGGATAGAGTGTTGGACCTGGAGCGGAAAAGACCTGGGTTCAAATTTAGTATCAGACACTTAACCTGGTCAAATCTTGTCATTTCTAAAGGCAGCTAAGTGGTGCAATGGAGAGAATGCTTCATTAGGACCCTAGGCAAGCCAGTGAACCTCTGTATACCTTAATTTCCTCACCTGTAAAATGGGGATTAATAATAGCAGCTAGTATCTACCAGTGTTGTTGTGAGGATCAAATGAGATGATAATTTAAATTGTTTTGCAAACCTTGAGGTGTTATACAAATGCTAGTCATTATTATTATTTTCTAATTTATGGTCTGTTCTCACCATTCATAGAGTAACAACAATGGTTCAGATCCTTATCATCTCTCATCTGGACTAATGCAAAAGTCTTCTACCTTCTCTTGCAGCTTCAAGTATCACTCTAATGCTTTCCATCCCCCACTCACCTTGCAAGGTAATTTTTTTCCCTAAAATCTGATCATGTCTTCTCCCTGCTCACTGAACTCCAGTGACACACTCTTATTTCTAGGATCAAATATGAAGTTTTCTATTTGGGATTTAATGTTCTTAATAACAGACTGATTTCTACCTTTCTCATTTCTCATTTCTCACACCTTAGTTTTCTGCAATACTCTATTATCTGGTTACAATGGCCCACTTATAGTTCTTCAAACTCAGCACTCCATTTCCCATCTTTATGCCTTTGTCTCCTATACCTGGAATGTTCTGCCTTCTCACCTCTGCTTCTTAGTTAACCTGGCATCCTTCAAGGCTGAGCTGAAACACTACTTTCTCAGGAGATCTTTCTAATCCTTCCCCTGTCCTCAACTGCTAATGCTTTCTTCTTTCAGAGAACTTTCATTTACCTTGCATATATCTTCTATGTACCTGGTTACTTGCATGTTGTCTCCCCATTAAAATGTGAGTTTCTTGAGAGTAGGGACTATTTTATACTTTTCTTTGTAACCCTAGCATTTAGGACAGTGCCTGGCACATATTATGTGCTTAATAAATGCTAGTTACTGACTGTCAGATGAAGGTCTGAAAATATTTTGCCTGTTTCTCTGAAGTATGCTATTCAGGTGCTTTGAATCATTTTGTTTTTCTGGGATACAGTCTTTGTACAATTGCTTCACAAAGCCCTTTCTTCAAAGCCAGTTGCTTTAGATTACAGAGAACACCAATATTCCAATTTTGCTCTGTTCTGATTTATTTTTTTATTTTAATTTTAATTTTTTGGCTCGGCCATGGGATGAAGTGACCTGCCCAGGCTCACACAGCTAGTAATTGTTATGTGTCTGAGGCTGGATTTGAACTCAGGTCCTCCTGAATCCAAGGCCAGTGCTCTATCCACTGCGCCACCTAGCTGCCCCCTCTCCTCTGATTTTAAAAAAAAAGTTTGTTGTTCTATTTTTGTGTCCTGTCTCTAACATTCTTCTTTCGAGACTGTCTGTTGCTTTATTGAGATTTTCCACCATATGTTCTAAACTATTGGCTCTCTGTTTCAAGTCTTCTATAACAGCTTATATTTCCCTCCTAATAGCTATAAATTATTATATTACGCTTCTAACCCACTCTCAAGGATCTCATAGTTGAAACATTCTAATTTCTTGGACACTAGTTGCTGCTAGTATAGTATTCTTCCTTTCTTCTAGATATTTTGTTTCATTTTCTTTTTAACCTATAATTATTATTTATTGAATTTGATGTACTTCTATGTTTGTTAATTCTTTTCTTTAAGCTTATCTTTGTGAATGAAAGTAAAGCTTTCTTTGTAATGATTCCTTTCTTTTCACATGTTTTTGTTTTGGTGGTCATTCTTTTATCGTATTGTATACGCATGCTTTTTGTTGCTTTGAGGTAATGAAGGGAAACAGTGTTTAGACAGTTAATTAGCCAACTTGCCAAATGAGGTTCTTGTGGTGAGACCAGTATTTCAAGGCTCCATCCCATGAAGGTTAGACTAATTTTTCCTTAGAAAATATTGAAACCATCCTCAAGATTTAGTTGACTCAGGGCACTAAGACTTGGGCTTTTGATGTAGCTTTCTAGTTCTCTGGAGTAAAAATAATAGCCAGCACAGGTTGAGCTAGAGATTCTTTTTTTTTTTTTTTTTGGTGAGGCAATTGGGGTTAAGTTACTTGCCCAGAGTCACATGGCTAGCAAGTATTATGTCTCTGAGGCTGGATTTGAACTCATACCCTCTGGATCCAGGGCCAGTCCTCTATCCACTGTTCCACCTAGCTGCCCTCTGGGCTAGAGATTCTTGCTTAGGCTTCTGGCCACTGATCTTCAGCATGATCAATAGTGGTAAGGAAGGAAGCACTCAGCTGAATCAAAGATATATCTTAGATGAACATCTCTTCCCTCTTCTGAATAACCTTCTATCACTATATTTAATTAAAACTCAATGTGACTTCAAGTTATGTGGACTAGAAGTGCCTTTCATCCCATTTTCAAACCAGAGATACCTGATTGGTCTGGTCAAACCTGACCTATAACTGGTCTTAGGACATTTGTTTTTCTTTACCAGAGTTACAGATAGTTAAACATGTTTTTGAAAATAATATCATTGAGGAGATCAAAAAAAGGGAAAAAAATCCACATGTACAAAAATATGTATAGCAGCTCTTTTGGTGGTGGCCAAGAATTGGAAGTTGTGGGTACGCCCATCAATTGGGGAATGGCTGAACAAGTTTGTGATGGAATACATTGTTCTATAAGAAATGACAAGCAGGCACACTTCAGAAAAACCTGCAAAGACTTACATGAACTGATGCTTAGTGAAGTGAGCAGAACCAGGAGAACATTGTATGCAGTAATTGCAACATTGTGCAATGACTGACTTTGATAGACTTAGTTCTCCTCAGCAAATCAAGGATCTAAGACAACTCCAAAAGACTCATGATAGGAAATGCTATCCACATCCAGAGAAAGAACTATCGATTCTTAATGGAGATTGAAGCATACTATTTGCTCTTTTTCGTTGTTTTTTTTTCTTTCTCATGATTTCTCCCATTGGTTCTAATTCTTCTTTACAACATGACAAATGTGAAAATATGTTTAATAGGAATGTATATGTACAGCCTATATCAGATTGCATGCCACCTTGGGGAAGAGGAAGGGGAGGGGGGGAAGAAAATTTAGAACTCAAAATCTTATGGAAATGAATGTTGAAAACTAAAAATAAATTAAAAATGTAAAAAAAGAAACTACATGCTGTAATAATCCATTCCCAGCCCCATCATCCATCAGCCCCTCTCATCATCCCTGGGATATTTTTGCTTCCCATATTCATATTCTGTCTTGTAGTTCACATTCCCTTTCCTTTCCTGGGTATATGGTACAATTAAATTATGACACATGCTTATATTTCAGTGTTATATTTATCATCATACATATATCCAAACACCTAAGCAAGGGATGCATTTTTATACATTGAAAAATAAATATTCAAAACACCAAAAAAAAGAAAGAAAATTATATCCTTGGATCATGGATTAAGTGTTAAAAAGAATTTTAGTCATTATCTTATTCAACCTTCTCATTTTACAAAAGAGGAAACTGAGGCCTAGAGATGTTAAGTGACTGCCAAAAGCCTCGCAGTTGGTAAATGGAAGAGCCAGGACTTGAAATCAAGCTCTGTAGCTCTAGGTTCTCTTTTAGCTCTGGTCTTTTATGATTCTGTGACCCATTGCCAGTGTATAAACATGGAGTACAAATTACTAATCTGTCACCCACTTAAGAACGCTGCTGCATAGGAGGTAAAACTCGATTACAGCAGCATCCAGGGAAGGCTAAAGGCAAAACCATGGAGTAAATCAAAGTTGTCCTTGGTCTCCACTTACCTCTTCCATGGCCCTTTCCCTCTCCTAATCCACATCCTATCAATGCCATGCTTTCATGTTGTGTTAAGTTCTTTCTGTACTAAGAAAAGTAAATAAATCAATCAATTTGTTATGCTGTTAGTGATTTAATGTGTTACCTTTCCAATTTAAATTTTATTTCATTTAAAATTATTTTATCTTCTATCTTCACTTTACCCTCCTTTTCAATGTAGCTTTCCACCTCATCTAATCAGAGAACTATCCCTTAGGACAAAGAATAAAAAAAGAAAGAAAAAAAAAGCAGTTCACCAAAACTAATCAACCTTCATCTAAATCCAATATTATGTTTAATGTTTCATGCCCGTAGTCTCCAAACTTGACAAAATAGGGAGGGAAATGTATTCTTTAATCACTTTATTGGAGATAAACTTGATCATTATAAGTCACATAGCACTCAATTTTGATTTTATTTTTGTTGTTCTTTCCATTTATATTGTAATGATTGCATAATTTTTTTCCTAGTTTTACTTACTGTACTTTATATCAGTTCATCTATACTTTTATGCTTCCTGTAATCTTCCTTTTGGATTTTTATGGTGCAATAATATCCTATTATATTCATATACTGCAATTTATTTAGCCAGCAGCAATCATTATTCTTACTATTATTAGTCCTATTCCCTAATAGAGAAGTGTCTATTTTATTTTGAGTTCTTTGTTACAATAGGAAGTGCTCCTCTGAATATATCTGTGTATCTAGATCTTTTCTTTTTTAGTTATGACCTCTTTAAGGATTTCTGGGTCAAAGAATAGGGACATTTTTCTCACATTTGTAGCATAATTAAAAAGTATTTATGTTTTTAAAGAGCAAGACAATCTCAGATATGTAAACCAAGGGAATGACTCTATGTTGCAAGGATTTCAGGTGCAGGGACATCTGGAGGGGGAGAGAGGATAATGTCAAACCATAACACATTGTCCATCATCAACTCTCTCTTCAAATAAAATTTCCACTGATGAAAAGTTTAGCTTTATCTGCTGAATCTACCTACTTGTCTGTAGCCACTGGTTAACTGATCTGGTACCGAGCTCATAAAACCCAGCTTGTGGTTGACTATAAAATGCATTTCACCCAATCATGCCTTTATTAATAACATCCACTCCAATTTGTCTAAACAGTATGATTTCATGAACTTCCTCCCACTTGCTTCCATTTATCTGAAGATCGGCTTACATGGGAGATTTTATTGTCTATTTTAATCATGTTAGGTAAGCTGTCTGTAATAAAGCAATGCATTGGCTTCAGAATCTCTGCATAATAGCTACAGGACTGGAGAGCCCATAGAGAGACAAAGTGAGTGAAACTAGGCTCAATTTATTTGAAAAATAACATTTCTGGAATGTAGGATTGCTGCCATTCCACTCACAACATAAGTTTACAGGTCACAGGAATTAATTATACCTCACCTAACAGCTTTGATTTCTATTTGGTTGTGCCTGCCTGTCCTGAGTCACTGAGCAGCTCTTTTCAGCTGGAGAGCAGCAAGGGGAATTTGAGGACGCTTTGTACTTTTGCTTCAGAGTAAACAATTCTTGCTTGAAATGTAAAAGGTCATAGGGTACTGTCATGAGGAATTGCTTTTCTGGGGGTAAAAAGTGAAATGAAGATTAGAGTGGGTGCATTGTGGAGCTGCTCCACCAGCTTGCTCTGTGGATCTGGGTCAGGCCTCCATGTCAAAGGATCATAGGAGTATAGATTTAGAGCTAAAAAGGTCCTTTGAGACCATTTAGTTCAATCTTCTCATTTTACATATGGGAAATTGAGACCTAGAGAAGTGATGTTATTTGCCTGGGATCACACAGAAAGCATGTGACAGAGCTGTCATTTATACTCTTTTTCTCCGACTCCAAAGTCATTTACCTCCTTGTGCCTCAGTTTTCTCATTTGAAGAAATGGAATGATAGCTAATAGGGTTTACCAAATTGATGGAGAAGTCCACTGTTAACATGAATGTTCCTTAAAGAAGTCAGCAATGGTCTTACTCCCTTGGATTCCCTGAACAGGTTGGCAGCTAGTTCTTTTTCAATATGGCTTTCATTATTTGTCCTGCCTTCATCTTGTCAGACTCCTTTAGATTCTGAGCCAAGTAGAACCAGGGTTGAAGCCTAATTTTAGATTTTGTTCAGTGTATTGCTAAATAATACATGATATTTAACATCTATTGAATCTAAATATATGTCAAATAACAATAATGAAGTATTAAAGTGTTTTAGAATAATGCTATAGCTTCTGGAATAATGCTCAATTTATTTGTTTCCTTTTTGAGACTGAGAAATGTATATGGTTATTGAATATCTCCTGTGGGGGGAGAACTGGGCGTTCCAGAAGGTCCCTGGGGCATGGTGAATCATTTAGTAATTATAGAACACATGTACTTTTCACTTCAACTAAGCATATACAAAATAGACTTAACTTTTTGTATAAAATTTCTTTCTTTCTTCCTTTCTTCCTTCTCTCTTTCTATCTTTGTCTCTGTCTCTCTGTCTGTCTCACTCTCCCTTCCTTTCCTCCCTCCTTTTCTCTCCCCTCTCTCTAATAAATTCCATTTCTTTTTACAGTTTAATAGCAAATAAAGAGTTTATGCCATGTGAAGTAATCTTGGGGAGGCAGAGTAGTACGGTGGAAAGAGTCACTGGCTTTTGGAATCAAAGGCCCTAGATTTAAATCTTGGCTCTGCTACTTACCACATGTGTGACCTGGGATGAGTCATTTTACCTTCCTGGGCATCAATTTCCTTTTCTGTAAAGTGGAAAGGCAGAGTAGGCTAGATGGCCTCTGACGCCATCACTTCTAAAGCTACGTTCCTAAAAGCCATGAGGAAAATGGGGATGTTTAGTTGATAGAAGAGAAGACTTAGAGGGATACACGATAGTCCCTCAAAAGTACTTTGTACGTGTGACCCTGGGCAAGCCACTTACCCTATTGTCTAGCCAAAAAAAAAGTACTTTGTATATGCATTTTGTATTTTTTTTGTGTGTGTATTGTTTCTCATAGTAAAATGTAACTTCTTGGAGGGTAGGAACTGTTTCATTTCCTTCTTTTTATTCCTAGTGCCTAGTAAAGTTTCTGTTACAGAGCAGTTGCTTTCCAAATGCTTAGTTAGATGAACTGAATTAAGTTGAATTGAATGGGTGTTACCTGAAAAAGATACCGGTCTTACTGTGCCTGGGCCCTGAGGGTAGAAGGCAGAAGTTGTAGACAGAAATTTTGGCTAGGTGAAAAGAAAAACTTCCTGACAATTGATGCTGCCAAAAATGGAGTGTGCTCCTGAGGTGCTGAGCACTCCATTTCTGGAGGATTTCAGAAGAGGCTGGATGATTCTTTTAAAAGAAACGCTATAAAAGGCATTCTTGGTCAGGTCCGTGTCGAACTAAGTGGACTCTAAGGTCCTTCTCCACTCTGGGCTCCCGTTAATTTTGTAAATTGAAGTAAGCAACCCAGCTAGAGCAGGAGGTACACGAGACAGAGCCATATGAAATAACGAAGGTTGGTAAGGTTGTTTGGGGTTGGCTTGTGCTAGGCCCCCAGTGTTAAGCTAAGGACTTTGTATCTTATTCTAAAAACTAAGGACTGTCCCTATTCCTATGTCCTTATCAGTTCTAATCTCTGGTCAGTTTTTTTTTTCTGAAATAGGGGCATGTTGGGTAAGGTGTCTATGACTCAGGATTTCCTAGAATCCCTGGATTTGGGATAGGCAGAAATTCTAGCTAGCTCTCTTATCATGAGTACTGACTACAGCATGTTTGCCTCTGGCTGCCTCACCATGTAACAGTTTATTGTTTCTTCAGATTTCTAATACTATGGGTAGGTAGCCGCTCAGTGGAGAATTTCTGAAGCTTTAGTCATAAATGTGGCTCATATATGACCACAATACCATGAAGGCCATCTTCTGTCAGGTACATTTCTCAAACAATGAGCTAAGCTCAGGAACCTTTTGTCAGAAATGAGCAAAAATCTTTGTGCTCACATCTGCAACGCAATTTTGTGAAGAAAAAAAGGTGTTTTAGATGGAAGTTGAATTAAGAGGAAAAATATCAGACCTACTGCTTCTTCTCTTGAAATCTGTGCCTTTAAAGGTGGTTCAATTTCCTACTACAAAGAAACAAAGCAGAATTGGAATTTTAAAATATGGAAACTGCTGACAATCATATGACAGATGTCTATGGCAGAAGTACTCCTTCTTTGGATCATAGATTCAGAGTCAAAAGGCATAGGACCATATATCTACGGCAGGAGGAAACCCAAGAGACAATCTTACCCAATTCCTTGACCTCATTTTATAGATGAGGAAACTGATGCTCAGAGAGAGTGACTTGCCCAAGATTATAGAAGTAGTAAATGACAGAACTGGGATTTGAACCTAGCTCTTCTGTGTCCAAATTTAGCTTTCTTTCCACTGCATGGCATATTTTCTATGTGCCATTTATTACAGACCTGTTGCCTTACATAGGGGGAACATTAGGCCTGGAGACTTTAAATAACTTGTTATAAGTAATAATTGGTGGAGCCTAGATTTGAACCTAGGTCCTAAGATTCTAAATCTAAGGTGCTTTCCACTACAGCACATTGTCTCCCTTGCATTAATTTTATTTGGGTATAGCTATCCTCAAAACTTAGTCTCTCTCACTTTGGTGTTTAAAAGAAGAAAAACTCCATCATTGCCATTAACCTTACCATATACGCTTCGCTTTAAAAAAGTACAAATGTCCCTAGAAATGATAATAACGGCCTGAATGACAATTAATAGAATTATTCATTCCTATGCTACTCTTTGCAATAACAATAACAATTTGCATTAATTTAGCATTGATGTGTACAGTGTTCAATTCCCTGGGCTCTTCACCATAATTAAGATTAATGACTATTTACTCTCAAACAGTCTCACTGAAATTTCATAAGATATGACGACAAACTGACATGCCATCTGAATACTGGAGGAAGATTTGGGCTCCTGAAATTTCCTGGGTTTATAGCACAGTGATCCCTATTTGCAGGTACTGATTCCATTATCACCCTCCCAGCTGTCCAAGTTTTCTTTAGTCTCTATGTGACTTCAACTTCTCTCTAAGTCGCCTCACATTTCACAAACTTTTTTTTTCTCTTTTCCCACCCACTACTTGTCATGTCTTGCCAGGTACCATCTCTCAGCTGCTGTGATTCTGAAATTATCCTTCCTAAGCTAAATGGTTTGCTTTTTTTTCTCTTGGAAAACTACTCACCAATGAAATGATACATAGAAAGTGTCAGGGGAATTTCCATGATGTTCTATGACACAGAAGGAAAAACAGCCTAACAATTAGGCATACTCCCAAAATGGAATGCATTGCCTTGGTAGCTAGCAAGTTCCTCTTGCCTGAAGGTATTCCAAAGAAGACTGGGCAGTTGTTTGTCAGACATGACAGAGGGGATGTTTGTTCAGGCATGAGTTGGACAAGATGGCCTCTAAGACTCTCTCAACTTTTAAATTCTGTTATTCTGTAAAACCACAACAATGAAAGCTTCAATCAGTTAATCAAGGGGCATTTATTAAGTGTCTACTGCATGCCAGGCACTGTCCTAGGTGCTAAGAATAAAGAGAGAAGTTGTTCTCAAGCAGCTGAAAGAAATGATTATTTCTCTCTTGTATTAATAACTACATATTGTATTAAGACTAAGGATTTTCCCTTTTTCTACTTCCTCATCCAGAAATCAACCAGTGTAGGAAATCTTTCTAAAACACTTACCCAGCTGGGATGGTTGGGATCTAATCAAAGACAGTAAAAGAAATTCTAATTTTAGGTTAATGAGTACATTCCTGCTCATTGTGTTTGTTCAGACAGCTCTGGGAAAATGTGGATCCTCCCTTTCATCAGATAGGTGATATGGAAATGGATAAGTCCCTTTGACCAAGATTTGGTTGATCCATGTCACATATACCTCAAGACCCTTGTTGTAATATACCCTAGATTCTCATTGCAATATTCGTTCTGTCATGAATTGTTAACCAATCAAAGTTGATTGCCACCCTCAGGAACACCTACTCTTCCAATGGCATATAAACTGTCAGCCCAGCACCATTAGGGATCTTTGGTCTAAGAGAGAGACAGCCAAATGACCATCTTTTTATTAATATACATGCTGGTCTTATTAATAAAATGATTAAAGAATCCAGAAACTATGTATCTTGAACCTTTTTAAATGCCACACAGCTTACATTCTACTGAAGTAGACAACATATGCATTAATGATCCTGTGAAGAGTTATCTTAGTTCTTGTAATAGAAGGACAAACCAGCTAATCTTTTGGTGGAAGAATATTGCTATTGGTGACCAAAGATAAAGAGGAAACATTTAGGGTGCCATTACATCTAAACCCCTTACAGAAAATGGAAGTGAATGAACCAGGACTTAAAGTGTTTGGGTACCTAATTGCTAATGAGCAGACTGCTGTTGTACTCTCAGTATTAATTCACCAAATGTGGATAAACAGAAAAGACTTTTTACATTGGCTTACTTGCTATAGCACTAGAGATGGCAATAACTCCAAGGAGAAGTTGTTGCTGATTTGGGAGAAAATGCATTTTTGAAAATTATGCCACATAGTAGATCAGTGTTTTCAAGCAGCACTTGTGTTCCCACAGGATGGATGTTGTTAAGGTTGGGGGACACATTCTTTACTTAAGATATGATTCTACTTAAAAGAAGCCATTGATATGACAAATGGTGTGTTATAAAAGCAAAGAGACAACAACCATCAGCTTTCACAACCAAACAAAACAGTAAGCTTATTCTCAAATGATATATTTTAAAAGGGAAAATAAGGCAGGACCATTAGACACCATATATTCCAATCATCTTATTTCATAAATGAGGCAACTGAAGTCCAGGCAGCTTAACTGTCTTGTCCAAGGTTAGACAATGAGTGGCAGAACAACATATGAAAGTCTACTCATGCCACTCTACCATACTAGCTCATTATAAAAGTTCTGCTAAAAAGGTACAAATGTATCATAGACAAGGGACTTATATGTGGGTAGTGATTATAGGCTTTGGACTTAATCCTCCAACACATAGGCATACTAGTACTTGAAGTCTCCAGAGCCAGGTTATTGCTATTTCCCATCAGGGATCTAGGCATGTTCCTGAAGGACAGTGGAGTTTTTCTAATGCTATCCATTCAAGTCCTTATTCCAGTGTCTTCCTTCAATATCATTACCAGTGATTAGTGCCCCAATATGCATTAACCAATACCATCTGCTTGATATCATTGAAAAATAATTAATATCAATTAACTTTTTAAAAACAGCATTTTATTTTCCCCTAATTACATGTCAAAACATTTTTTAGAATTCATTTTTGCAAGGTTTTGAGTTTCAATTTTTTTCTCCCTCTCTCCCTTTCCCTCTTTCTAAAATGGTAGGCAATTTGATATGGGTTATACATGTGCTATCATATAAAACATATTTCCATATTAGTCACAATTGTAAAAGAGGAAACAGATCAAAAGGAAAAAAAACGTGAAAAAAAAATAAGGTAAGTGAAAAAAGTATGTTTTGATCTACATTCAGAGTCCAAAAGTTCTTTATTTGGATGTAGACAGCATTTTACCTTGTGAGTCCTTTGTACTTGTCTTGGATCATTGTGTTGCTAAGAAAAGCTGAGTCATTCATAGCTGATCATCAGGCAATGTTGCTGATACTGTGTACAATCTTTTCTGGTTCTGCTCATTTCACTTTGCAGTTTATACAAGTCTTTCTAGGTTTTTTCTGAAATCTGCCTGTACAATCTCATTGCACAACAGTATTCTATTACATTCACCTACCACGGCTTTTTCAGCCATTCCACAATTGATGGACATCCCCTCAATTTCCAATATTTTGCCACCATGAAGAGAGCTGCTATAAATTTTTGCACATGTAATCCTTTTTCCTTTTTTATGATCTCTTTGATATACAGATCTATTAGTGGTATTTCTGGGTCAAAGGGTATGCACAGTTTGGTTGCCCTTTGGGCGTAGTTCCAAATTGCTCTCCAGAATGGTTGGATCAGTTCACAACTCCACCAACAGTGTATTAGTGTCTCAATTTTCCCACATCCTCTCCAACATTTATCATTTTCCTTTTTTGTCATATTAGCCAATCTGAGAGCTGTGAGGTGGTACCTCAGAGTTGTTTTAATTTGCATTTCTCTAATAAAAAGTGATTTAGAGCACTTCTTCATATGCCTATGGATAGCTTTGATTTCTTCAACTGAAAACTGCCTCTTCAAATCTTTTGACCATTTATCAATTGGGTAATGGCTTGTATACTTATAAATTTGACCAAGTTCTCTCTCTCTATATATGATAAATGAGACCTTTATCAGAGACATTTATTGTAAAGGTTGTTTCCCAGCTTTCTACTTTCCTTCTAATCTCAGTTGCATTGGTTTTGTTTGTGCAGAAGCTTTTCAATTTAATATAATCAAAATGATCTATTTTACATTTTTTAATGTTTTTTATCTCTTGTTTGGTCATGATCCTATAACTCACTTAACTTCTCTTTTAAAAATTTGGATGCCATACCACTTGGTGCATGTTACTTCATTGTTTTCAGTACCCGTTAGCAAGATGTAGTTTCCTTTCTTTTTCTTTTTATTTATTTTTAGTTTTCAACATTCACTTCCACAGGATTTTGAGTTCCAAATTTTCTCCCTATCTCTCCTCTCCCCACACCTCATGATGGTGTGCATTCTGATTACCCCTTGCCCCAATCTGCCCTTCCTTCTATCACCCCCCCTTCTCTTATTTCCTTCCCCTTCTATTTTCCTGTAGGGTAAGATAGATTTCTATACCCCCATTGCCTGTGTATCTTATTTCCCAGTTGCATGAAAAAAATAATTTTTAACATTCATTTTTAAAACTTTGAGTTCCAAATTCTCTCTTCCTCCCTCCCAACCCACCCTCATTGAGAAAGCAAGCAATTCAATATAGGTTATACATGTGTAGTCATACAAAGCACTTCCATAATAGTCATGTTGTGAAAGACTACATTTCCCTCCAACTTATCCTGCCCCCCCATTTATTCTATTCTCTTCTTTGACCCTGTCCTTCCTCAAAAGTGGTTGCTTCTGAATACCCCCTCCCCAATCTGCCCTCCCTTCTATTACCTCCCCTTCTCTTATCCCATTTCCTCCTATTTTCCTGTAGGGTAAGATAGATTTCCATACCCAATTGAGTATGTATGTTATTACCTCCTTAAGCCAAATCCAATGAGAGTAAGGTTCACTCATTCCCTCTCACCCCCCCTTCCCCTCCACTGTGAAAGCTTTTTCTTGCCTTTTTTATGTGAGACAAGTTACCCAATTTTACTTCTCCCTTTCTCCTCCCAGTACATTCCTCTCTCACCCATTAATTTTATTTTTTAGATATCATCCCTTCATATTCAACTCACCCTGTGCCCTCTGTCTATATATATTCCCTCCAACTACCTTAATACTAAGAAAGGTCTCATGAGTTACAAATATCATCTTTCTATGTAGGAATGTATACAGTTCAACTTTAATAAATCCCTTGTAATTACTCTTTCCTGTTTACCTTTCAATGTTTCTTTTTTTCCTGCTTTTTGGTGAGGCAGATGGGGTCAAGTGACTTGTCCAGGGTCACACAGCTAGTAAGTGTCAAGTGTCTGAGGCCAGATTTGAACTCAGGTCCTTCTGACTCCAAGATTGGAGCTCTATCCACTGTATCACCTCACTGCCCCTCTTGAGTCTTGTATTTGAAAGTCAATTTTTCTATTGAGATCTGGCGTCTCAAGAATGCATTAACTTTTCTCTACATCATTGAATATTGATTTTTCCCCTTCATTGATTACACTGTTTTGCTGGATATGTGATTATTGGTTTTAATCCTAGCTCCTTTAACCTCCGGAACATCATATTTCAAGCCCTCTGATCCCTTAATGTAGAAGCTGCTAAATCTTATGTTGTCCTGAATTATTACTTTCTGGCTTTGCAATACTTTCTCTTGTCCTGGGAACTCTGGAATTTGTCTATAATGTTCCTGGGAATTTCCCTTTTGAGATCTCTTTCAGGAGGTGATCAGTGGATTCTTTCAATTTCTATTTCCCCCTCTGGTTCTAGAATATGAGGGCAGTTTTCCTTGATGATTTCTTGAAAGATGATGTCTAGGTTCTTTTTTTTTTTGACCATGGCTTTCAGGTAGTCCAATAATTTTTACGTTATCTCTCCTGGATCTATTTTCATGGTCAGTTATTTTTACAGTGAGATATTTCACATTGTCTTCTACTTTTTAATTATTTTGGTTTTCTTTTATAATTTCTTGATTTCTCTTAGAGTCATTAGCTTTCATTTGCTCCATTCTAATTTTTAAGGAATTATTTTCTTCAGTGAGTTTTTGGACCTTCTTTTCCATTTGGCCAACTCTGCTTTTTAAGGCATTCTTCTGTTTGTTGGCTTTTTGGACCTCTTTTGCCCCTTGGTCTAGTCTATTTTTAAGGTGTTATTTTCTTCAATATTTTTGGGTGCCCTTTAGAAAGTTGTTGACTCATTTTTCATGATTCTCTTGTGTCACTCTCATTTCTCTTCCCAATTTTTCTTCTATTTCTTTTATTTGATTTTAAAAACCTTTTTGAGTTCATCCATGTCCTGAGATCAATTCATATTTTTCTTGGAGGCTTTGAATGTAGGGGCTTTGACTTTATTGTCTTCTTCTGGTTGTGTGTTTTGATCTTCTTTGTCACCAAAGTAAGATTCTATAGTTTGAGTTTTTTTTTTTTTCTCTGCTGCTTGCTCATTTTCCCATCCAGTTACTTGACTTTTTAACTCTTTGTTAAGGTAGGACTCTGCTTCCACTGTGGAAGGCATACTATCCTTATCTCTCCTCTCCCCACACCTCATGATGGTGTCCATTCTGATTACCTCTTGCCCCAATCTTCAGGGGTTTTGTGCAGCTGTTTTCAGAGATACTTCTAGGGACCTGTAAGTTTTCAGTTCTTTCAAGGTGGCATGATCTAATGAGAGGTGTTTACTCCTCTGCTGGCCTGTGCTGTGGTTTGTGAGTGACCACAAGCACTCTTTTCTGCCCTGGGACTGTGAAAAGGGTTCCCTCTCCACTGTTTCTGCAAGCTCTGCTATGCCAGTGCTTCTTCTCACCCCATGACTGCCACCCAGGAGTGCAACCCATATTTTGCCCATACTTGTATGGGCAAAATAATAAAATGCTGCCTCAGTGCCAGTGAAGAGATCCCTATAATCTCCTTCTGATCAGTTGTTCAATCCCTTTGCTGTCTGTGGGCTGAGATCTGAAGGAGCTGCCACTGTAGCCATCACCACCCTGGAGCTGTGCTGAGGCCAGGGCTGGCTTGTCCCAGGTTCAATAGATATTTCCTACAGACCTTTTAATTTGTCTTTGGCATGTGTGGTTTGAAAAGTCTGGAAACCACCACAGCTGCCAATGATTCAGTCCCCTGAGGCCTCCTCCAGGCCTGCTGGGGCCAAGTCTGTGCTGGCACAGCCTGCATTGGACTGCACTCCTCTCCCAGCCCAGTGCAACAGATCTTTTCCCATAGACCCAGATTGCCATGGGCTAGAAATTTTTTCCCTCTGTCTTTTTGTGGGTTCTGCTGCTCTAGAACTTGTTTAGAGTCATTTTTACAGGTATTTGGAGGGGTTTGGGGGACAGCTTAAGCAAGTCTCTGCTTTTCTTCTGCCATCTTGGCTCTGTCCTGACCTGTAGTTTCCTTTCTTATTCTTTTAATTAGCCTATTTTCGCTTTTGCTTTGATATCAGGATTAACACGCCTGCTTTTTCTACTTCATCTGAAGCATAATAGATTCTGCTCCAGCCCCTTACCTTCACTCTGTGTATGTCTCTGCTTCAAGTGTGTTTCTTGTAAACAACATATTGTAGGATTCTGATTTTTGATACACTCTGCTATCTGCTTGCATTTTATGGGAGAGTTCATCCCATTAACATTCACAGTTAGAATTACTGTGCATTTCCCTCCATCCTATTTTATCCCGTTTCTCTTCCCTCTTCTTTCACCATTTCCCTCCTCACCAGTGTTTTGCTTCTGTCTACCACCTCCCCTGATCTGCCCTCTCTTCTGTCAGCCCCCCCGACCCTTTACCTAATCTTCTTCCCTCCTACTTTCCTGTTGGGTAAGATAGATTTCTATATTCAACTGATTGTGTATATCATCCCCTCTCTGAGCCAATACTGATGAGAGTAAGGTTCAAGTGATGTCCATGCCCAACTCTCCCATCTTGCCCCCCCCATTGTAATAGGTTTTTCACACCTGTTCATGTGAAAAATAAATTATCCCATTATATTTCTCTCTTCTTCCTGTACCCAGTGTGTATTCCTTTTTCTCATCCTTTAGTTTTTTTGTCATTCCCTCAAATTCACCTTATACCAGTACCCCCGTCTATGTTTATTCCTTCTAGCTGTACTAGTAGTAGTACAACTTTTAAGAATTACCAGTATCATCTTCCCATGTAGGTACATAAATAGTTCAACTCCATTGAATCCCTTATGTTTTCTTTTCCCTTTCTACCTGTTTATGCTCTTGATATTGGAGATCAAATTTTTTGTTCAATTCTGATCTTCTTATGTAAGTTAGAAATCCTTCTATTTCACTGAATGACCATTTTTTCCCTTGAAGTATTATGCTTAATTTTGCCAGGGAGGTAATTTTTGGTTTAGTCCTAGCTTCTTTGCCTTCTGGAATATCATGTTTCATGACCTCAACTCTTTTAATGTTGCAGCTCCTAAGTTGTGTGTAATCCTAATTGTGGCTTCCTGGTATTTGAATTGTTTCTTTCTGGCCACTTGTCGTATTTTTTCCTTGACCTGATAGTTCTGACATTTGGCTATAATATTCCTTGAAGTTTTATTTTGGGACCTGTTTCCTGAGGTGTTTGGTGGATTTTTTCAATGCCTACTTTGTTGTCTGGTTCCAAGGCATCAGGGCAATTTTCCTTGATAATTCTTGAAAGATGCTTTCCAGGTCTTCCTTTTGATTCTGGATTTCAGGTAGTCCAGTGATTCTGACATTGTCTCTCCTGGATCTTTTTCCAGGTCAGTTGTTTTGCCAATGAGATATTTAACATTTTCTTCTATGTTTTCATTCTTTTGAATTTGTTTGATTGATTCTTGATGTCTCATAGAGTCGTTAGCATCTATTGGCCCAATTCTAACTTTTAAGGAGTTGTTTCCCTCAGTTAACCTTTGTACTTTCCTTTCCATTTGGCCAATTCTACTTTTTGTTTTGTTGTTTTCTTTTTCCAAACTGTCGACTTTTTTTTTTGTAATTCTCTTGCATCATCCTCATTTCTTTTCCCAATTTTTCTTCTACTTTTCTTATATCATTTTTAACCTCCTTTTTGAGCTCTTCCATGAGTTCTTTCTGAGCTTGAGTCCACTTCCTGTTTTTCTTTGGGGTTTTGACCATAGGTATTTTGACATTGTTGTCTTCTTTTGAGTTTGCTTTGATCCTCTCCGTTACCATAAAAACTTTCTATGGTTGGGTTCTTTTTTGTTGCTTTTTGCTCATCTTTTTTGGCCTTTTTCCTTTCTTTTAAAATTTGAATTCTGCTTCCGGGGCCGAAGGGGCACTGTCTCAGGCTTCTTGTGCCAAGGGCTACAGGCCCTGGGTGTTTACCTGTTGCTGCACTGATGTTGCCCTGAGGCCCACGGTGTCCCTTATATCTGGTGCTGCACTGAGGGAATGGGGTAGGAAGTGGCTGGCACTGCTGGAGTCCATAGGGTATTGGCAGCTTACCTGGTGCTGAGCTGGAGTCCCAGTGGTGGTGTCTGGAGTGTACTGAGGCCAGTAGAGTGTTTCTGTGTTTCCCTAGGGCTACACTGAAGCATTTGGTGGTCTAGCCACTAGAGGCTGCCTATTTGCCCTGGGCTAAGCTGAAGCACTTGGAACTGGAATCTGACCATCTCCCTGCCTATGCTGAGGCTATTGGTGTTGGGTTTTGCTTGCTCCACTGCACCAGGGCTCAGGATCTCCCAATGGTATGTTTTGGTGGGGTTTGCTGCTGGCTTGCTGGGATGCTTCCTGTCCTGGACTGCACCATTCTCATTTACCTGAGTGAAACAAACCTTTCTTGCCAATCTTCCAAATTTCTTGGGCTAAAAGATTGTTTCCCCTCCCATCTTTTTGCTGGTTCTTCTGTTTCAAGATTTGTTTTGGGGCACTATTTTATGGTTGTTTGGAGGTGAATATGGGAGATTTACAGTGACTTACTGCTTACTCTGTCATCTTGGCTCCTAGAAGAAGAGCTATATCAATTAACTTTCACAAAGGAATATTTACTGAAAAGACAAAGCAAGAATTAAATCACCTGATCTGAGCCATACTCTCCTCTACCACTTTGGTGCCTAGGGAGATTGAGCTCAAACTTAACATGGTGGCTATGAAGCATTTGCTCCACCAAGTTCACTTCTGAATGTAGCATGGTTATTTTCTTACTTGCAAGTCTGGGCTGACAGGGTGATTTATTGTTAAGCTGGGCCAAGCAAATTATTTTTAGTGCTATGACAGCTTAAAATATGAGTGAATTCTACTGTCTCTTTTGACATTTCAAAACTCATGAGGTCATTTTCTCTCCAATGCCCCTTCATTTAAGAACAGGAAAGAATAGATACAATACAGATAGGAGCCATATATGTATTATATTTTTCAAGCTCCCAAGTGGAGATCCCTCTTCCACCAGGAAGCCTATAAAAGTTCTTCCCTCACTTGTCATGATGGAAGGTAGAACTCAATTTTGTTGGTTAACCCCAACTCAGTTCTGCTTCTACAGCCAAATAATCTTTTCTTTACCATTCCATAAGTGGATGAGAAACAGTCATAGAATAACTGTGTATATTTTGATCAAGAGCCAGGTCTCTCCATTATACTTCATAATACACTTTTAGAATTAAGCTCCTCAACTCTCTCCATCATGGTTTGGCATCAAGTAGGGCTACTCTAGAACTAGGACTTTGTGAGCGAGTTCTGACCCTGTCCCCAACCCTGACCGCATTCCATATAGAAAGTACTCATGTTCACAGGAAAACAAACAAATGTAGCTCTACTAAGTTATGAATTTTACCCACTAAAACTGCTAGCTATGAGAATTGATTAAATAATAAATTTGTAATAATTTTAATTGCTTTCAAAGAAGGCATTGGAGAGGTAACCTCAATTGTCTATGTTTTGTGGGGGCCAAATAAAGCATTACATTTGAATGGAGACTTTTGGCCTCTTTATTGATAAATATTTATGTAGAGAGTAGAGGCATTTGAAATCATTCTACCAAGTATTTCTTTCCAAAGTAGACAATACTGATATGTTACTTAATTTATAAGACAAGCAAGACTCCCTTGAATCTCCTTTTTCATTATCTTTCTCTTTCAGCCCTCCACCTATTCTCATCTCCTCCAATATTAAGAACAATTTTGAAGAGGTCCCAAAATGGTAGCCTGAAGGATATAGATGAAATGGTGAGAGAGAGAGAGAGAGAGAGAGAGAGAGAGAGAGAGAGAGAGA
>NW_020947390.1:12257749-12406250 GCF_900497805.2 Vombatus ursinus | reverse complement strand
GAGAGAGAGAGAGAGAGAGAGAGAGAGAGAGAGAGAGAGAGAGAAATCCTATTTTTTTCCATCGGTGATAATGGTGATCTGTTATCACTGACTGTATGTTTATAAGCACCAGAAGTTTTCTTGAGTTTTAAGTAGCTAGTTCTTAAATCTCCTACCTTAGTTATAGCAAATGTGGATTCTTGCTGTAAAGTCTGAGAAAGAGTGGGCAAAGTCAACAAAGTCATTAAGAAGTGAAATCTAAGTGTAAATTAGACAGTATGAATAAGTGGAAGAAAGATTTGAAAAGCAATAGCTTTTACTTAATACACAGGCTTTCCTCCCTAGGGGAAACTAAATTGCTTCTCAGCTTTTCAGGTAAGATTAAGTGGACAGAATTGTATAATGAACATGGAATCATGCACCTTCAGCCTAAATGTCTCCAAAGGGATGGATTTTTTGTCACTGATATATGGAAAGGTCTGAATTGGACCCTTTCTTTTAGGAGTCTTTGTTGGGATCAGTATTGTTCTCAATGTCAAGGCAGAATCAAATAAAGCTTGCTTTGGGGTCAAGGCTTAGGGATTTGGGCAATATGGCAGGGGACAAAATAGATGGATGAGAGGATTAGATTCAAGAGACTCCTGCACTCTAATTCTTTGTAACCAAAGTTTGGCAAATAATAATAATAATGATAGTGGTGGTGATAAGGATGATGATGATGACAGCTAACATTTACATGGCATGTTCTTACTATGTACCAGGAACTGTGCTAAGTGCTTTACAATTATTTTTTCATTTGATTCTCACAATAACACTCGGAAGCAAGTGATATTATTCCCATATGACAGTTGAGGAAAATGAAGCAAACATAAGTTAAGTAGCCTGCCCAGAGTTACCTAGCTAGGAAGTGTCTGAAGCCAGATTTGAACTCATCTTCTTGACTCTAGGTCCGGCATTCCATCCACTATACCCACCACCTGGCTACAAATAATGATGCTGGCTACCCTAGAAAAGAATGATTTTGAATAGATCTTACAAGCCACAATTGTTATTGAAAATGAATAAGACATCACTTAAAATATTCCTGAAGGACAGTGGGGTTCTTCTAATTCTATCCACTCAAGCCTGTATTTCAGCTGTTCCTTATTTAAGCACAACACTTGAAGAGTTGGGAATCATTCATGCTATTGTTAACATATGTGTATGAGGTGTTAAGGTGTGAGGCTTTGCCAAGACCTTTTCAGGGTTGCTCATTCATCTTTGGTGACAAATGCTCACCCAACTCTCACCTGTGACTCCAAGAAGCTGTAACATGTGCAGTGGCCACATCCCACTAAAACTATCTGGTAAGATAGGCTAAACCAGGTTGAGGATAACCAACAGGCCTCAAACCCATCAGTAAGTTAGGGTGATGTCTACTTCAAGAATGTGAAGACTTCCCCTCAGGTGCAATGGGCAGATGAAAAGAATCTGTTCCAAAGGCCATGTGGAGTACTTAGAGCTTGGACATCAAAGACTCCAAGATCATCCATTGTATCCAGGACCATTGCCAGTGGTCCTAACTTTTGTCTTACCATTGGATTTTGATTACTCAGGAAGAGAGAGGGAGACTGAGGACTTCGTGCAGCTCTGCCTTTGATGACATTACCACATGTCATTGGTCCTCTTCAAAAACAACAACAATTCATAAATGAGTTACATTTCAACTTAAATGATCACAAATTAAACTTAATGCTGCCATCTAGTAAAAATCTGAATATAAAATAAAGTTTTCTCCTTCTAGAATGTCCTTTTGTCTCTTATACTCTTTGAATCCTATAAATCTTCCTTTAACATCTAACTCAACAACTCCCTCTCCTGCAAAATTTCTTTGATCACTACAGTTATCCTTAATTACATCCCTCTTCTCTGAACTCTTGAATCTACTTTACTCATACTTAATAAAAATAAATAGGGAATAGTATTGACTTTTTGACTGAAAGGCACAATATTTTAGTTTGAGGTACTTAACTTGAGGTCTGCAAACTTTTTTTAATCAGTAATTGTATTTTACTATAATTTGTTTCCTTTGTAATCCTATGTATTTTATTAAATGCATTTCAAAACATTACTCTAAGGTAAAAAAGAGGAAAAAGGACTTATTTGTACAAAAATTTCTATAGCAGTTCTTTTTGTGGTGGCAAAGAATTGGAAATTGAGGAGATGGCTATCAATCAGGGAATCACTGAACAAGTTGTGGCATATGATTATAATGGAATATTACTATGCTATAAGAAATGATGAGCAGGTGGATTTCAGAAAGACCTGGAAAGACTTACATGAACTGATGCAAAGTGAAATGAGCAGAACCAGGAGAACATTGTGCACAGCAACAGCAATACTGCACAACGATCATCTATGACTGACTTAGATATTCTCAGCAATGCAATGATCCAAGACAATTCCAAAGGCCTCATGATGAAAAATGCTATCCACCTCCAGAGAAAGAACTGATGGAGTACAAATGCAGATGAAAGCATACTATTTTTCACTTTCTGTATTTTTTGAATTTTTTCCCTTTGCATCTGTGTCTTCTTTCTTAACATGAAAAATATGGTAATTATAAAAGTCAAATTAAAAAATATAGAAAAATGACCAAAATAAAGGACAGCATAAGAAAAAAAACATTATTCCGAGAAAGGGTCCGCAGACTTCACTAAACAGCCAAAGGCATCCATGATATAGGAAAAAAACCCTCCAGTGTAGTGAATAGAAAGTTGAACTTGGAATTCAGAAGACTCCAATTTAAATCTTGCCTCAGACACTTAATAGTTATATGACAATGGGCAAGACACCTAAACTCAAAGTCTTAGCTCTTTAAAACTGATTTAGTTCTGCTTCTGGGAGCCAAGATGGCAGAGTAAGAGGTGAGTCTCTCTCTTACTTTCCTTTATTAACCCCTGAAAGCCCAGAAAATATCACCCAGGAAAAACCCTGGAACAGCTGAACCAGAAGAAAGATGGGTGCAGCAGTCCAGTAGCCCAGGTAGCTTGAGGGATTAACTGGAAAGGCCCCTCTTACCCTGGGGGAAGGAGAGCAGTACAGAACAGGAGGCATCCCAGCAAGCTAGTAGAAAGCCCCACCTCAGATACCAGGAGGAGATCCTGAAGCCCAGGTGGTAGAGCAGGCAAACACCAAAACCTGGACCCTGAGTGCCTCATTGAAGGTGGAGGACCTGGTAGAAACCAGCTCAGAAAACCACCAGGTGCCTTGGCATTCTACAGCAACTGGCTCTCCCAGTGCCTCAGCAAAACTAAAGGAAGCAGTGCTCCAAGGGGCACAAGGCAGATAAACACCCTACAATATCCATCTGAAAAGAGCTGAAGAAAGCAAAAGGAAGGAAAGGCAAGGGGGAGCAGGAAATCTCCAGGAGCCACACTACCCAATCCTACCCCTAGAGTTCCAGTATTGTTGTTTCCAGCCCAACACCAGGTAAGCTGCCAGAATCCTACAGCCTCCAACTGTCAACATTGGAGGCCCCAGCACTCAAAGCCATCGACCAGGCCCTAGGCTCCCAACACAAGAAGCTTGCTTGGGTCAGTGCCCTCTGCTCTCCAGCAGGAGAGCCCAGTCTCCTTAAAGGCCAGGAAATAAGCAAACACCATGAGCAAAAAGAAATGTAGGATAGATTCTTATTATGGGAAGACTGAAGATCAAGGCAGAAATTCTGAAGAGGACAACATTGTCAACAAACCCACATCTGGAACCTCAAAAGGGAATATGAACTGGTCTGAAGCCCAAAAAACCGTCTTAGAAGAGCTCAAGAAAGATTTTAAAAGTCAAATGAGAGAAGTAAAAGAAAAAATGGGAAAAGAAATGAGAGGTATGCAAGAAAGAGTCAATAGCTTGGAAAAGGAAGGACAAAAATTAACTGTAGAAAACAATTCTTTAAAAAATACAATTGGCCAAATGGAAAAAAAAAGTACACTGAAGAAAACAAGTCCCTAAAAAATACAATTGGCCAAATAGGAAAGGAGGTACAAAATCTAATAGAAGAAAAAAGTTTGTTAAAAATTAGAATTTAGCAAATGGAAACTAGTGATTCTATGAGAGAGGAAGAATCAGTCAAACAAAAACAAAAGAACAAAAAAATAGATGAAAACATAGAATATCTCATTGGTAAAACAACTGACCTGGAAAATTGATGCAGGAGAGACAACTTAAAAATTATTGGTCTACCTGAAAATCACAATTAAAAAAAAGAGTGTGGAGTGTATCTTTCAGGAAATCATAAAGGAAAATTGCCCTGAGGTCCTAGAACCAGAGGGCAAAATAGTCATAGAAAGAATCCACCGATTACTTCCTGAAAGAGATCCCAAATTAAAAATGCCAAGGAATACATTAGCCTAATTCCAAAATTACCAGGTCAAAAAGAAAATACTGCAAGCAGCCAGAAAGAAACAATTTAAATATCATGGAACCACAGTCAGGATTACACAGGACCTTGCAGCTTCTATATTAACATACCATAGGGCATGGAATATAATATTCCATAAGGCAAAGGAGCTTGTATTACAACCAAGGATCTACTACCCAGTGAAAATGAGCTTGATCTTTCAGGGGAGGTGATGGATATTCAATGAAATGGGGGACTTCCAAACCTTCCTGATAAAAAGACCAGAGCTTAACAGAAAATTTGATCTTCAAGTACAAGACTCAAGAGAGACATAAAAAGGCAAATGGGACAGAAAGTAACAACATGTTATTAATGACAGACTCTTTACATTCTTACAAGGGAAGATGACACTTGTAATTCTTGAGAACTGTATTGTTGTTACACCATGTAAAAGGGGTATACATAAAGGGGGTGGGTATAAATTGACTTTGATGTAATGGTGAAAAAAAATCTAATCAAGTGGGTTAAATGGTTCCAAGTAAGTGAATTAATCTGATCTAACTAAGAAAATGTACTGAGAGAAAAGGAAAGGAGTCAGACAAGGGTAAATTACATCACAGGAAAAGGCACAAAAACCTATTATAGCAGAGAGAAATAAGGGAGGGAGATGAGCATTATTTGAACCTTACTTTCATCAGATTTGTCTTAAGAAGGGAATAACATAAACAGTTAGGTATAGAAATCTAACATGCCCTATAGGCAGTAGGAGGGAAAAGGGGAAAGAAAAGGGAGGGGGCTAACAGAAGGGAGGTGGAACTGAGGGAGGTGGTGGTCAAAAGCAAAACATTAGTGAGGAGGGAAAAGGAAAAAGGAGAAAGAAAAGCATAAAGGGGGGGGAAAGGATGAAAAGAAAGGCACAGATAGTTATCATAATTGTGAGTGTGATATATGAATGTAATGGAATACTATTGTGCTATAAGAAATGATGAACAGGCAGACTTCAGATAAACCTGGAAAGACTTGTATAGTTTGATGCTGAGTGAAGTGAGCAGAACTAGGACAATGTTGTACACAGTAACAGCCACATTAAGTGATGACTGACTTTGATAGACTTAACCCCTCTCAGCAATACAAGGATCTAAGACATCTCCAAAAGCCTCATGATAGAAAATGCTATCCACATCCAAAGAAAGAACTTTGAAGTTTGAATGCAGATCAAAACATACTATTTGCTATTTTTTTTTCTTCTGTTGTGTTTTGTTTCCTCTTTGTGGTGGTTCCTCCTATCAATTCTAATTCTTACTTACATCACTAATGTGAAAATATATTTAACAAGAATTTATATGTATAGCCCATATTAGATTGCATACCATCTTGGGGAGGAAGGTATGGAGGGAGGTGGAGAAAAATTTGAACTCAAAAGCTTGTGGAAGTGATTGTTGATAAATCAAAATAAATTAATTTAAAAAAAAGAAAAAAATAAGTTGCTGCCCCAAGGTTGGCTTGAAGGATGTGTGCATGTATGGATATATGTTTACAAAATCAGGACTATGGACAGGGAAATCCAAGGAGTACCACTATTTCCTTGAATTCATGAGCTTTAATTGGTATTCTCACAGCCAAAATACATTTGTTGTTGTTGATGATGAAGGATTATGAGCTGTGTTTAAATTCCTGTTCTGACATTCACTACTTATGTGACAATTGCCTTGAGCAAATCACTTAACTTTTCTGGGCCTCAGTTTCCTCATTCTTTAACACAAGACCTAGATGATCCCTAAAGTCATTTCCAACTTTAAATCCTGTAATCTTTCAAAATAAAATAAAGCTGGCTAATTATGCAACATAAGAAAAAATACTGATTTAATGGGAAGAGTGTTAAACTTAGAATGAGAGAACTTGGAATTGAATCCTAACCCTGAAACAGTGACATTGGTCAAGGCATTCAATCTCTTGGGGCATCCATTTCATCATTTGTAAAATGAAAAGACTAGAAGATGAAGTCCAAATTCACTTACTACTCTACATCCTTGATCTAAGATCTCTACGTGTTACAGATGCTTGTAATCTACGGAGAGAAAGAGTTCCCACACACGAAGTTCCAATATGAACAAAAGCACAAATTTTTGACATAACCTTGTTGTAGACTTGAATCAATTATATAGAACATTATAAGGATGAGTATGTTTAGCACTATTGCTTTTTATCATGTACTACAGTTTCATGAGTTTAAATCTTATTTCCCTATAAAGATTACAAGTGCCTTGAAATCTGGCACGATATCTTAATTAAATTCAACAAACATTGACTAAACACATTCTATATTCAGAACACTGTACTAAGCATGTCAAGGTGGGACTGAAGCATAAATAAAAAAGGGTCCTTGTCCTTAGGAAATTTGTAATCTAGTAGAGAAAATCAGGCAGCTAGGTGATTCAGTGGATAGAGTGCTGGACCTGGAGTCAGAAATACCTGAATTAAAATCCAGCCTCAGATACTTACTAGCTATGTGACCCTGGGCAAATCACTTAACCATTGTTTGCCTTAATCCACTGGAGCAGGAAATGGCAAACCACTCCAGTATCTTTGCCAAGAAACCCCCATGGACATTATGGTCAGACATGACTGAATGACTGAACACCAGAGAAAATCAAACACATACATGTAGCAACCCTTCTGGGCTACCTTTCTTATTTGTACTTACAAGTTTAATACCCATGGAGGTATCTAATCCAGGTTCAAGGTATTCTGTGGGTTGCTTCTCCTAAAACTACAACACATGGGATCCCCATTGGTGTCTTGAATTTGTCAGTTGACACAATTAGATCAAAACAAAGGCAGAATTTTATAGACTAACAAAATTTGAGAATTGGAAGGGAACTCAGTGGTCCCCTAGTCCTACCTGTACATGAAAAAAAGAATCCCCACTATGATATATCTAAAAAATAGTCATCCAGCTTCTTCTTGAAAACTCCTAAGGAGGAGAAACTCATCATCTCTCAATGAACCATATTCCACTTTTAGATTCCTCTACCAGTCAGGAAGTTTTACTGAGGCAGCATTGTAAAAACTGTAATGAAAAAATTTCCACCCATAACCTTGGTACACTTTCTCACAACTAATCATGATATCAGTGGGAAGAATGGGCCCACATTTAAAGTACACTAATAGAGAAACAAAACACTTAGGAAACACTTGTGGCCAAGACAACTCACACCACCAGCACTTCAGGACCCCAGTGCCCTTTGCCTTCTCTTTGAATATTGGTCTCATACTGTACCCCTAGGAGAAGTGTCTCTTCTAGATGATATCTTCCCTCTGAATTCTCCTTTATGAGTTTAGTTTTAGAGCTGATAATACCCATCCCTTTCACCCTTTTCTACTTCTTTTACTTGCTTTGTTAGAAAGCACACAATCAGATTGAGGTAATAATACTATAGTAGAACTGATGGCGTCATATAACTATATACATATAGTATGTCTGCACGGGAGCAAAGCATACACATAAGTATAGATCATGTCTGGATGGTAGTGGAATCCGAAAAGAGCAGCAGGAAAACAAGGAGGGCAGTTTGAAAGCCAAACCAATGACATCAGTGTTGCTAGCATCTGGCATTACTGCCTGTGGGTTTCTGACTCCTGGACTTGAGTATGTGAGGAAAAAAAAGGGATACATGGGTAGCCTTTTTGTTAGAGAAAGGCTAGGGAAAGTAGCATCATTGAATCTTATATTTGGTCAAATTCCTATACTCATTCTAAAAATCAGCTTCTTAAATACATAAAGATAGAAGATGTGTAGCAACACAACATTTCATTTAAAAAAAGATTTGTATATTTCAATGGCTTACAAACTCAGTATGAGATGAGAATGGTGATGTTTCCATAGATCATTGATCTTCTTGATTAGGGTACCAGAGATGGCAAGCCATCCAAGCTTTCTCATCTTCTGTGACTCTTGCCATTTATTCCCATAAATCCTATTCCCATAAATTCCCATAAATCTGCTTAATGTGCTGGAAATCTTTATCTAGACTTCTAGGTCTCTAGATGTTCTCTAGGTCCCTTGACCTTATTTGGGTATCAGTAGAGTACTGAGCAAGTGTCTGTCTTCTCTTAACTTGAAGCATGATCAATCTACCTCCTTTACAGCCAATCAATAATTTTATTATACTTCTTTCTGTCTGAAGAATTGAGTACAATTCTTCTTTAGTAATATGTTATAGCTTTTATGTTTCCTCCTTGCATCTCTCCATTGCCCTTTGAGTCAACTAAAATTTAGGGTCTTCGGAACTTACAGAATTTAACTTGTAGCCAAAAGAGCACAACTGTAAGAATTTTGGTTTTAAAAATATATTTATATATCTATAAATGTACATATACATACATATATAGACATATACATACATAGAGATAGATAGATATAGGTATATGTAACAGTAATTGTGCATATGGACAATGAAACCCAGAATTGAAAAGGAGGAAATTAGATTGTATCTTTGAAATTGTACAATTATTTTAATGGCCCCATGTTTGTAATTATGAATGCATATACAGGTAGATGTACATATATACATATATGTATATATACATGCATGGAGTGTACACACACATAATAGCTCCAATATGTTCACTCACCTATATGTCATAGTCTGGAAAAACAGCATTTTTCATCCACTTGGTTATTTTTATGTAAATAGTTTAGTCCATATTCTTCTCAGTGATTATGCATGACATTTAAGAGACTACAAAATGTCCTAAGATACAATGTTATATGCAAACTGGAGCATAAAGAAGACCTTATAAAGTAGTCATTATTTAACTTGTACTTTGTTCTGGACAGCCATAATGATAACAGCAAACACCTTTAGCAAACATATATCTCCTTGTTTTGGTATTACTTGATATTAATAATCAGAGTCCATGGAACAAAATTTCATTGTTAAAATTTTCATGTAACATTAGATGATTTCAATACATGCAACTTTGGAATGTGTATGAGTGTTGGATTCAAGCCTTTAAGGAAATATTTTGTTCTACTAAAATAGTGCTTTTTCCAAATTAAGCTTAATGAAATGACTCTTGTTGAGGTTTTTATAAACTTTTTTTTTCTTCTATTGCTTCTCCCAGTTTATGATATTGCTCATAATTTTTCACCACCCTTCTCTATAAGACTTTACTAATTAGTTCACATTCAAAACTTATGCTGCCATTGTCTGTGACTTAGTTTGGGGATTTTGGAGGGACTTGGGGAAAGGAATAGGTAATCTGGCTTATGTGGGCACTTTCCCCAACATCTGACCAGTGATTTAATGGTAAACCAGCAGCCACTTGAGAGGTTACTTATGCAACCTAGCAAGATTTATTGAAAGATATATAGATAGATAGATAGATAGATAGATAGATATATTAGAGTAAGCCAAAGCCTCTGCTAAGGTATCAAAGGACAAAAACAATGTCACTGCAGGTTTTCTTGTCCGTTCTAGGATGAATGTGTCTTAAATTTTGCGTCTGTAGATTTGGGCTCTGAGTTCATGGGATATAGCAGCACAAAAAAAAAATGAGTTTTTAACATCCTTGTTATTTTTAAGAAAGGTTCCATGGTGTGCTTCACTAGTTTCCTTGGTTCCCAGAGGGTTGAGGGCAATGATTTCTGGGTCTACCAATTGTTATTTATGCTTTCAGATCTTTGAGTGTTATAATTGCTTGAGATGGTAACAGAAAGACAAAAGGTTGGGGTAGAGTCTGATATGCTGTGGCTGACTTTGCAGATTAATTGGGTCTGTTCTCATGATTTTGAATGTACTCTGTCACTTTTTTATCTAAGTATTTCTTAGCATCCTAGAGCCTGGGAGTTCACTCCTCCATTTAGATGTTTTTTTTATCTATATGTAGCAATAGCTCAATAGGTATTTAGGTGAGGGGCTTTGTGATTCATGTAATTAGTTAACAGCTAATAAAAAGAATACACACACACACACACACACACACAATTAAGTTTGCTATAAGCCTACATTACTGACTTTACTCTCAAATCTCCTGATCCATTCTCTATACTCTAAAGCATGCTAAGCATATATATATATATATATATATATATATATATACATATATGTGTGTGTGATATACACATGTATGTGTGTGTGTATATATGTATATATGTTAACATCCACTTAGGACTTATGTTTACTACTTTGCAGACAAGGGTCCCATACATCTATGAAATGGGTAAGTATATAAGTATAGTGGGCTAAACCACTGTAGGCTGACACAGCTCTTCATTTAGTAAGGAAATATTTTTTTTGGTCGACTGAAGTATTTTCTTGGCTCTTTGCAACTCCTAGCTATATCAACTGATTTATATCATTTAAACTTTTGCGAGAAATGGTGATAGTGTATGTCAGTGTCTGTTCTTTTCTTCATTTCTAATTCTCATTCTCATTAATAACTTGCCTAAATAGATTAAATTGGAGTTGTTTAATTTGTATATTCTGTCTTCTCATTTCCATTCTTCTAATTTGTTATTGATTTTGACTTTTGCTTGAACAAGTAATGGTCTGACTCTATACAGAGAGTTGATTAGGAAATGATACCTAAATCAATCCATTAAAATATAATCAATTGCATTTTTTGTAATCATCATGTCCACCTCTGCCTATTTTTCTTGTTAAAGAAAATATTCATAATGTACAAGGATAAGAATTCTGTATAGTCTATATGCCATTGACTTCTTTTACTTTTTTTATTCCTGAACCATGTTTTCCAACATATTTTCCAGTCTTGACTAATTCTACTTTTATGTTAAAATCAAACAGTATAACATGTTGATTTAATTTGGAAAGTCTTATTGAGTTCTTCACACAACCTCTCTACCTCCTCATCTCTCTATGAAATGTTCATACAGAAACTACAATTGTCTTCATAGTACTCTTTATAGTCTATATAGTCATCTATTTATCTTCAGTGTTTCCATACAAAATGGCCATGTTTCCCATAAATTGATGTTTCTCGTTGTCTTTAACTGCCTGGTAAAATCTGCTCTTCCAACTTTTATTTGTCTCTAAGGAAAATCTTTGAATTGTTTTTCCATTTAGTTGCAACTTCCTTTTGCCTTCCATTTTAATTTTTAGAGGAAAATATATATCTATATCTATAGATGGTTATCTATAGATGTAGCTATAAAGCCCTTTAGTAATCTGTCTGTCCCTTGATCACTAGACAACAATCTCACATTTAGAGTACCAATAGCTAAATTAGTGTTTATATATAATTTAAAAACTGTATGATGCTCAGTACCCTTGTACACTTCTCTCACCACTCTGATTCACTTCATAGTAGAAGTAGGCAAAGGCCACATAGGACTGGAGACCATTTAAATTTTTTTTCTGGGTTGTCTTGGCCAAAGGATTCAACAGCAAGAGTCCAACCTGTTACTACTATTGAATCTCACTATATTTATCCAGGCTGGTGCTCAGAAAATAGACAGACTTTTTCTAGAATAATAATCAAAGCCTTTGAAGTAGAACTTTTACTCTGGTGGCATAGCCTTCAAGAAGCCAGGATCATCTGATTTTTATATAGTAGGCAATGATGATGATGATGATGATGATGATGATGATGATATCTAGTATTTATCTGGCACTTTCAGGTTTGTAAAGTGTTTTGTACATGTCATTTCATTTGATCCTCACAACAACCTTGGTGGTGGGGGTGGTAAATGCTATTGCTATCCCCAATTTACAGATGAAGAAACTGAATCTGAAAGAGGTTGTATGACTTAACCAGTATCCTATAACAGGGAACTAATTGAGGCAGGATTTGAACTCAAGTCTTCCAGATTCCAGGTCCAGCACTCTACCAACTACACAGAAAAATTAATGCCATTTTAGAAGGCATTCAGAGAGGCATGGTATGTAGAATGAGAAGTGATAGTCCACTTTACTGTGCTCTGATCAATCCACTTCTGGAATCTTGTGTTCAATTCTAGGTGCCATGTTTTAGGAAGGATACTGAGAAACTAAAGAGTATCTAGGTAGGATCATAGATCAGAGAACACCAATTACTTCTTCCTATGAGACTGAAAAAAGGAAGGTGGAAAATGGGGAAATATACAAAGTGTCTTAAAATAGAGGAGAGATGTTGAGGGAATTCACATATGATAGTCACTATTCTCCAGAGGTGAGGAGATCTGTATAGACTAAAGGAGTAGTGTAAGGTTTGTGAGAATGAAGTCAAGAGTGAGCTGATAAAATGGGAGAATAGGGATGGGTAAAGAGAATGAAGATTGTATTGAAGGCAAAGAACAGGTTAAGTGGGAGTAAAGGAGTGGGAGAGGTGGAAGGATGAAAGTTGTTATCAAAGAAAGAAATTTCAGTTAGAGACCTCAGAACTCTGAATTCCTTGTATTGCAAATGACTAGAAGGAAAAGAAACTTAAATTTACTTTAATCCAAACTTAAACATAATGGATAAACATGTTAACTCTTCTTCTGTACTGCAGATAGCTGATTTCAGTGTTTTTGTGAGTTGGTGTGTTTGTGGTATGTAAGTGATCAGTCTATGTGCAAATTTGGAGGCAGATGTACTTGCTTTCTAAACTCACTTGAATTTATAGACTATTAAGTAAAATAAAGAAAATAAAAAACAAAAGTAGAATTAAATTTTATAGCAATCATCTTTAAAATATGCAATTTAGTACATTGTTTGCTAACTCACTTTTAAAATTTTTAAATATTTTTGTTCTGAAATTAATTACCAAAAAACAGAACACCCATAAACATAGTGGAAAACAGAAGAGATTTCTGTAGGGTAGAGGTATCAAAGACACAAACTGCAACATTCAGTGGTGCTGCCCAAACCAGATTAAAATGTAATTGGCAAATAGTTAACAAAGCAAATAAAAATACAATGGAACACAGACAACATTAATTTGTGCTTTCCTAATTCAATATACAGTCTGCAGAGATCTTTTTGTATGATTTAGTGGTCCTCTTTCTATTTGAGTTTGACCCTATTGCCATAAGGAACTTGGAGTCTTTATTTTTATCATTTATTATTTAAATTATACACAAAATCTGTCATTTTTATGTCATATTCGCCGCCAAATAAATCAACGTCCCCATCCCCTAACCTGTGAGCCATGTCTTGTTACAAAGAATAAAAAAGAAAGAAAAAAACCCTGTATTTCATCAAAACTAACAATTACATCAACTAAGTCTGACAGTATGTGCAATATTCCATACCTGTAGTCCCGTACTACTTCAAAGAAAGGAAGAAGATTCATTTTATCCCCTGACTTTTGGCATAAACTTGATCAGTATCTTTACATAGTCCCTCCCTTCCTTCCTTCCTCCCTTCCTTCTTCCTTTCCTTCCTCCCTTCCTTCCTTCCTTCCTTCCTTCCTTCCTTCCCTCCTTCCTTTCTTCCATTCATTTTTTTTGTTTTTTTCCATTGACTGAAGTGTAGTCATTATGGTCACAATTCCTTCTAATGAATTTCTTGATTATTCTTTCAAGTAGCAGGAAAAAAAAAACCCTTACATTTACATTGTATGTTGATAGTTCTTCTAGCCTTGATTTTTGTTGTTTGCTGTTCAGTTGTTTCAGTCATATCCTATTTTTGTGATCCCATTGGGGGTTTTCTTTTCCTTCTCCAGCTTATTTTACAAATGAGGAAACTGACGCAAATAGGGATAATGACTTACCCAAGGTCATACAGTTAGTAAGTGTCTGAGGCCAGATTTGAACTCAGAAGATGAATCTTCCTGACTCTATCCACTGTGCCACCTAGTTGCTTGTTCAGCCTTGGTTACTCCCAGGTTAAATAAGGTTCACCTTGGGGGACAGTGTGATACAAAGCAAAAAACAAAACAGAACAGAACACTGCATTTAGAATCTGTGAGCTTTCTTGGGCAAGGCATTTCTCTCTCAGTCTCAGTTTCCTTATATATAAAATGAGAGAGCTGGACTAGTTGATTTCTAAATTTCCCTCCAGTTCTAAATCCAATGATCCCATAATCTAAGATCCTGTCATCTAGGTGTTTGTAGATAGACACACTAACCTACAAATTGGCTTATTTCTACTTATGCATACATACACATACATGTATACATACATACATACATACATACATGTATATAAATATATAAAATACGCATACATATATATGTATGTATATGCACATATATACATACACACATAAATATCATTATCGTTCAAAATGAAGTGTTTTACAGTATCTCAGAGATAGGGCCTTCAAGAACACACAGCATTCTTATGGGCTCCATTTTCTCTGGCTCTGCATAAGCAGCCCTTGCCCCTAACGTAGGCATTGACTCTGAGTCAAAGTGACGTCCAGGCAGCTAAGTGGCCAGCTCTGGGGCCCCCCAGTTCATTGTTACCATGGGTGCGCCTTTCCATGGTAACAATGAGCCACTGAGATGGCACTTCATGCTGAAGAAGGAGAACACAGAGTGGTGAACAGATGGCCTCTTGTCTGTTTCCACTTTGGGCACGACAGATGAGCAATGCCTCCAATTCTATCATTGAAAGCAGAGAGCTATTTAAGATGTTTGGGATCTACAACGCTCGTCGTGGAGCCAAGGAGCAGCACCAGGAGCATTCATGCAGGCCCTGTACTGGAGTAGCCATAGTAACGAGAATTGTGCTCCAGGACGCTGTAACTTGCTGCACATATTATCCGAGAAAAGGAGCCAAGGGATAGGAGAGGACATCCAGCAGGACTGCCAGATGGTTTCCATAGTCAGCAGACATTGAGGATACATCCATTTTACTCCAATCACAGGAGAAGTTTATTTTTTTAAAATCATCTTCCTTTAATTTTTAAAAAATGCATTAATCTTTGTTTTTTATCATCTTAATTTCTAAATATATCATTCTACTTTCCTACTCAGCAAACTATCCCTTGTATCAAAGAGTGAAATAAAAAGAGAGAAAAAAGGCAGTTTGGCAAAATAACCAGTACAGGCTCCTTAAATTAAGTCTGATGATATATACAACGTTCCATACCTGCAACTGCCCCCTTCCCTGCCCGCCCCAACTCTGCAAAGATGAATGGGATGTGCATTTTCTCAACTTTTCCCCAAGACCAAGCTTGGCCTTTATAATCACTAGTGATCAGTTTCATTTTTTGATTGTCATACCTTCCTTTTATGTTTTTGTAGCCATCATATTTATTGCTTTCCTGGTCCTGTTTAGTTCATGCTGTATTAGTTCATATGTATCTTCTCATGCTTGATGCTTTGTTTGTGAAAGGAAAGAATTGCATGCTAGTGTGATCCGTAGAGTGGCATCATTTAATTTGGCTCAATTCAGCATTTATTAAGCACCTACTACATCCCCAGGCTTTAGTTGTTGGGGGAGAGAGGGAATAAGCACTTATTAAGCATTGACTGTATGCCAACACTGTGCTAAGTGCTTTATAATTATCTCATTTGATCCTCACAACAGTCTTTGGAAGTATGTGCTGTTATCATTCCTAGTTTACAGTTGAGGAAAGTGAGGCAGATAAAGGTTCAGTGATTTGCCAAGGGTCATACAGCTAGTAAGTGTCTGGGGTCAGATTTGAACTCAGATCTTCCTGGTCCCTACTCCAGTGCTCCATGAACTGCGATACCTAGCTGACCCTAGCTGCTGGGGTTACAAAGACAAAAATGAGAACAGTCCCAGTCTTGAAGGAACTTACATCCTACTTTCTTGGTGACTATAAGCCATTGATTTCAGCACTGGTGTTGAAACATTCCAAAATATACTTAGTTATTTCAAAACAATGTTACAAAATGCCCAAAATATTCTAGAAAAGAATTTATTTTTATTTGAATAAAAGTCCCATACCCTACAGCATTTGGAGGTAGAAATGGTTGCAAAATCACTGAGTACCCCAACTTCCAAAAGGTTGGAGAGCATTGATTTAGGCTAAACCTGCAATGTGTTGTATCTTCCTTTCTCCTTTCATAAAACAAGAACAAATCTCCCAGGGTATTGAGTGACTTCTTGATTTTCTTTATGTTTTCATCAGAAATCTATGATCATAAGTTGATCCATAGAGCAATCTTTTCCATTGGAGTAACTGGAAGAAAATAAGAGCTTTCTAATTGTGAGTGCATTTGATAAGACTTTGCATTTTCAACTGCCTACATGCTCAAACTCATGACGTTCTCAGGGCTCCCTGAATTCCTCCACAATAGAATACATGGCTAGGAAACCTCAGACAATCCCCAATCAGGGATATGATGGAAGAGATGCAATGCTCCCTGAAGCAAAACCAGAATTCTGTACAATTAATGACAATTGGAGCACCCCACATATACATGAATGAGTCACATAGTCAATTACATCCATTGTTTAGATCACTAATGAGGATATCAGGACAAAAGCTTTCTCGTTGTTATTGTTGTTGTTGTTAGTTTGTGGTATAGAATTGATAGTGAATCTCCAGGTCTAAATTTAATGAATCTTATAAGTAAATCTTCCCCACCAGCAAAGAAGTCTGTAAGCTCATTAAAGAGAACTGGATCTGGTTTGCAAGGCCAAGGAAGGAACAACTGGGTCATAGTTGTTTGTGCTAATCATATCCTGCAGGTGAGCAGGAGGATCCTGCTTCCATGGTAGCTAATCCCACACCATTCACAAACATCTGACATTTAACGATTCAGTTTTCATAGTCAATACAGTACGAAGAGTACCTGCAGCTCAGCTGGATGATAAATGAGCATGGCCATGACCTAGGAAGCAGACTGTACAAATGGGGTAGAGGGGTGGGGGTGGAGGATATGGAAGTGGGGAGGCTGAGTCTTACTTGATGAGTGGCAACAGCAAGGATGGAAAGCTACATTCCACTGTGCATCCTGACACTTATTTTCCATGAAAATTCCATATAGACAACTTCATTTCTCTGGGTTTCCATGCTCAGAGTCTCTCTAATAAATCATTGAAAGGCCTTCAGGTGACAGGGTCTAGGAATGAACTCTCTAAAATTGCACTGAAAGTTGCCCCAACCAGTGACCCCAACAAATCACAGGACACAGAGATCAAGACTCTGGAGGACACAAATGATATAATTTGAAGGCAAAATTAATCAACAAGATAAAGTAAAAAGAACAGAATTTGATGCAGTTAGTACATTGTAGAAGGACAATGGCCCAGGGATAATACATGTGTGTGAATGCCTGGCCTAGACAACCAGTTTCTAAAGAGATCCTGGACTAGGAATAGTGGTCCTTTTTATTTAGCTCTTTTTATGTGGGGGATAAGGAGTAGAGGATGAAGGGAGAATGAAGTCCTATGATTTCAGTAGCATAAGGAATTTCTGATGATTAAACTACCTCTTCCAATGAGGATTGAATCTCTGTTTGCTCTGTATATACCTCTATGTCATTAGAATGTAAGCTCCTTCAGAGGTGGAATTTTTTTTATTTGTTGTACTTATATTCCTACTACTTAATAGAGTGCTGATTGATTGATCAGCAATTTCTATAGTTTTTAGTACTGAGAAGTTGTCATCCTCCCATATTGACAGAGCCAGCATGTATCAGAGGTGGCACTTGAACATAGGCCTTTCTGACTTTGAGGTTGGCTCACTGTGGCTTGTTTCATGCACTTTGGTTTCTCAGTTCAGCAAATATATTCTGATAATGGTGTGTGTGTGTGTGTGTGTGTGTGTGTGTGTGTGTGTGAGTGAGAGAGAGAGAGAGAGAGAGAAAGAGAGAGAAAGAGAGAGAGTTATGGTGGTTTATCTTACTGTTTCAGAAAAGTGACCTTCTTATTGTTCTGCTTAGATGACATGACATCTCTGATCTGTGCCTTCCAGCAAGTTTCCCTCCCCCTCCCCCAATCTCCATGTCTTGAATATATTTCCTCATCATCTCCACATCTTAGAACCTCTAGTTTCATCATTCAAAGCACAGTACAGGTTCAGTTTCCTTCACAAATCTTTTTCCTGATTACAATCCTCCCCCCCAACCCCCATTTTTAATGTCCTCTTCTTTTTGAAATTGCTTTCTGTGTAGTCTGTATTTATTTGTCTGGGTACATACTGTAGCTCTCCAGTAGTATAAAATTTCTTTGAGTCCAGAGGCTGTTTTGTTTCTGACTTTTTATCCCTAGAGTTCAATGCAATGTCATATACACTTTTTTTTATGGTAACTATGATTTCATTGGCACAGGGAGCTCCTTGTGACAAAACTCCCTCTTCTCATGCAAATTTGCAACTGCTCTGTAACTTTAAGAGTTCCTTTGAGCCCTGAGATATTAAGTGACTTGTCCTGGGTCAGGTAGCCAATAAATATCAGAGAAGGGAGAGTAAATACTTCTTGGATTGAATTGAATAAAACATCTGAAAAAATAAGGGTACCAGTGTTCCCATGCCCTAGCCACATGACTTTGCTCTTAATTCTGGTCTGAGCAAGAGTATTGGACTTAGAGTCAGGAAGACCTAAATTCAAATCCCTCCTCAGACACTTACCAGCTGTGTGACCCTGGGCATTTCATTTAACTTCCCTCTGCTTTGGTTTCCCCATCTATAAAAGGGGGAAAAGAGCCCTAACCTCCCATGGTTGTTGTGAGGATCAAATGTGATAATATTTGTAAAGTTCTTTGTAAATCTTAAAGCATTATATTATTATTAATATTATTTTTATTATATGATAGATCTCTAGTCATAAGCATCAATTTACTCTAAAATACTTGGCAATAAAATTTAGACCTTTACTCTTTATACCTCTCCTTGATTTTAGACTTTAACACTTATTACTACTATGATTATGATAAGATGAGAATGGCTATTACTACTAACTACTACTACTACTACTAACTACTACTACTATTACTATTACTAACTGCTACTATTACTACTACTGCTACTATTACTGCTGCTGCTGCTGCTGCTACTACTACTACCACTACTACTACTACTACTACTACTACTACTACTACTACTGCTACTGCTGCTGCAACTGTTGCTGCTAAGGAGTCAGCCTTGGAGTAGTGAAGACTGGATTGAAATCCAGCTTCTGAGAGTACTATCTGTATGATCCTGGACAAGTCATTGAATGCCTGGGTGCCTTCAGACAACTCTCCAAGACTATAACTTTCATCCTAGCTACTTGCTTGCATTGGTAAAAGGCATTTCCTGACTAGGAATCCCCTCATCTAAGAAATCACCTCTCTGTACAAAACAAAGCAAAAATACAATCAGCCTTGCTGGCACTCCTGCCATGACACTCCTGCCACCACTGGCTTATATTTATATAATATATATTTATATATTATATATATTATATTATAATATATATTTATATATTATATATTTATATAATTATATTATATAATTTATATAATTAACACTTTGTGCCCATTTTCTTAGCTGATCCTAAAAACAACCCTACAATGTAGGAAGGTAGTACATTATCATTATAGATCTTTTACTGATTAGGAATCTGAAGATCCCAGTCTGCCTTCTTTTAGAGATGGTTATTGCAAGGTCTGAAGAGCTAAATCAAGGATTAAAAGCAATCCATATTTCTCACCCATCCCCCAACATTTAGCAGTAACTACTCTCTAAATGGATAGTCATGTGATATAAATGCTACTATTATGTCACTAAAAGGCAAAGGCAAGACCAACTGTACATTTTGATAGGATTTGATGAAAAAACATTATGTTTAACTTGATCTTGATTAGATAGTGAGTACAGGGAATGGGACAGCTCCCAAAGTCCCCTTGGGTACTTCCAATTGAGAGAAATGCTCTTGTGGCTGCTGTTATATAACATAAATGATAAATGAAGTAGCTTAGTCCATAACTTAGCCTCACTTCTACACACAGAAATTCATATATCAGTAGCATCTTGACTGGTGAGGTGATTCACAGTTAAATAAGGCACTCATTAAGGAAAAGGCCAGGTCATTCAGGACACACTGAAAGGAAGACAGTCGTAGCAGGCAGAGCGGTCCAGTTGAAATGAATTCCAAGGAAGCAATGATATAGGGCTTCCAAAGCACAAAAAATGATCATGTTCCCTGAATTTTAAATATAGAATTTTGAAAAAAAATGTCTTTCAAGCTCAGCCTCTTTGTTGCTTACTACAGGACCAAATGACCTGCAGCACCAATTATCAATACCTCATAAGACTTTGTTTTGATCCACTTTGTTTCCACTTCACACACTGCCTTTTGCCTGTGGCTCTTTACTTTCCCCACCCATATCTTGTTTTCTGAATTTGTTATCAATCAATCAGTCAACAAACATTTACTTTAGTGCCAGCCACTATGCTAAGTACTAGGGCTATAAAGGCAAAAATGAAATTTTCTGCTCTCTAAGAACTTACATTCTATCAGAAAGACAACATGTACTTTATATGCTTATATACAAAATCTATGTAAGGCAATTTGGTAGAGGGGTGGATTTAGGGATATTTCTCATCTCATTTAGGGATGCTTTCTGCATCAGTAGCTGCTAATCATAGAGTGCTTTGGGTCCTCTTCCTACAGAAGAATTTCTCTGCTGCCTCATTTTTCCTCTTCCCATGGTATAAGACCACCATTCAGTGTTATAGAATTTTCTCAACTGCAGCCACTGAGAGGTCCTGAAGATCCAGGAGGGAACTTGGTTGCATTTCCTGATTTCCATTCATTGATTTAAAAAAATTCCCAAGGATACCTAGAGTTCGTAGAAACATCAGATCCCCTGTAGAGAGGGCATCCTATTTGGAAGTCCTGGATCCTAATGACCCAAACAATTAATGATCTCCAGGCCATTATTATCAGTGGATAGAGCACTGGACCTAGAGTTAGGTAGACCTGAGTTCAAATACAGCTTCAGACACTTACTAGCTATGTGACCCTGGGCAGGTCACTTATCCTCTGTATGCCTCAGTTTCCTCAATTGTAAAATGGGGATAATAATATCTACATTGTAGGGTTATTGTGAGGATCAAATGAAGTAATATTTGGTTGGAAAGCACTTACCACAGTGCCTGGAATATAATAGGTGATTAATAAATGCTTGTTTCTTCCTTACTTTCCTGAGCATAGGGCTAGGAGAGAATAATACCCTTATAGATATTAAATTTATACTCTAAACAGAAATTAGGTCTCTAGTTACATGGGGTCCTACCCACTGAGTTAATGATGAGCATGTGCCTTGAGGGCTAGGAGCAAATCTCATGATTCAGTCATGCCCTTCAGAAGCTGACTTTTTTTAGGAGATGGGTTTTTAACAGAAATAAGAAGAAAAAGGGTAGATCACAAATTAACAATTAGTTACTAATATAGTAGTATAATATTGATTTCTCTCAGAGATTATATTACCGTATACTGCCAACATTCTCCTTTGTCTATCTACCTAATCCATTACATGTACAGAAACACACATACATCTCATGGGTATTTATGTTTGACTCCTTTAATTAAAAATGATCTTTTCTTCCTCAGGTCTTATTCAGCACTAGGATTACACTTCTTTATGTCTCCTGGTTACATTAAGGAAGCCAGAGCAGCTAAGCTGTGGGGCCAGCAAATAGCAGGTGGCAAAAAAAAAAAATAGTCCTGAGGATTGTACCAATGTCTTTCCCAGCCTGAGGAAGCCTAGAGACTATAGGTAAGAGCAAGGAGAGCTATAACTTCAAAGCTGGTAAATTTTAGACTGGCCCTGTTTATTGCTATTGCAGAGCTATTTGTCATGGGAAGGCAGAGAGATGGTAGAACCAGGTGAAGATTTTGCTTTGGTAAAGCAGTATGATTCTCTAAATCAGATCCTCCACATGCATTTCTCTGTTTCCCCTATCATGTGTATCTCTGGGAACATTTTATTTGTCAGACTATGCTGCAAACTGCCTGAAATCTTGGCAAATAAATGAATGAATGAATGAATGAATGAAAAAAGCATTTATTAAATGCTTACTATGTGTCAAGTTTAGTGTTAAGCGCTGAGTGATACAAAAGCTCCGTATCTTCAAAGAGTTTATCTTCTAATGACTGAGACAAAACATATAGAATGGTATCCCTGGAGTAGAATTTTGATTTGGAAAGTTATAGGGATAGCAAGCAGAACAGTAAAGGAGAATAATAATATATTCTTTCCAGTAGCAAGGAGCAATAACTGTATTGCTTTGATTATGGTTCCAGAACTGGAAGGGAACTGGTACAGTAGAGACAGACAGCGTGGCCAAAGATCTGGCAAAAACAGTTTGGGAAAGTAAAGTATGCGGAGGGGGAATAAGGAAAAGTACAACTGAAATCGTTGGTCTGATAGAGTGGCCCATATATAAGGAACTCACCAATCAGGACCTCCAGAGCCCAGAATGGAAGTTTGAGAACTAAAAAGGGCTAGTTACTCCAAGGAATGGTTTCTGGTTCAGAAAGCAAGACAGATGGCAAGAAGATGGCAGGAGGGTAAGGTAAAGTATGTCTAGAGTGTAGCTGGCCTGATAGAATGGGCCACATCAGAGGAGGCTCCTAATCAGAACTGTGGATACCTTAGCTGAAAGGCCTAAGTAGTCCAGGTATGCTCTCTGGACCATATATTAAGGCAGTTGTTGAGGAGATGGTGGGTGAACAATGTGAGGCATGGCTAGAGAGATGGCCTGATACAGTGGATCATACATAAGGTTCTCATCAATAAAGGAAAAGAAAACACTGGTTGATTTTGTGTGATAAATCTTGTCAAAAGATCAGCAACAACTTCAAATTTGATCTTACCTTCTGGGACCTCTTTCCCCTTGGCCATGCCTGTCAAGGGGCCCTGACTGATACCTTATTCTGTTTTGTATCATTGTTATTTGCACAGATTTTGACTTCAGCATAAGTTCAAAAAGGGCTGGGGCCCTGCCATATTTCACTTTTGTATCTCCCCTGCCAGTCAGTGCCCAGCATAATACTTTAAATCGGTCAATCCTCTATTTTACTCAGTCCGTTCTAGATCTAACCTGAGAAAGTCAAAAGGCAGATATGAGACTCAAACTCCTGAAAAGTTTTGTTCACTGTTTCTTCTTTTCTGTGCCTCTCCACCTTCTTTTAAAAATAGAAGGTACAAGATCAGAAATTATATGCCGTTGTTGTCAGAGATGGTTTTCATTGCTTACGATGATGAGAGATGGAGCTTCTTATACTGCCATCCTCACTAGGAAAGACTGAAGGGAACCTAATGGCTCCACAAACTCCAGCTGTCTCTGGAAAAGAGCAGTTTGCTGATAAATGGGAACCTGGAAAGGCAATAATGCCAAATTTTAACTCTTTAGGCCCATTCAATAGGCTATTTACCTTACTTCCTGAAAATGTGTTTTATTTCTGACTTTATCTGTCCATCTTTCAGAATTCTGTCAGTGAGTGTTGGGTGATTGGTGGGTGCAATGTCTCTATTTAGCGTGATCAGCTGCCTTGTTCACCTCTCCTCCTCTGTCTCTGTTTCCCTCTTTTAATAGCTTTCCTCACTATTTGTATATGTTAGAAACCAAAGACTGCACCAGAGAAGAACACAGTTATCAATCAAACATTAATTTCAGTCCTTTCACAGTTTTATGGCTAGTGATAATTACTTGTTTCTACAGTTTAAATAGATTGTACAGTTTCTACTGTTTCTGCAGTTTAAACAGATATTTATGAATTGTCTACTGTGTGTAAGATGGTGTTTATTTTAAGTAAGAGAGTCTATGTAAGTTAAAGCCAATGATATCCATGTGTAAATAAAAATATGTTTGGATGTCATAAATCATTTAAAATTTTAGCTTTCTTTTGCAAAGAAAAGACTAAGATAGCCTGGATTTGTGTGCTGACACATAGAATTCAATTAGATTAAACAAGCATTTGTGAAGCACCTATGTGTTAGGTACTCAGGATTCAAAGACAAAAATGAAACTCCTTGCCCTGAAGGAGCTTATATTCTATGGGAGGGGGAGGGGAACAACCCATGCATAAATAAGAAAATGCAAAATATGTAGAAAATAAATAGAAAGTAACTGTAGCCATCATAACTGAGGGAATCAAGAAAGGCACCTTCCTGTAGGGACTGGTTCTTTAGCTATTTTGAAAGGGATCTAGGTATTCCAAGAAGTGGATTGAGGAGATAGAGCATTCCTGATATTATGAATACCCTGTACATAGACAATGAGGTAGGAGATGGTATGTTATGTATGGGGGGAAGCATTAAGAAGAGAATAACCATTTATATTGTGACTGTATGTGGCAGGGACTATGCTAGTGCTTTACAAATATTATCTCATTTGATCCTCACAATGACCCTTCAGAGTAGGCGCTGTTATTATCTCCTTTTTACAGTTGAGAAAACTCTGACAAACTAAGATTAATTGACTTTTCCAGGGTCACAGTCTAGTAAGTATCTAAGGCTGGATTTACACTCAGGTCTTCTTGATTTCAGGCCCAGTGATCTATCCCCTGCGCCCACCTCACTGACCCTATGCAGGGGAGTAATGTAAATTGATATACAGTATTACTTAAGTGAAGAGATGAGCATGCTTCACAAAAGGAAAAGTAACCAAATTCTGGTTCATAAATGTGTCATATTTTTATACTCTTACAAGTAAATAGCTTTTATATATCTTTAATCATAACATGCATATTTAACATATCAGAATTATTGAATCCTACAGTTGGAAGAGACCTTAGTGATAATTTAGTTGAAATCCATGTCAGATAAATTTCCTCTACAACTTCCCTGACCAGTAGCCATATAGACCCTCCTTGAACACCTTCAGTGACAGTGACTTCATTGCCTTGGGCAGCAAACTATTACATTTTTAGGTAGTATCATTAGGCTGTTCTTCTTTAGACTTTCCTAAGCTGAAATCTGCCTCCCTACCCATTACTCCTACTTTTTCTGCCTTTGGCCAAAGAGAATGTACTTAACTCCTCTTCCACACTACAGCCTTTACAATATTTAAAGACAATAAAATTAGTTTCCATTTGCCTTTCTTGAGCCTAAACATCCTGAGTTCCTTCAATGGAGTCTTGTAAAACATAATTATGAGCCCCTTCTATCTTCTCTACTTTCTCAGGTACTCCTTCCTTAGTGTCCTCCTCTGATGCCTCAACATGTTGACCCTGGGTCCTTGAAGGCTTTACCAGTGGAACCTAAGTTCTAGCAGACCTCAACCATCAAAGGCTTCGAGTGCAGGCTTGGTAATAACTGTTGTTCAAGGGTAAGCATACCAGTTAGGTTCAGGAAGCCTCACCTCCCCGTGGGCCAGAGGGTCATCAATTTTTCCAGCCATAGCAGCTCTGGGAGACCATCTACTAAAACACTAAGGATTGTAGTCTGCAGTGGTGGAGGGAGGATGAAGATGGAAATTATGGTTCTGTTAAGTTTTGGCGCAACCTTCTATTCCTTTTGTAACTTTTCTCTGGGCCAGATATAAAATTAAAATGGGTGTTTCTTAAATGAGTGAGGACAGTTTCTTTAAATTGATAGGTTTCTACTAAGGAAAAAATGAAGGAAAGTTTTCCCTTTAAGGATGTGAGCACCTGTCTTTGTTCCACCCTGTTTTACCAAAGCCAATGGCTTCCTCAGGAACAAAAGCGTTCAAAAAATTCTATCTTTTACTTGATGAAATTCATAAATACCTGCCATATACAATTTGTCTCCTCAATTTAGGTCATTGATGAAAGCTGATGTTGTTGGCAGATTAGGTGAATATCAGGATGTATTGATCAAAGGAACTAATATTGATTCAAGTGAAGTGGAAATCAATATTGAATCCAAGTAACCATAAATCTTGATATTCTTTGAAATAAGCATACATATTGTTATGCATTTTATTATTAGTCATTAAATCAGTTGAGTTAGAAATATGCTTAATGCATTCTGGCAAATAGCCATGCTTCCATTTGCCTATAGCAAGCAGTTTCTTATGCCAGGTAAGTAGTAGTAGAAGCTTATTTCATCAAATTTACCAGCAATGTGACTTTTCTGGGGCAAGAGTGGCCTGGGAAAACATGCTTGTAGGCTGATAAAGGGTACTTATTCACACTTATTTGTTAGACTACTTTAAAAAGTCAGCATATGTCTGTTGCATTTACTATGATTATGGTTTATTACCTGGGTTCAAGTTTGACTATATACAGGTCATTGCTGATGACCATAAAAGTCAATACATAAATTGAATGAGTATGTATAGAGGTTGAACTAGTAGACTGGCCTCAGTTTATCTCAATCTAGATGTATTTGCCAGAGCTAGAGCAATTCTGCATTCATGGCACTGAGGGAGAAACAGAACTTCATGCAATTTTCAGGGCTGTCAGCCTCAAGATGCAGAGCTCAGCTTGGTGCTCACTCTTGCTTTACCTACCAGTTGTCAGGTAGAGTATATGTGGAGCTGGAAGGGAAAAACTGACATGGGTATACATTAACCCATCATATGGCAAGCTGCCTAAGAACTGGCAACTGGCTATGTTGGCCATCTATATAGGTAAACTATCAAACTCTGGGAACTTGGAAAGTCAGTACAAAGAGTATACCTTTTCACCAATATCATATCCTATGTAGGACCTAATGGATGGGTAGTATAATGAAATGGGATATGGTACCCTGATCCTGTGATGACTCTTCAACCAGTCCTATCTACTACTCCATATCAGTATGTCTATCAGTTAGTAAATATGCATTTATCAAGTTAAGCATTGGGGATTCAAAGAAAAGCAAAAATAGTCCCTGCCTTCAAGAAGCATACATTTTAACGGGGAGATAGTATGTAAATAACTCAGTTCATATGAGATATAAACAGAGTAGATGGAAAGTATATCAGGCCTAGTCTATAAAAGAGCATAAATATCACTTACTATATAGCATAAGGGATTTTCAAGGTACAGGCTACATGCAGATTATATAACTTAAAATGTGTTTGCCATCACAAGTATTTTATCACAGATATAAAGTATTAAATTCTTTCTTCCAGCACTATTAACTTGTTTACCCCACCTCTGAACTTAATTTCCAGAATCCTTTGCCCATAGGCATTGGTGATGTTTATTTACTCATCTCTGGAACTGCTGCCCAGTGAGTCTGCATATTCATTATTGACCAAGTGCAAACTTACCTTGTCCACTATGTCTGGTTGTCCCAAGATCCCAGATGAGTCCAAGTTTCACTTTTTTCAACCCATCTAGCCAACTATATGGGCCATATTGTGATCTGGCTGTTCCTGTGCTTCCTTTATCTCCTTTCACACTTATGCAATAATCAAACTAAAACTACCCCAGATTTTAGATAAAACCCACAATGGATTGTCTTATGAATTAACTCACTCTTCATGGAAATGTCCAGACCAAAAGTCTTTTCCTGTCAAGTACACCCCTGTATATGTCATCTTCTAAGGTAAAGGAAAGAAGAAAAGGAGGTAGCAAAGAAGGAAACAAGCATTTATTAAGCACCTACTATGTGCCAGGCACCAAGCTAAGGGCTTTACAAATATTATCTTATTTGATCCTCACAAGAACTCTGGGAGGTAGGTGATATTATTATCCCCATTTTACAGCTGAAGAAACTGAAGCAAACAGTGGTTAAATGACTTGCTAAGGGTCACATAGCTAGTAAATGACTGGGACCAGATTTGAACAAAGGTCTTCCTGACTCAAGGCCAAGCACTCTATCTATGGCACCACCAGCTGCCTTGAGACATTAGATTGTAAGCTACTTGAGGAAAAGGACTATCTCACTTTTTTGTACTTGTATTCCCAGAGTTTAGTGAAGTGTTGGGAACATGATAAACACTTAAATGCTTCATTTATTCATTCATTCAATGATTTAATCATTGATTTGTTGATTCATCCATTCCTTCATTATTATCATAAATCCACTTTGGTCCACTTTGGTTCCTTTAGGCTCTGGATCCTAGAGGTCACAGTACCATTGACTAATACATATTGCTTTAATCTTCTAGGCCCAGGCCAAAGAAATAAACTTCTTTTCTGCTTGGGCATCAGTTCAGTCCTCTCCCCTCAACTTAAAAAACAAAACAAAACAAATTATATAACCAACTACTTTGCCATCCTGGGCTGCATTTCCTTAGCTCTCTGGAATTTTGCTGTCTATATAAGTACCTTATAACTAGCACTTGCTCTCAAGTCATTCACTTTCTCAAAAATCCTTATCTGGATTAGCACATTGTGGTTTTCAGGAATTCTTATCTTTTCTATTTGTTTTCTGTCTAAAGCCCCTGAGAGGTATAGAGACCATAAGATCTGCTATGAAATTGTTTCTTGATTAAAACAAACAGACAGATAAACAAACAAAGCTATTTGACTCAATAGAGACAAATGTGTCTATAAAGGCTTTTTTTCAAATAAGGTGTCTCCCACATGTATCCATATACATTTCAATATACAGTTCTGTGACAGATTCAATTATAGAACTATCTTTGTTTAAAGCCTATGTAAGTGCTGACATTAGTCAGTCAGTCAATAAACATTAATTAAGTACCCATTATATACCAAGTGCCTTGCTAAATACACATCAAGCAAGAAAGGCATAAAACAGGGAGATATGTTGAGGAACAGTTTGCTAGTGTCAGTGATATACACGACAATATAATGCTATATTCTACATTATAATATTATATATCATACAGTATATTATATCATAATATATACATATGAGTCATAAAACACAAATATAAAATATTTTATATATTATCATAAAACATATATTTTATGTAAATATATTGTATATAAAATATATTTATATAAAATAAAATATAAATATAAAATAAATCACAAAATATATATGAAAAGGCATAATATAGTACTATGCAATATAATATAAAAACATACCTGGAGAGGTGTTTTGGAGATAAAAAGATACTGAGTTGGATACAGTGACCAGGATAACAATTGTGCTCGGTTGTCTTGTATGGTCTTACATTGCCCTGAATTCTTGCATTGCATTACGTTGGCCAAATTGGCGAGAGTGCTAAAAAGTATACAATATAAAAATTAATTGGAGGAGCTGGAGATATTTGGCCTGAACAAAAAAAGGCTTATAGCCTGATGATTATCTTCAGGTATTTTAATGTTTGTTGCTGGGAAGAGGAATTACATGTAATCAACTTGGAGCCAGCAGGTAGCATTAAGAACACTGAATGACAGTTGCAGAGAGGCAGATTTCAGCTCAATGTAAAGAAATACTTCCTAATCATTGGAGCTGTCCAAATGGAATGACTCATTTGGTTCCCTAATAACTGGAACTCTTTAAGGAAGTTCCATGAATGCTAGAGAAATGATTCTCATTGAGGAATAGACTGACTTCTGAGGTTCCTTCCAACTCTATTAACTCAGCCTTATTGATTTGGATTCAAAATAAAACATAATTTTTCTTTTGTGTTATTAAGAAATAAGGTCCTTTTAAACGTCAGTATCAGGATACCTTGTTGCTAAGAATAAGCATCACTTAATCTTATTCATTTAAATTCAAAGAAGAAACAGGTTTAAACACATAAGTATCAATCTGTAGTTGATTGTATAGACAGACATCCATGTTTAATTGCTCAAAGCCCTTGATCTAAGACACTTCAAATTATGTCTAGGATGAAGCACTAAATAGCTAACTTGGACATTAAGAATGAAGTCAGAGATTAGAGAGACAATATATCAAATAGATATTTTGGCCTTTCTAACAGCCTTCTAGAGCAACAAAAATATGTATAAGTTAATTGAAATTTACCAGTAATGACTTCAGTTTTTCATGAAAGGTCAGAGTACCTTTCATGAAGTTACACAGCAAGATTTGGTATCAGCTCTAAGGCAGCAGGAAAGAGGCTTAGGGAAACTGTGAAGTGACCCTCCTTGAGGATGAAAGGGAGAATTACCTTCTTTGGTCACTCCTTGTTTTACAGTGTTAATTGTGCAATATTACAGAAGTGAGGAGAAAGAAAACTGCTTAGTAGATGGAAACTTTTTGACAGAAATCCCAAGAATTTTGAATTTGAAGGTGACTAAATTGTATTTTTATAAAGTGGAGGAAACATAGCCAACAAATGTTTAAAATGTCTAAAACTGATCAATAACATTTCACTCTTCTAGGGATCCAATTATAAGAAAATTCAAAACATTTTAGCATTCATGATAGATACCAAAAGTAATCTCCAAAAGATCAAGGTTCTAGCAGCTACAAGTCAGAGAGCCCAATGAGTCTGAATTATTACTGTCTAATAGAAACCACAAAAATGCACTCTTAAACAAAATATTCCTGTGTTAGCTATCATATTGCACACATATAAGTATACACATATGTATGAACACAAATGCATGCACACACAGGCACAATGAACACATAAAACATCTGTACACAAAATATACACACATACAATGCAGCATAAACATGTATGCACTTCCACAGAGCACATATGTACATATACATGCATGCAAATAAAATAATGCATGTATATATTCATACACAAAGAATAAAGATCTAAGGACTCAAGCCTAAAAGGGAGAAGACACAAATGAAAATTTGTCTGTCTTGACCACAGACTCTGAAAGGATTAAGGAGCTACATTCAGCCCAACACTGGGCCACACATTAAAATACAAATGTAATCAAAGAACAGAACATTCTGAGAACCACTACATATGCTGATGAGGATAGATCCTTCTAAAGGAATACTCTTCTTTCTAAGCTCTGGGTATGGTGACCCCATCAAATGATCTGAAATTGCTTTGTATAGCTTCTGTTGTCTGGGACATAGATAAACAGAATCATAATTGTGAAGCCAGTGGCACTTGTCTTATCACCAGCTTCCTCAGTTTCTTTCCCTTTCTCCCTCAGTGGCATCTCCCTCACCACCTTTCCAGATTCCTGGTCTCTTCCTGCTTTCTGGTCCTCTTTCCTTACTCAGGAAACATCTGACTTCATCTAGGTTTTTACTGAAATTCACCCATGCCAGTAGGTTTGTGCCTCTGGAATTTCTATTTCCTCTTTTCTCACAAACCCCACCAGCAGCCTGTATCTTCCCCTTCCTTCATCTCCTGTATCCATCTATATTCCATTCCTACAACATCAAATTTTCAGGTACTTGTCATGGAGATGTTAGGTAAGTACTATTAACATCTCCCAGGGGATATTGACAATAGAAAAGGAACTTCTTAAAGATGAAAAATCTTCTTAGACTCAAAGCAATAGAATTATAATGGTGAAGTTATAGTTGTCTAATCGTTATTTGGGCCAAAGACTCATTCTTGCCTTGTGTCCCTGTCCACTTATTTGGTAGAAGAGACTGCTAGTCGATTAATGAAAAAGATTGAGATAAATGGAAATAATAAAGCATACCTATATATCCCCAACTCATGGATGTCACCACCCTCCACCAGGTTCTATATTTTGATAATGTAATTTTAAATTAGGGATGACATTTTCACACCAATAGGCATATATTAAAGTGAAGAGAAACTTCAAAGCAAAGAAAATTGTGTTAGTGAAAAAGTAACCTTCAAAATGTAATGTGGAAATTAAGAATAATAAAATACGTCAGGCTTGGGAACAGACAAAGGTATTCTAAGACTCAGCTATGCCATGTTATGGTTCTCTTGGAGGATTCAAGATAAAACCTAGAATTTAGATTGACTGGAAGTAAGTATGTCCAAATATTCAATGGCTCACATTTGAGGAAGATATGACTATAAAAGGCAGATGACTTAGAGAATATTGTGGGAAGAGCAATGGATTTGAAATTAAAAGATGAATGTTCAAGTCTCAGCTCACTACTTGCTAGATATGGGAATCAGGCAGGATATTTTATATATCAATAATAATTCAAATTAATATTATAGTTGTTAGCACTTAACCCAAATAGTTGTATTGAGATAATTAAATGAGATAATTAAGTACTAAACCAAATCTCTGCTCTTATCAATGTGCTTATTCCCACAAAGATGCTGATCTTAAACCATCCATTCTGTGAACTCTTGTCCATCCCCTCTTTCAGTTCCCCAGATGTATCTACCCAGTGTGCGGGGGACCTTTCTCTCTTTCTCTTTCTTTTTTTTCTCTTTCTCTTTCATTGTGAGGATAACAATGGAACATGTAGTTCATGGATTATCCCTTACTTCCAATTCAATTTAATTAAGCTCAAAAGGCATTTATTAAGCACCAACAATGTACCAGTCCCTGAGTTAGGTACTGGAGATAGAAAGACCAAAATAAAAAGCCATTACACTCAAGGAGCTTACATTCTATTGGGGAGGAAACATACTTAGAGATAAATTAGTTTAAGATTTACAAAGCAACTACATAGTAATTTTTAGGAATAGGGGAGAAAGGCTCAGAATTAGGTGGATAAAAGTTAGTACTTTATCTAAGCCATGAATAATTCTAGGGAATCCCAGAGATAGAGGTAAGAAAGAAGAGCACCCCAGGCATGGGGTAAAGGCCCAAAGACACCACACAAGCAGTCAAACTTCTTTTAAGTCATATATTTCTTTTTTTTATTTTTTTAGTAATAAATTTATTTATTTTTAGTTTTCAACATTTATTCCCACAAGATTTTGAATTCCAAATTTTCACTCCATCTTGCCCCTACCCTTACCCCAAGATGGCATGCTTTCTGAATACTCCCTCCCCTAGTCTGCCTTTTCTTCTATCTCTCCTCCCTTTCTCTTATCCGCTTCTCCTTCAATTTTCCTGTAGAGCAGGATGGATTTCTGTACCCCATTTCCTATATTTCTTATTTCCCAGTTGCATGAGAAAACATTTTTTAAACATGTGTTTTTAAAACTTTGGGTTCCAAATTTTCTCCCTTCCTCCTTCCCCACCCACCCTCATTGAAAAGACAAACAACTCAATACAGGTTATACATGTACAGTTATGCAAAACACTTCCAGAGCAGACATGCTGTGAAAAACTAACTCTATTTTCCTTAATCCTATCCTGCCCCCCATTTATTCTATTCTTTCTTTTGACTCTGACCCTCCTCAGAAGTATTTGCTTCTGATCACCCCCTTTCCCAATCTGCCCTCCCCTCTATCATGCCCCTCCTCTCTTGTCCCCTTCCCCCCTCCATTTTCCTGTAGATTAAGACAGATTTCCATACCCAATTGAGTGTGTATGTTATTCCCTCCTTAAGTCAAATACTATGAGAATAAGATTCACTCATTCCCTCTCACCTTCCCCCATTTTCCCTACACTGTAAAAGCCTTTTCTTTTCTAGTTTTTTTTTGTGAGATAAGTTCTACCTCTTCCTTTCTCCTTCTCCTAATATAATCCTCTCTCACCCCTTAATTTTATTCTCCAGATAGCACCCCTTCATCTTCAACTCACCCTGTGTACTCTATCTATCTATCTATATGTATATTATATATATATGTATATATATACATATATACACACACACACACATACATATAATTTTTTCCCTCCAACTGCCCTAAGACTGACAAATATCATCTTTCCATGCAGGAATGTAAACAGTTCAACCTTAATAAGTCTCTTATGATTTCTTTTTTCTGTTTACCTCTTCATGTTCAACTTGAGTCTTGTATTTGAAAGTCAAATTTTCTATTCAGCTCTGGTCTTTTCATCAAGAATGCTTGAAAGTCCTCTATTTCACTGAATGACCATTTTTCCTCTGAAGGATTATACTCAGTTTTGCTGGGTAGGTGATTCTTGGTTGTAATCCAATCTTCTTAGCCCTCTGGAATATTATATTCCACACCCTGTGGTCCCTTAATGTAGAAGCTGCTAAATCTTGTGTTATCCTGATTGTGTTTCCACAATACTTGAATTGTTTCTTTCTGGCTGCTTACAATATTTTATCCTTGACCTGGGAACTCTGGAATTTGGCTATAATGTTCCTAGGAGTTTTTCTTTGGGGATCTCTTTCAGGAGGAGATCAGTGGATTCTTTCAATTTCTATTTTAACTTCTGGTTCTAGAATATCAGGGCAGCTTTCCTTGATAATTTCTTGAAAGATGATGTCTAGGTTCTTTTTTTGATCATGGCTTTCAGATAGTCCAATAATTTTTAAATTCTCTCTGTATTTTCCAGGTCAGTTGTTTCTCCAATGAGATATTTCACATTGTTTTCTAATTTTTCATTCTTTTGGATTTGTTTTACAGTGTCTTGATTTCTCATAAAGTCAATAGCTTCTAATTGCTCTATTCTAATTTTTAAGGAAGTATTTTCTTCAGTAAACTTTTGGACTTCCTTTTCCATTTGGCCAATTTTGCGTTTTAGGACATTCTTCTCCCCATTGGCTTTTTGGACCTCTTTTGCCATTTGGGTTAGGCTATTTTTAAGGTGTTATTTTCTTTAGTATTTTTTGGGGTCTCCTTTAGCAAGCTGTTAACTTGTTTTTCATGATTTTCTTGCATCACTCTCATTTGTCTCCCCAGTTTTTCCTCTACTTTTGAGCTCTTCCAAGGCCTGGGACTGATTCACATTTTTCTTGGAGGATTTGGATGGAGGAGCTTTGACTTTGTTGTCTTCTTCTGGTTGTATATTTTGATCTTCTTTGTCACCAAAGTAAGATAATACAGTCTGACTCTTTTTGTGCTGCTTACTCATGATCCCAGCCAATTACTTGAGTTTTAAACTCTTTGTTAAGGTAAGAGTCTGCTTCCAATGTGGAGAATGTACTGTCCCAAGCTTCGGGTGTTTGTACAGCTGTTTTCAGAGCTACTTCTAGAGACCTGTAAATTTTCAGTTCTTCCAAGGTGCTATGATAAGGGGCGAGGTGTTTCCTCTCCACAGCCACAACAAGCTTTGCCACACCAGCATTCCTCCTCGCCCCAGGACCGCCCCCTCAGTACCGTGGCCCAGATCCAAGCATAGGCAAAGCAAGAGATTCCTGCCTCAGCACTGGCAAAGAGATCCCTCCAATGCCCCTCTGCTCAGCCACTGGATTCCCCCTCAGTCTGTGGGCCAGAAGCTCCGGAGGCAGCCGCAGCCCCTGGCCATGCTTGGGACCTGTGGCTGAGACCTAGCTTTTCTCTCTCACCACAGTCACAGACTTTTCCCACTGACCTTTCAAGATGTCTTTGGCATTCATGGATTGAGAAGCCTGGAAACTAACAGAGTTGTCTGCGATTCAGTCTTCTGAGGCCTTCTCCAGATTCGCTGCAGCCTGCGCACCCACGTCAAACTGTGCTCCTCTCCCAGTCTGGCGCAATATACCTTCCCGATCAACCATCCAGGTTGTCTTGGGCTGGAAATTTGTTTCACTCTGTCTTTTTGTGGGTTCTGCTGCTTTAGAATTTGTTTAGAGTCATTTTTTTACAGGTCTTTGGAGGGGTTTGAGGGAGAGCTCAAGCAAGTCACTGCTTTCACTCTGCCATCTTGTCTCCACCCCTCATATATTTCTTTAATGAAATCCTATATGTTGATTTTCCTTCACAATGCCTTGATTGCAATGGTGAGGGGCTGCTGATACCTACCATATGCCTTTCATTTGTTGTTTGGGAGAGTCTAAATTTATATTCTTCAGAGACTATAATGTTCCATGATTTACAGCCATATAATACTCAAATCTGTGGATCTATGGTTTTATACATTGTGATGTTACTTCTAATGATGCATATTATAACCCATTTGTGCCTAGCTATCCTATGCAACTTCTGCCCATATCTACCCATAGATTGAACACAAGGGGGTCTTTCCAATGAGAAGATGAGCGCAGATGTTGGTAGTTATTGATCCCTTAGTTGCTTTTTTTGAAGTAATAATAAAGTCTGACTTTTTTCAACATTTTTGATATTTTAACAAGTTTCAGATACATTATATAATTAATTTTCTGATATTTTCAAACTTACATTGCTTCTGGTACAGACCTTTTGAATTTCCATATCATCTAGTCTTGCTGCTTTTCTCTCTCTCTTTTTATTTTGTTTCTTCCATTGAGATTTCCATTTTCTCTACAAGCATATCTGGAACTGTGATAAAATAATTCCAGTGTCTTTGAAAATGAAAACGAATTTGTTATAAACATCTTTTTTCCATTTTATGTCAGCTTTTCTTTAATCCTTCCATTTTCATTTAAATTATATTTGGGGTGACTTTGCTTAGTTCAATCTCTAGACAAGATTTCTCTAAATTGGCTTTTGTTTCCCTTTGTTTATCATATTAATGATCAGAGGGTCTTCAAACTAAGTTTTTAAAAAAGTTTTTTTGTCATCTAAGTAATCTTATATAATTTGGCATATTCATGGGAACACCTTGTTAGAAGATAATATTTCAGGCAGGTTTACTCTACCAAATCAAATTTTAAAAACTATAGAAACACTGCATTTTTACATAATATTGCTCATAATCTTCCATCATCTTTCTCCATAAGGTTTTACAAATTAATTTTTTTTTAATTTTAAATCAGTAATGTCTTTGGCTAAAATCAATAATATCCTTCTGCTTGGCAAGTAAGTCGGGTAAATGCTTGCTGGCTAAGAAGGTTAGGAGGCTCTTTGTTCTTCTTAACATAGTGATTGCTTTACACTGGTTAAATTTCTATTTAAAATTGCTATAATTGGTGTCAATGTCCTTCCTCCAGCCATGTGTCACTTTTTAGCTTCAATGAATTGCTTAAATAGGTTAGGTTGGAGTTGTTTATTTCCATATATATATATTTTCTCACTTAATTTCTTTTTTTTTAACTTTTTAGGCATTTGGGGTTAAGTGACTTGCCCAGGGTCACACAGCTAGTGTCAAGTGTTTGGTCTGAGGCTAGATTTGAACTCAGGTCCTCCTGACTTCAGGGCCACTACTCTATCCACTGTGCCACCTAGCTGCCCCCACTTAATTTCTTGTAGCTAGCTTTATGTTGATTTTTTTCTTCGCATTAAAATGGCAGTTGTTGGATTGTACATGGATAGCTTATTTAAGAATGAATCCCACATCAGCAGCAAGTTGTTTACTGTCTGTTCACATACAATTCATTTTTTGTGAGGTTATTCATGACATTGCTTTCATATTCTTTTCATGAGGAAAGATTCTATGATATATATGTGGGAGACTTCTGCACAGTCTTTAAATCTCTTTGGAGTTTCTCATTTCTTAATATTGAACTATATTTTCCACCATATTTTCACAATCCTTATCTAGTTTCACTTTTGTATCAAAATCACCAAGTATCAAAATACATTCTGATTTCATTTGAAGGGTCTTTCTGCATTCTTTATAGATTTTTTTTTTTACCTTTTCACTCTCTACAACAGATGTTAGCACATAAGCTGCTACCATTTTCATGGTGGTCATTTAGAAAATGCTTATCACATTTGCAACACTACAATATGACCAAATGTCCCATAAAATGATTTCCATTGCCTTCAAACACATGCTAAAATCAATTTCACCAACTTCTCTATTTGCCTTCCCAAAATGAGTCACTTTTGTCCTTGTATTCTCAGTTCCTAGCACAAAGACTGACACATAGTAGGTGCTTAATAAACATTTGTTAATTAAGTAATTGATTAATCATTTCATTTAGCTCAACTTCTTTTTATCTTTGAGTTTTATTTGGAGCAAGTCTGCCAAGATTTTTACAATTCAATCCCTGTAGTAATATACTCATTTATTGATTATCGGACAAGAACCTCACATTTAGAATATCAATAACTGAGTTAACATTTGTAGATGTTTTAAAAACATGGTGACTATTAGCATCCTTGTCCTTCTTTTTGGTCATTGTCACTGGCACTGCAGAAGCAGAAGGGTTGTACAGGAGTGAGGCCTATGGTGTGTTTATCTTGATTTTATGGATTCTCATGGCCAGAAGAGTCTCCATCACCAAGGAACCAGCCTCTGTACTTAGCTTTATGATAAAAGCATCTCTGAACTCAGCTAAGCTGGTCTTGGGAAAGCAGTCTATCACTAGGATTTACTCACAATCTTTTCAGGAAGGTGGTGCCTACCAGAGCTTGTACTCTGCTGGCATAACTTTTGAGAATTTTGGAATACTTTCCTAACCAACATGCAGTATTGGAGCAGGACTCAAGAAATAATATATATCAAATTCTCAATAAATATGCTATTATGATCCCTGAAAATTACAGCAATAGGAACCTTTTACAGATGTGCAGAAGTAAAATAAAGTCCCCTCCACCTGATCCTCAACCATTGAATGATATGGTGACAGCTATGTGGGAAAGAGACACCCACAGATCCTCTGGGACTTTGTGCTTAAGATAGTAAGAACTATCATTCATTATTAATATAATAAAATTCTATATAACTACCTCCAGCCAAATGACAAAAAGGAGGATCTAGTTGAAACAAAAATAGAATCTAATAATTATGGGCATAATTCTTCTCCTCCTCCATAGTAACTCTTTTTTGGAATTCTCATTGACTTCAGAGAGAGGGTGGAACACTTTTGAGAAGTTAAAGCCTGATAAACAAATGTGGAAGCAGTAAGTGCTATTAAATACCCAAATCAAGAGTCAGGCCTGGAATGTATGTATTAATGATGAGCTAATGAGTGGATGGAGTAAACCACCATTCTAAATTTCATCTATTATATTATTCACATGAGTATTCCAATTATCTACCATTCATTATTCAACACATCTATTAAATGAGACTAGATTACAATACAATGTGAAACCAGAAACACATTTAGAGTCAAATTACTATTGATCATCACAATGAATTGGGGCCACAATGACAACTTCCTTTAGATCAGAAAACCATTGTTGTTTGACCAGAAAGCCTCCATCTGGAGTGCTATATGTTTTCTAATTGTCTCCCAGTTTTAAGTCTCTACTCCAATACATCTTCTACCAGCTAGCGAAGTAATTTTTCTAGAGCATAAATCCAACTATGTCACTCCCCAAAACAATAACTCTTAAACATCTTAAAACTAATCTGTCCATAATTGAACTCATTATGTTTCCTCCTAAACCATCCCCTATTCTTGAAATCCCTACTGATGTCAAGGATACCACCATCCTCTCAGTCACCCAGATTCACAACCTAAGTGTCATCCTTAACTTCTCACTCTCATCTTTCCATATGCAATTAATTGTCATGGCCTGTGGATTTTACTTTTTTATATATCTCTTAAGTATGTTCCCTTTTCTCCTCTGATGCTGCCACCATTCTGGTGCAAGCTCTCATTGCTTATACCTGGACTATTGCAAAAAATCTGCTGGTTGGTCTGCCTGATACAAGTCTGTCCCCAGTCCTGTCCATCCTCCACTCAGCTGTCAAAAATTATATTCCTGAAATATAGGTCTGAGCATACCATTCCCCACTCAATAAACTCTGGGGGGTTCCCTACACCTCCATGATCAAATATAAAATATTCTGATGGTCAAAGCACTTCATTCTCTGCCTCTCACTACCTTTCTTACACATTATTCATGCCCACATATTCTGTGATATAATGATACTGGCTTCCTTGATGTTCCTCAAGTAAGACACTCCACCTCCCGTTTCTAGGCATTTTTCCTGGCTGCTCCCACTCCTAGAATGATCTCCTTCACTTCTTTGCCTACTGACTTCCCTGACCTGGTGCTCCATCCACCACACCATTTAGTTCCTTCTATTTTATACATGTCCCTAGTTATTTATGCATTTTCTCCTATCACTAGAATTTGAGCTTTTTGAGGGAAAATTTTTCCTTTCTTAGCACAGTGCCTGGTACATGGTGAGTGCTTGATAAATACTTTTTGTTATTTGTTTTTGTTGGCAGATCAACTGACAGGATAGGTGGTACCCAATTACATTTATCAGCTACATGAGAAAAAAAAAGATTATCATCACACTTCATTGTTTAATGTTGTCCCCCAGCTTGACTATCCCATCTGCTCTTTACCAGGTTTGATCTCAAAAGCTTATTGGTTGTTTCCATTGTTGGGTTCATTCTAAAGAATGTGCTGCAATCTTAGAAGTCAATTCTAAAAAAATACTGCGGTAGGATAATTGTAATTAACCACAGAAAAGCTGCTCTTTGATCTGTTCTGATAGCTGTTTCCTATAGAACCAACTGATCCTCATAGCTATACCTTTACAACTCATCCCCAACTTCCCCAACTTGAATTGTACAACTTTGCATTATTGTTCCCCAGTAAATTAATACTTTTCAAATCTTATTCTTGGTGGCAATCCAAATGCAAATTTAGACACTTCCTGGTCATAAAATAATTTATCTTAGAAAAATTAAATACATTGAGTGAATTTGAATTCTCACAAAACCAAAAGTTGGGTAATTTCTATTCTGTTTGAAACAATCCTAAAAACCTGTCAGAATTTAAATGTTGCCCATTTACCTGGGATGGTAACATAAATTGATTTTTTTTCAGAAGAGAGGGTCTCCCTCATATCTGTTTTTTGAACTTCTGCTGTATCTGCTACTATATGTACATGAAATTTGCCATGTAGAGTGATTAAGTCACAACATTTTTACATACATGCCAAGATTTTTTAGAAGAGGAGGGAGTTGAGTAGGCCTGTCCATGTGCTGCTCCAATCTCCTCTACTGAAATAGAATTTTCTAAGTTACCATTGGCCCCTTAATAAACAAATCTATTATTTTTCCCAGTATTTTTAATGAACTTCTTTGCTGCATTTGACATCCCTCTTCAAAATTACCTCATTTGCCTTCTATGACACTGAACTATTTTTATCTTCTTCCAACTTCTGTATTTATTCCTCTTTCTCCTCCAGTAGCTGTCCTTCTTCCTCTGCCTTCTCAATGTGACTTCAGTTTTCCAAGGTTGGCTCCATCAAGAGTAGGCCCTTCAATACTAACCTCATCTCCTCTTCTGATAGGGTTACTATTTTGGTAGATTAGGTGAATATCGGATGTATGTATAAAAAGGGATAAACAGGGGTACCCCTTGGTTTGGCCCAGAGCTAAACCAGAACAGAGCAGGAGTGAGAGTGGGGACTACTATTTACCTCTTGCAATGGACTGGGCCTGACTCAGATAGGTTTCCTGGCAGTTTCAACCCAAAATTGGAAGGGAAGAAACACTTGAAATTTATCTTTGTTGTTGTTTTCAGTGGGTTCCTATTCTTTGTGTCCCAATTTGGGGTTTTACTGGCAAAAATGCTAGAATGGTTTGCCATTTCCTTCTCCAGATCACTTTACAGATAAGGAAACTGAGGCAAAAAGGGTTAAGTAACTTGTCCAGGGTTACACAGCTAGTAAGTGTTTGAGGCCAGATTTGAAGCAAGGAAAACGAGTCTTCCTGATTTCAGGTCCAGTACTCTATCCATTGCACCACCTAGCTGCCCTGAAGTTTATTTAACAATTAACAAAAGAAGAGTTACTTAATCATAGCAGGGAAAGGATATTCAGAACAGGGGAGAAATGTTCATCAAGGATAAAGCACTGATTTCAATTAAGCATTGTTTAATAGTGGTCTGAAGTATCTAGGAAATCCTGGCCATTTGTACCCTGGTGACCAGGAAGCTGTGGCAATGTCCCAAGCCTTAGTACCTTAAGCCAGTTAATCTCGGGAATGATTTTTAAAACATATTAAGGAAAAACTATCTTTGCATGAGATTGGCAATGGAGGGGAGAAAGATTAAGATATTGTTCTCAACACATCTTCACATAGTTTAACAAAACTGTAAAGAAGTATTTTAAAGTCTTTCATATTTCTCTTATGGAGAAAATGGAAAGACATGGACAAGATAGTAGTATAGTTATGTGGATTTCTAACTAATTGAAAGACTAGATCCAAATAGTAGTTAGTAATGGTTTGCTAATTTATAGGATGTATCTACTGAAGTGCCAGGTCACCTGTACTTGGTCCCATCCTATTTAATATTTATTAGTGACTTGAATAAAGGCATGCTGTCAAATATTTAGATAAGCAAAGTTAAGAGGGAAAGGTGAAACATTAAATGACAGAATCAAGATACAGAAAGATCTTGAGAGATCCTAATATTGGGCTAAATCTAATGAGATGAAATTTGAAAGGGTTACATACAAGGTCTTATTCTTGTGTCCCAAAACTTAAATTCAAAATTGCAACATGGAGGATATTTAGATAAACAGCAGTTGTTCTTAGAAAGTTCTGGGAGTTGTAGTGAACTGTATACTCACTGTAGTCCACATTGCTATGTGCCTCAAAATGATGCCATATAGGAATCAACTGACAGAACTGGAGAAGTTGAACTTGGGGAAGAGAAAGTTTTTGGTGAAGGGGCTGATAGTTATCTTTAAGTAGTTGAACAGATTCATTATTTGAGAGATTAGACAATATTTCCTTGGCCTAACATAGTAAAACTAGGAGCCATGGGTGCATGTTAAAGTAGGTATCATTTCATTCTTTTTCGTTTTATCTCTCATACCAACTACAGTCTGTCACATAATAGGAACTTAATTAATGCTTATTGATTGACTGATTAAAATTATAGAGAAGCAGTTCTCTAGTCAGGTTGAGGACTTCAAGGCACAGAAGCAGAGTTTTGCACTTGGTTGAAATATGGGGTTTATTCATGGTTTATCAACAACTTAGGAGACAAAGGATATTGATGGTATATATGTCAATGACAGTTGGGTGGTACAGTGGATAGAATATTGGGTTTGGAGTCAAATCCAACCTCAGACACTCACTATTTGTGTGACCCTGAATAAATCACTTAACCACCATCTGCCTCAGTTTCCTCAACTGTAAAATGCAGATAATAATAGCACCTACTTTCTGGGATTATTGTGAGGATCAAATGAGATATTTGTAAAGTACTTAGCACAGAGTACTGGCACAGATGAGGCACTTAATAAATTCTTATTTTCCCCCACCCATTTATATGTCCTAATTGCTTCACTACCACTCAGGTCTTGGTTGCAAGAAATAAAGCATTGTTTTCAGGCAATCTGAGGCAACGACACCTGCCCAGAATTTTACAGTTTTATTCGGGGTGGTCTGGGATAGTTAGGGCCTATGAATATTTTTACTGAAGTAGATGAAAGGAGATGATACCTACAATAAATTCATCAATCTAGAGAAAGCAAGCCTTGCTCATTTAGAGTACACCAATCATGAGTATGTTAGAGAGGAATAAACATGGATGTTAGAATTTCTTTGGTGCCGGTGGCTATGCTTAATGAGCTCATCTGTCATTACAGCTGTTTTATTTCAATATGTCATCCTTGGTGGAAAGGGCCCTACTATAACCAGACTGTATTAGGCAGATTTAGTCTTGAAATTAAAAAAAAAAATAACTTTCATAGTAACTAGAGTTATCCAAAAGACTGCTTCTGGACAGTCAGTTTCCCTTCTTAAAGGTACTCAAGCAAAGTCTGAATGATCACTTGGGGATATTTTTAGAAGAAAGTTTCCTGAGGAATGTTTTGGATCAGCCAGCCTTTGAGGCCAAAGGATTATAAAATCATAGTGCTAAACCTGGAAGGGGTCATAGAGGTCTTCTGGGTGAAATCCTTCATTTTATAGATGAAGAAACTGAAGTAGCAAGTGGCAGTGGCAGGATTTTGAATGTAGGTCATTTGATTCCAAATCTCACATTCCTTCCACTGCTCCATCAGGACTCTTTAAATTCTGACTTTCCATGATTCACTTCTTATCACCTCAAGCCTAGACTACTGATGTGGCCTTCATGCTCACATTCCTTTTCTACTCCAATTTGTTCAAATTTCAGTTCACTGCCATAATATTTTCAAATATAAAAAGATCTGTGATTTCACCAGCATGGAAAACTTCTGTGAAGTCCCTGTACCAAAGACGATACACAGAAGATGGATCAGAAAAGTCCTAGAGAATTAGTTGGGGGCACAAAGAGGTAAAGTAACTGGATCAGGGTGACAGAGCTTGTGAATGTCAGGGTGTGACTTCCAAGTGGAAATATTCAGTAGACAGTTGGAATATGGAATTATAGAGAGGACGGAGATAGAGATACGGATTTGCTCTTGGGACTCTATATAAGAGTAGAAATGCTAAAGCATGTAAATATTCAAGGAAGTTAAGGGAAGACAGCTAGAAAATTCTATTATATTAATGAAAAAGGGGAAAGAGAGAAAATCAGAGTTTACTATGTATGCAAGAAACTGACATATGGTTAATTGTAGAAAATATTTTGCTTTGTGTTCAGAAATCATTACAAATCTGTATACTAAGTACCTTTTGTAGTAAAACAAACACAATGCCCCAAACATATGTGCACCAAATAAAACAATGTATATATAAGACCTTCAAAAATATAAATCATTACATAAATGTGTGGTTGTTGTTATTGCTGTTTAGTTGTTTCAGTAGTGTCCAATTCTTCGTGACCTCATTTGGGGTTTTCTTGGCAAAGATTTACCATTTCCTTCTCCAGATAATTTTACAGATAAGCAAATTGTGTGAAGCAACTTGCCCAGGGTCACATAGCTAGTAACTGTTTAACAACAGATTTTTAACTCAAGTCTTCCTGTCCAGGCCTATAGCTCTATCCACCGTGTCATCTAGCCACCCAATATAAATGTTAATTATCATTATTTTTCTGTTCTCTAAAATCGCCATCCCCAGTTCTTTCAGTCACGTGCATGATCTCAAGGCACTTCACTATTCTGATCACAATGTCCTTCATAGAATGTGGTACCCAGATTGGAACCCAGTTTTCCAAATATTTTCCAACTATGGCAGAGTACAACAGGAGTATCTCTTCCTTATGTGAAGAGGCACTCTTCACATTAGCTTTTCTTGGATGTCATATTCCAGAATTAATTCATCTTGAGCTTGCTGTTCTTCTCCATAAAGACAATTAACTAGCCATGTTTCTGTCTTGTAATTGTAAAAATGTTATTTAAATCCAAGGGTAATACTTTACATTTAAACCTATTTAAATTTATATTTACTGAATTTGGTCCACTTTTCTAGCCTGTTATGGCCTTTTTGAATCCCTACTCTGTCACCCAGTGTATTGGCCATTTCTCCCAGGTTTGTATCATCTATAAATTTGATAAATCTACCATCTATTCCTTTATCTAATTCACTGCATAAAATTTTAATCAGCATAGGCCCATTCCACAAACCTTATATTTCTTATGTTCTCCTCACAGTGCTAGGTACATAATGCTTAATAAATACTTGTGGTTTGATCAATTAGCATACACTTTTGCTCTTAATTTGATACCAGGTAAAAGTGATGGGGCTTTAAGTGGACTCCAAGCTCAATATGAGCCAACAATCTTAAATGGCAGCCAAAAAACACGCAAAATACAAAAACCCCTCAAATTTAATGTGATCTTAGAGTACATTAATAGAGCCATAGTATCCAGAATAAGGGAGGTTACAGTCCTGCTATACCTTAATCTAGTGAAACTATATCTGGAGTATAGATTACTTCTGGGTAGCAAATTTTATGAAGGACACCGCAAGCTCAAACATGTCTAGTGACTAGCCATCAGGATGATGAAGGAACAGGAGACCATGCCAGTTGAAGTCCAGGGCTTTTTAATCTAGAGAAAAGCAGACCAGACACAGTCATAGGGGGAAGGGAGAAGAATGGAAGGAAGTGAAGTATGATAACTATCTTTAAATATCTGAAGGTAGTTATCACGTGGAGGAACGATTAGACTTATTTTGCTTAACCACACAGGAAAAACTTGAAACAATGTGCTTAAGTTGTCAGGAGGTAGATTTAATCCTGATATATTGGGGGGGGGGAGACCTTATTAACAATTAGAGTCATTCAAAGCAAAATGGACTGAGAAAGTTACTGAATTCTCCTTTACTGGAAGTCTTCAGTTGGAGGCTCAATGATCACTTGTCTTAGATATTGTACAGGGCAGTTCAGACTAGATGGCTTCTGAGACATACGCTTAGATATAATTATTCTGAGTTTTAAGCCCAGAAGCCCAGGAGAGAAGATTCTACAACATGAAAGAGGAAGACTCGGGGAAGCTAGGTAGCACAGTAGATAGAGCACCAGCCCTGGAATCAGGAGGACCTGAGTTCAAATCCGGCCTCAGAAACATAACACTTACTAGCTGTGTGACTCTGGGCAAGTCACTTAACCCCCTTTGCCCAACCAAAAAAAAAAAAGAAAGAAAGAAAGAAGAAAACTCAACAAAAGAGGTAATTATGTATCAAGCTCACAAGAGGATTTTGAAAATGTTAATATAAATCAAAATTGTAAGAAAAAAACAATTTAAAATATGTAAAGTATTGGTGGTATAACTTTTTTAAGGCAGGTAAGTAATAAAAAAAATGAAAGACAACATGGTATAGTAGATGGAGAGCCAGTTTCGAGGTCCATGCAACTTGGCTATATTATCTATCACTCATAAAATAGTTGCTAATCTGCAATGGGTAGATGGAGTTTTTCACCATGACCTCCATACACTAGTGATACTGTATAAAAAATAATATATCATAATTTGCAAAAGACAATTTTTCATTAAAACATCAATTGGGCTTTTATTATATAGCTAGATACCTGGCAATACCACAGATATGGTTTATAAAGTAATATAACTGCCCTTTTAAGGACATTACAAAAGCTCATGTATCTACATGAGGGCTAGAATTTAAAATTGTTACGTTGGGAGGCTATACTCTTATTTTGGTGCTACTGCTGTTTTTCAATATATTTATTGACAAAAGATACAAACACTGGAGAGATATATGAACTAACATAATGTTGTAGAGCTGTGAATTGATCCAACAATTATGGAAAAAAATTTGAATTATGGTAAAAGAAAGTTGACTAAAATGTCATAAGAAAAAATTTAGAGTACATAGTATACCACGTAGCATAACCATTTCATCTCATAGATGAGAAAACTGAAACTCAGAGGTTAAGGGAATAGTCCATGGACAAGTTATTGTGATTTGAACCTAGTTATTCCTGTTTGATGGTCTACTATGCAATCCATTACACCACAATGACATATTGTTTGACGAGTGATCTCACTGATAGACATCTATCTCAAAAAAGGTTGAAGATACCGCCCCCCCCAATAAGATTCTATATATGTCAAAATATTTATTGCAGTACTTTTAGTGTTAGCATGATACTGGTATGTAATGGATGCCTAATAGATGCTTGTTGATTGATTGGTTAATCAGTTGCAACAAAGTAGAATCCCATCAATTGGGCAATAGGTAGATAGAGTTGTATGACTACACACGTATAACCTATATCAAATTTCTTGCCTTCTCAATGAGGGGTGTGGAGAAGGAGGAAGGGAGAGAATTTGGATTTCAAAGTTTTAAAAACAAATGTTAAAATTGTTTTAACATGTAACTGGGGAAAAATAAAATACTAAAAAAGAAAAGAAAATTATTTTTAAATGACCCATTCCCGAGCCATTCAAAGCCCCAGATCCATGCCTTTCATTTGGGAGTGAAAGCTGAAAAAATGTTGTACATGAATATAAGGGAACATTACTATACCATAAAAATCAATGAATATGATAAGTATAGGATAATGTGTGAACTGATGATGAGTGAAGTAAGATGAATGAGGAAAAATATTTACAATGACTATAACATAAATGGAAAGAATAAAAAAAGAATCAATGTTATTTAATGACCAAATTTGGCACTAGAGTTGAGAAGATTCACCTTTTTTTTACACTTTCATTTCTTCTTTACAGAGGTGAGGGACGAAATTACAGAATATTTTATAAGCTGTCAGACACAATTGATAGGTTAGTTGGGGTTTTTTGGTCCCTTTTTCTTTCTTTTAAAAATCTTTCTTTGAAATGGGGGGCAAAACCAAGATGGCAGAGTAAAAGCAGTGACTTGCTTGAGCTCTCCCCCCAAACCCCTCCAAATATCTATAAAAAATGGTTCTAAACAAATTCTAAAGCAGCAGAACCCACAAAAAGACAGAGTGAAACAAATTTCCAGCCAAAGGCAGCCTGGATGGTTGATCAGAAAGGTATATTGTGCCGGGAGGGGAGAGGAGCGCAGCTCAGCATGGGCGTGCAGGCCACAGCAAACCTGGAGCAGGCCTCAGAGGACTGAATCATAGGCAGCTGTGGTGGTTTCCAGACTTCTCAACCCACAAACGCCAAAGACAACTTAGAAGGTCAGTGGGAAAAGTCTGTGACTGCCGTGAGAGAAGGAGCTAGGTCTCAGCTGCCCCCCGGGGCAGCAACTGTTTCCTGAGCTTCTGGCCCACAGACTGAGGGAGAATCAAGTGGCTGATCAGAGGGGGATTGCAGGTATCTCTTTGCCAGTGCTGAAGCAGGAATCTCTTGCTTTTACCAGTGCTTGAATCTGGGTCACAGTTCTGAGGGGAGGTCCTGGGGCGAGGAGGAATGCTGGTGTGGTGGAGCTTGTTGTGGTGGTGGAGAGGAAACGCCTCGCCCCTTATCATTCCACCTTGGAAGAACTGAAAATTTACAGGTCCCTAGGAATATCTCTGAAAACAGCTGTACAAACACCCAAAGCTTGGGACAGTACATTCTCCACATTGGAAGCAGACTCTTACCTTAACAAAGAGTTTGAAACTCAAGTAATTGGCCGGGATCATGAGTAAGCAGTGCAAAAAGAGTCAGACTATATTATTTTACTTTGGTGACAAAGAAGATCAAAACATACAACCAGAAGAAGACAACAAAGTCAAAGCTCCTCCATCCAAAACCTCCAAGAAAAATGTGAATCAGTGTCAGGCCTTGGAAGAGCTCAAAAGGAATTTTGAGAAGCAAGTAAGAGAAGTAGAGGAAAAACTGGGAAGACAAATGACAGTGATGCAAGAAAATCATGAAAAACAAGTCAACAGCTTGCTAAAGGAGACCCAAAAAAAAAATACGGAAGAAAATAATATCTTAAAAACTAGCCTAACCCAAATGGCAAAAGAGGTCCAAAAAGCCAATGGGGAGAAGAATGCCCTAAAAAGCAAAATTGGCCAAATGGAAAAGGAAGTCCAAAAGATTACTGAAGAAAATACTTCCTTAAAAATTAAAATAGAGCAATTGGAAGCTATTGACTTTATGAGAAATCAAGACACTGTAAAACAAATCCAAAAGAATGCAAAATTAGAAAACAATGTGAAATATCTCATTGGAAAAACAACTGACCTGGAAAATAGATCCAGGAGAGAGAATTTAAAAATTATTGGACTATCTGAAAGCCATGATCAAAAAAAGAGCCTAGACATCAACTTTCAAGAAATTATCTGGAAAAACTGTCCTGATATTTTAGAACCAGAGGGCAAAATAGAAATTGAAAGAATCCATCAATCACCGCCTGAAAGAGATCCCCAAAGGAAAACTCCTAGGAATATTGTAGCCAAATTCCAGAGTTCCCAGGTCAAGGATAAAATATTGTAAGCAGCCAGAAAGAAACAATTCAAGTATTGTGGAAACACAATCAGGATAACACAAGGTTTAGCTGCTTCAACATTAAGGGACCACAGGGCATGGAATATAATATTCCAGAGGACAAAGGAGATAGGATTACAACCAAGAATCACCTACCCAGCAAAACTGAGTATAATCCTTCAGGGGAAAAAATGGTCATTCGGTGAGATAGAGGACTTTCAAGCATTCTTGATGAAAAGACCAGAGCTGAATAGAAAATTTGATTTTCAAATACAAGACTCAAGTGAAACATGAAGAGGTAAACAGGAAAGAGAAAGTCATAAGATACTTATTATGGTTGAACTGTTTACATTCCTGCATGGAAAGATGATATTTGTAACTCATGAGACCTCTGTCATTATTAGGGTGGTTGGAGGGGAAAAAATTATATGTATGTATATGTAGATATAGATAGATAGATAGATAGATAGATAGATAGATAGATAGATAGATGATAGAGGGCACAGGGTGAGTTGAAAATGAAGGGGTCATATTTGGAGAATAAAATTAAGGGGTGAGAGAGGATTATACTGAGAGAAGGAGAAAGGGAGAGGTAGAACAGGGTAAATTATCTCACAAAAAAAAAACAGAAAAGAAAAGGTTCTTATAATTGAGGGGAAATGGGGGAAGGTGAGAAGGAATGAGTGAATCTTATTCTCATAGAATTTGACTTAAGAAGGGAATAACATACACACTCAATTGGGTATGGAAATCTGTCTTACCCTACAGGAAAATAGGTGGGGGTGGGGGGAGAGAAGGGGACAAGAGAGTAGGGGGATGATAGAGAGGAGGGCTAATTGGGAAATGGGGTAATCAGAAGCAAGTACTTCTGAGGAGGGTCAGAGTCAAAAGAAAGAATAGAATAAATGGGTGGGTGGGATAGCATTAAGGGAAATAGAGTTAGTTTTTCACAGCATGTCTACTATGGAAGTGTTTTGCATAACTGCACATATATAACCTATATTTAGCTGTTTGCCTTATCAATGAGGGTGGGTGAGGAGGGAGGAAGGGAGAAAATTTCAAACCCAAAGTTTTAAAAACACATGTTTAAAAAAATGCTTTTACATGCAACTGGGAAATAAGAAATTCAGGAAATGGGGTACAGAAATCCATCCTGCCCTATAGGAAAATTGAAGGGGAAGGGGATAAGAGAAGTGGGGGAGAGATAGAAGGGAAGGCAGACTAGGGGAGGGAGCATTCAGAAAGCGTGCCATCTTGGGGTGGGGGAGGGGTGAGATGGGGTGAAAATTTGGAACTCAAAATCTTGTGGAAGTAAATGTTGAAAACAAAAAAAAATAAAAATTATCATAATAAAAAAATTACCATAATAAAAATTTTTCTTTGAAGATGTGCCTTACTGGGTAGGGGAGGGGAAGAGATATGATCAGAAATGAATATGATGAAAAAACAAAATGCATCAATAAAAGTAGATTAAAAATCAGTATCATTTTATAGTATCACCTTGCAGAGCGCATGTCTCCTCAGAACGAGCATTCAAACAATTCTATTGAATGGTTTACTACTAATAGTGTGATTGTTATCATCATTGTCATCATTGCCATACAGTTAGAGCTGGAAGTAAGATACCTCAGAAGTAGTCTAGTCTCAATCTTTTCGTGAGGCCAGGAAAAATTAAGTGACTTTCCTGAGATAATTTAAATGGCAGAGCTGGGATGAAAACCCAGGTCCTCTGACTTCGTTCCTGCCACTACACCATTCTGGCCATATAATCAAAGCATCAGCATCAACATCATCATCTTTTGCCCCAGGAATCAGGAGAAAGACTAAATAAAGCTGGGTAGGAAGGAATAAATAGGATTAGGGCTTGTGCACAGTAAAGAGATGATAGATTACTTTAGTCTCTAAGATTTAGCTTTTTAGAGCAGGAAAGGACTTTGAATATCACTCTAATCCAGTCTTTTAACTGAGAAAGCACAGTCCCAATGAAAGGATGGAAGTGACTTGCTGGAAGTTACACAGGTAGTAATTATCCTCAGCTATAGAACTGGGTTTTCTGACTCCAGATGCAGAGCCTGATCCCCAACACACCTCTTCTTTGCCTCTCCTATCTCCCTTTGCTGAAAGAGAAGAGCAAATTTGCAGAGAATCATTGGCAGTACTTGGAAAAGGATTCAAGGCTTCTGACTTCTCAAAGGGTGTTTGTTTCACTCTGAACCTTATATATGTGATGAATAGAAGAGCCTGAGATCTGCTGGAGTGACTTCAGAGTAAACATTGTAGCTGGCTTCATGGAGGGAGGGAAGAGCTGCCTCTACAGAAACAGGATCTATCATAATGACCTCATATTGAGCCGAAGGAAATACCAGTAGTTTTTAGATTGTCAGTTTTTCTATTAGCCCCAAGACTGAGCATGAAACATTCATTATGAGATGTCCTTATTGATTTGGCTGATGAAAATATATTGGTGCTAATAAACTTGAAAGTCTAAGACACTGGGGATAATAAAACAATTGATTTTGAACATAACATATCTCCGAATATTTCCACATGGGTCGCTCCCCACATTTCATTTCTATTAATTACCCAGATAGCAAATAGACAATTGGGTTGTAGCACCATCAATCCAGAGAGCTGTTTTTATTTGGTATTTATACAATCATCTGGAGGAAACATTTTGATTGCCTGTCACTAGCTGAATTTAATTTTAGATAAAGTGGAAAATCTGTTTGAAACCAGTAACTCCCAGATGAAAGGCATGGATCTGGGACTTCAAATGGCTCAGGAATGGGTCATTTAAAAATAATTTTTTTTTAGTACTTTATTTTCCCCCAGGTACATGTAAAAACAATTTTTAACATTTGTTTTTAAAACTTTAAGTTCCGAATTATCTCCCTTCCTCCATCTCCACACCCCTCATTGAGAAGGCAAACAATTTGATATAGGTTATACATGTGTAGTCATGCAAAACATTTCCATAATAGTCATGTTGTAAAAGAAAACATAGACCAAAAAAAAAAACATCCAGAAAAATAAAGTTAAAAAAGTATGCTTTAATCTCTAATCAGACACCAGTTCTTTCTCTGGGAATGGTTAGCATTTTTCATCATAAGTCCTTCAGAGTTGTCTTGTGTCATTATATTGCTGAAAATAGCTAAGTCATTCCTAGCTGATCATCTTATAATATTGCTATTACTTTGTACACAGTACATTTCACTTTGCATCCACTCATGTAAGTCTTTCCAGGCTTTTCTGAGAGAATTCTGCTCATCATTTCTTATAGCACAATAGTATTCTATCACAATCACACACCACAATTTGTTCAGCAATTCCCAAATTGATGTGCATTCTCTCAATTTCCAATTCTTTGCCACCAGAAAAGTGCTGTTATAAATATTTTTAAAATTAATTTATTTATTTTTAGTTTTCAACATTCACTTCAATAAGATTTTGAGCTATTAATTTTCTCCCTCTCCTTCCCCTTTTCCCTCCCCAAGACAGCATGCAATCTGATACAGTATCTACATATACATTCATATTAAACATATTTTCACATTAGTTATTTTGTAAAGAAGAACTGAACCCAATGGGAGGAACCACAAGAAAGAAGAAACAAAACAAACAAAAAAAGAGAGATCAAATAGTATGCTTCGATCTGCATTCAGACTCCATAGTTCTTTCTCTGGATATGGGTAGCATTTCTCATCATGAATCTTTTGGAGTTGTCTTAGATCCTTGTATTGCAGAGAAGAACTAAGTCTATCAAAGTTAGTCATCGCACAGTGTTGCTGTTACTGTGCACAATGTTCTCCTGGTTCTGCTCACTTCACTGAGCATCAGTTCATATAAGTCTTTCTAGGTCTTTCTGAAGTCTGCCTGCTATAAATATTTTTGTACATATAGGTCCTTTTCCTTCTTTTTTTAAAAAATCTCTTTTGGGATATAGATTTAGTAGTGATGTTACTAGGTCGGAGGGTATGCATGATTTTATAGCCCTTTGGGCATAGTTCCAAATTGCTCTACAGAATGGTTGAATAGATTCACAACTCCATCAACAATGCATTAATGCCCCACTTTTCCCACAACCCCTCCAACATTTGTCATTTTCCTTTTTTGTCCTATTAACCAATCTAATAGGTATGTGGCAATATCTCATAATTGTTTTAATTTGAATTTCTCCAATCAATAGTTAGAAGATTTTTTTTATATGGCTAAAGATAGCTTTGGTTACTTCATCTGAAAACTGTTCATATTTTTTGATCATTTATCAGAAGGGAAATGGCTCTCATTTTAATAAATTTGATTCAGTTCTCCATATATTTGATAAATGAAGCCTTTATCAGAGAAACTTGCTTCAAAATTTTTTCACAGTTACTATTACTAAATGTATTTTCATCCACCCTATCCCACCTTTATTCTAGTCTCTATCCTTTCACCCTGTCCCTCCTGAAAAGTATTTTGCTTCTGACTAACCCCCCTTCAATCTGCCTTCCCTTCTATCACTCCCCACTCTTATCCTCTTCCCCTCCTACTTTCCTGTAGAGTATGATAGATTTCTATACTCAATTTGAGTGTGTATGTTGTCCTCTCTTTGAGCCAATTCTGATGAGAGTAAGGTTCACTCACCCCTCCCCCAATATCCCCCACTTTCCCCTCCACTGTAAAAGCTTTTTCTTGCCTCTTTTATGTGAGACAATTTACCCCTTTCTGCCTCTCCCTTTCATTTTCTCCCAGTACATTCCTCTTTCACCCCTTAATTTTATTTTTGTACGTATCATCCCTTCATATTCAACTCACACCTGTGCCCTCTGTCTATGTATACTCCTTCTTACTGCCCTAATAATAAGAAAGTTCTTATTAGTTACAAGTATCATCTTCCCATGTTGGAATGTAAACAGTTTAACCTTATTAAGTCCCTTATGAGTCCCCTTTTCTGTTTACCTTTTTCATGCTTCTCTTGAGTCTTGTATTTGAAAGTCAAATTTTCTATTCAGCTCTGGTTTTTACATAAAGAATGCTTGAAAGTCTTCTATTTTATGGAAGTTCCATTTTCCTCCTGAAGGATTATACTCAGTTTTGTTGGGTAGGTGATTCTTGGCTGGACCAAGCTCTTTTGCCTTCAGAGTATCATACTCCAAGCCTTCCAATCTTTTAATGTAGAAGTTGCTAAATCTTGTGTTATCCTGACTGTGGCTCCATGATACTTGATACTTTCTGGCTCCTTGCAGTATCTTTTCCTTGACCCAGGAGCTTTGGAATTTGGCTACAATATTCCTAGGAGTTTTTATTTTGGGATCTCATTTAGGAGGTAATCAGTAGATTCTTTCAAGTTCTATTTTACCCTCTAGTTCCAGAATATCTGGATAGTTTTCCTTAATAATTTCTTGAAAAGATGATGTCTAGGATCTATTTTTGGATCATGGCTTTCAGGGAGTCAATAATTTTTAAATGCTCTCTCCTGGTTCTGTTTTCCAGGTCAGCTGTTTTTCCAAAGAGCTAATTTCACATTGTCTTCTATTTTTTTTTCATTCTTTTGATTTTGCTTTATTGTTTCTTGATTTCTCATAAAGTCATTAGCTTACATTTGGTCTGTTCTAATTTTTAAAGAATTATTTTCTTCAGTGAGTTTTTCCCTCCTTTTCCACTTGACCAATTCTACTTTTAAAGTATTTTTTTCTTCAGTGAATTTTTATGTCTCTTTTTCTATTGAGCCAATTCTGCTTTTTAAAACATTCTTTTCCTCATTGACTTTTTTTAAACCTCTTTTACCTTTTGGCCTAGTCTGTTTATTAAGGTATAATTTTGTTCAGGTTTGCATGTGTGTGTGTGTGTGTGTGTGTGTGTGTGTGTGGGTGTGGGTGTGTATGTGTGTGTATGTGTGTCTTCTTTACCAAACTGTTCGTTCATTTCTCATGATTTTCTTGCATCACTCTCATTTCTCTTCTCAATTGTTCCTCTACCTCTCTTACTTGATTTTCAGCATCCTTTGTCAACTTTTCCATGGCCTGAAACCAATTCATATTTTTCTTGGAGGCTTTGGATGTAGGAGTTTTGACTCTGTTATCTTCTTCTGAGTGTGTGTTTTGATCTTCCTTGTCACCACAGTAACTTTCTATGGTCAGAATTTTTTTCTGTTGTTTGTTTATTTCCCTAGCCTATTACTTGACTTTCAATTCTTTGTTAAAATAAGACTCTGCTTCCAGGGTGGAGGGTCCACTGTTCCAAGCTCCAGTGGTTTTGTGCAGCTATTTTCAGAGATACTTCTAAGGACCTGCGTGTTTTCAGGTCTTATAAGGTGGCATGAAATGAGGAGAGGTGTTTATTACTCTCCTGGTCTGTGCTCTGGTCTGTGAGTGACCACAAACACTATTTTTTGACCCTGAACTGTGAGGAGAATCCCTCTGTAGCTGTAAGCTCTAGTGTGCTAGCACTCCTTCTTGTTCTGGCACTGCCACCCAAGAGTGGGACCCTGATCCAAGTGTGGGCAAAGCAACAAAGTTCTGCCTCAGTACTAGCAAAGAGACCCTATAATCTCCTTCTTACCACTTGTTCAACCCCCTTACCATCTGTGGGCTATGAGCTCTAGAAGCAGATGCTGCTGCTGCTGATTCAGTGCCTCCCAAAGCCTACTCCTAGTTTGCTGGGACCGGGGCTGTGCTGGCATGGCCTGTGCTGGACTGTGCTCCACTCTCACCCAGGTGTGACAGACCTTTCCTGCCGACCTTCTAAGTTGTCTTGGGCTGGAAAATTATTTCACTCTGTCCTTTTGTGGGTTCTGCTGCTTAGAGTCATTATTCAAAGGAATTTGGAGGGATTCGGGGGAGAGCTCAGGTGAGTCCCTGACTTTATTCCATCATCTTAGCTCTGCCTCTAAAAATAATTTTCTTTATGGGTATTTTGGCTATCAAATCATTCTAGAAAGATTTTTAAACAGTTGCACTCACTGGGCTTGTTGTTTCTGGTCTCTACTTGAGTTCTGCTAAGGATATTTTGACAGTCAGACATTTCAGGTGATTGTATTGTCAGCAAACAGATGGAAAAATAGCCATAAGCCCCCATACCAAGTGCATGACATGACTTGGCCAAATGAGAGTAGGCTTGTCCATAGTCTGTATTCTGTGGTTTGGGCTGTTCTGACTAACCTGGTGCTTTGTCATATCATAAGATCATGTTTTCATACAATATTAATAACTGAAAGAGAAATATAATGCTTGCAATGTTCTTTACATATATTACCTCATCCCCCCCACCAATGGCAACTCTGTGAGTTGAAAACCAAGGGAAAACTAAACTATTAAGAGACTCTTGATCTGGAGAGACCAGTTAAATTTCTTGCCTGTGATCATAAAAAGAAAGAAGTGCCTGCTATGTTGTAGGCACTGTACTAAGAACTTTAAAGTATTTCATTCAATCCCTACCACAACCTAGGGAGGTATGTGCTATTATTAATTCCATTATAACCCTAGTTGAGGAGACTGAGGCAGATAGTGATTAAATGAGTTGTTCAGGGTCACACAGCTTGTAAATGTCTGAGGCTGAATTTGGACTCAGTCAGATCTTACTGACTTCAGGCTCAGTGCTCTCATTGCTCAGTGCCACCTAGCTACCTACACAAGTAACTAGTGTCAAAAGCATATTATGAACTCAAAGAGATCAGAAAAAAAAGGGAAAAGTCCTATGTGTACAAAAATATTTATAGTAGCTCTTTTTGTGCTGGCAAAACATAGGAAATGAAAGGGATGGATGCCCATCAATTGGGGAATGACTGAACAAGTTGTGGTATATGATTGTGATGGAAAACTCCTGCATTACAAGAAAAGATGAGCAGGATGGTTTCAGAAACACCTTGGAAGACTTATATGAATTGATTCAAATTGAAGTGATCAGAGCCAGAACATTGTTCACAGTAACAGCAATATTGTATGATGATCAACTGTGCATAATTTAACTATTCTCAGTAATATGATATAAGACAATTCTGAAGATTTATGAAAAAAAAACAATGCTATATACCTCCAGAGAAAGAACTGATAGAATTTGAATGCAGATCAAAGTATGCTTTTTAAAAATAGTATTTTATTTTCCAAATTATATATTAAGACAACTTTTAACATTCATTTTTATAAAATTTTATAAGATTTCTCCCTTCCTCCCCTCCCCTATTCATAAAATGGTAAGCAATTTGATATAGGTTATATATGTGTAATCATGTAAAACATCTTTCCATAGTAGTCATAGTTGTGAAAGAAGAAATAGAGTGAAAGGAAAAAAAACACAGAAAAAATAATGTGAAAAAGCATGCTTTGATTTGCATTCAGACTCCACCAGTTCTTTATCGGGATAAGGATAACATTTTCCGTCAGGAGTCCTTTGTAATTGTCTTGGATCATTATGTTGTTGAGAAGCTCTAAGTAATTTATAGTTGATCATTCACAATGTTGCTGTTACTGTGTACAATGTTGTCCTGGTTCTGTTCATTTCACTTTGTATCAGTTGATACAAGTCTTTCCAGGTTTTTCTGAAGTCTGCCTGCTCATTATTTCTTATACCACAACAGTATTCCATTACATTCATCTACCATAACTTGTTCAGCCATTCCCCAATTAATGGGCATTCCCTCAATTTCCAATATTTTGCCATCACAAAAAGGGTTGCTATAAATATTTTTGTACATGTAGGTTCTTTCCCTTTTTTATGATCTCTTTGGGATACAGACCTAGTAGTGGTATTGCTGGATCAAAGAGTATGCAGTTTGGTTTCTCCAGAATGGTTGGGTCAATTCACAACCCTACCAACAGCAAATCAGTGTCCCAATTTTTCCACACCCTCTCCAACATTTATCATTTTTCTGTTTTGGCCATATTAGCCATTCTGAGAAGTGTGAGGTAGTACCTTAGAGTTGTTTTAATTTGCATTTCTCTGATCAAAAGTGATTTAGAGCACTTCTTCAAACGATTGTAGGTAGGTTTGATTTCTTCATCTGAACACTGCCTGTTCATATCCTTTGACTATTTATCAATTGGGGAATAACTTACATTCTTATAAATTTGGCTCAGTTCTCTAAATACCTGAGGAATGAGGTCTTTACCAGAGACACTTTCTGTAAAGATTATTTCCCAACTTTCTGCTTTCCTTTCCTTAGTTGCATTGGTTTTGTTTGTGCAAAAGTCTTTTAATTTAATATAATCAAAATGACTTATTTTACATTTTGTAATGCTCTCTACCTCTTGTTTGGTCACAAATTCTTCCCTTTTCCATAGATCTCACAAGTAGACTATTTCTTGCTCTTCTAATTTGTTCATGGTGTCACCCTCTATGCCTAAATAATATACTCATTTTGAGTTTATCTTGGTATATGGTGTGAGATGTTGGTCTGTACCTAGTTTGTGTCCTATTCTTTTCTAGTTTTCCCAGCAGTTTTTGTCAACTAGTGACTTCTTATCCCAGTATATTTTTAAAAACTTTTTTTTATTTATCTCTTATTTTTGATCTGTGTTCTTTTCTGCAATGTGGCTAATATGGAAATATGTTTTGCATGACTTTACATGCATAATCTATAACAAAGTTTTTGCATTCTCAAGGAAGGGGGTAGGGAGGGAAGAAGGAATTTGGAACTCAAAAGTTATTAAAAATGAATATTAAAATTGTTTTTACATGTAATTGAGAAAAATAAAATAAAAACTTTCTTTATAAAAATAAAAGGGAACTTATTACAACATTCTATGTATGAGGTGATGGGAGCCTGCACCAAGGTGGTGGCACTGTCAGGGAAGAAAGGGGAGCATATATGAAAGATGCTAGGAAGATAAAATTGACAGAAATTGGAAACATATTGAATACGGAGAGATGAGAGCTTGAGGAGATGAAAATAACAAAAAAAAGTTTTAAGCCTGAGTGACTGGGAGGAAGGAGTGACTTTGGCAATAACTGGGAATTTAGAAAGAGGGAAGCATTTGGGAGGAAAGATAATGAGTTCTGTTTTAGATATGTTGAGTTTTAGCTGTGTATGAGACATCCAGTTAGATATATCCAATAGGCAATTGGAGATATAAGAATGGAGGTGAGGAGAAAAGCATAGAATTGATAATTGAATATATAGAAGCTGATAAGATCATTAAGCAACATAATATAGAGGAGCTAAGAAGGGGAACCAGGCTATAGCCTTGGGACAACCGTAAGCTGTAGGTATGTCATGAATGAAGATTCAGCAAAGGGGGTTGAGAATGAATAGTCAGGTAAGTAGGAGAGCTTGGAGAGAACTGTATCACAGAAAACTTGACGATAAGAGAATAGTTAGGATAAGATGATAATTGTCAAATGTTGCAGAGAGCTTAAGTATGATGAGGATTGAGGGGAAAAACATTATATTTGGCAATTAGAAAACCAATTTTGAAGGGAGCAGTTTTGTTTGAATAATGAGGTCAGAAGCTAGGCTTCAGAGACTTAAAAAAAAGATAAGAAAGAAGTAGAAGTACTGGTTGTAGATGGTGTCTCATCTTTTTGAGAAGATGAGGCACAAAAACCTCAAGGAATTTAGATATGAAAGGAAGCAGGGGTCTAGCACCACAGCTAGTGTGGATTTTCTGAGGATGGGGAAAACATGGACATGTTTGTAGGCAATGGGGAAGCAGTAAACAAGATAAAAATGAAGATTAGCAAGGTAGTAGGTATGGTAGAGAGTGCAATCTGCTAGATAAGACTGGATGGAATGGGATCATTTGTGCATGTAGAAGGATTTGCCTTGGCAAGGAGAAGGGCCCTTTGTTTGTTTGAGATAAGGGTAAATGAGAGAGTGAGAAGAAGGTTTCTGAGTGATGTGAGACAAGAAGGATGGGAAAAAAGAGAACTTTCAGCAAATGGCTCATTTTAAAAATGAAATAAGAAGCAGGGTTTTTGACTAAGAGGCTAGGGGTTAGGAGAGTCATGGGAAGTTTGAAAAAGTTTGAAAAAGGCTGCTCACTGTGGTAAATGAGATAATGAATTGATTAGGATAGTATAAAAGGATTGCCTTTTGGCAGTGAGGGCCAAGTTGTGATTATCTAACACAAATATCTAGTGGGCCAAGGCAATGGTATTCAGGGATTTTCTCCAGTTTTGTTCAGCAGCTCAAGAATAGGCGAATTAGAGTAATGCAAGGCTGTGTCTTAGCAGGGCAAGATATATTATAGAATAAGTGAGGTTGGGGTAAGGATCTCAGGAGAAGAAGATGGTGTAGAACTGAGCTGATTTGCTGAGGATAAGAAGGGTGAGGGTAGCCTGTGCAGGAGTGATGGCCTAGAAAAGAACTGAGGTATGAAGGGATTAGAGGTCGTGGTGAGGATAAAGAACATGGTTAGGTGTTGTAAGGCAGAGGAAAAGGTGGAATCAGTGTATTATGGTCAAATAAAGGAATTTCAAAGTTTATGATGTCGGAAGGGGAACACTTCTGGGTAATGGCAAGATCAAGGGCATGACCATCTCTATATGCTGCAAATGCAGCAAAATGCATATTAAATAAATTTATTATAAATTTTGTTTTATCTGAAATAACATAGTGTCCGAGTTCCCAGCTCACCCAGGGAAACACAACACAGCCTTTGAGAACCATTGCTGTATCAATTTCCAATCTAACCAATTAGATTGTGGAAAAATCCATTCAGTACCCCCCTACCTCACTTTTTCTTTTTCATTCAACATGATGACAAAAATGTTTGACTATTAATTTTTCTCTGAATTAAATGGTACTTTTGGTGTTATATAACTATAGCCTAAGTACTGTGACTAAATTGTTTCATCTACTTGGGCCTTAATTTCTTTACCTATAAAATGAGAAGGTGGGAGAAGTTGATGTCTAAGGTTCCTTCCTGCTCTAAGATGTCCTTATTCTGTATAACATACTGATTAGCTAATCTCAAGCCTCATTAACATTCTAAAATTAAAATAGTAAAGTACACAGAACCAGAAAACTACATGTTTTTGCTTTGGGTATGTTGCTCTATTAATGTGAACACACACTGACCCATTTATACACTATGCCCAACATTTCCTTTTGAAAGTGATATGTAAATTAATACAAGATGAGTGAGAGCCACAGGACACAATTCAACCTTACTAAAAAGCTGAATGTTCTGGGAAATTGGATTGAGGTTGTCTTGTCTTTAAAACTGGATTCCCAGTGGATCCTTTGAAATTATCATTTTAATGTTCAAAGGACCAGCAAACTCTAATGTAGAATTTTCAGTAACATTCAATTTTTCTCCCTTCCTCAATAAATAGGCTTAAACTGACACAGAGAAAGAATTTGGAGACATATCAAAGTTGCAATGAGTCCAATGCATAAGCAGATTACAGGTGTATTAAAACCAGTCGGGTTTAGAAGCACTATTATCATTAGTCAGATCAGGTGAAATTACAATCAGACATGACTCTCGATATTAATGAATGAAAAATAAAGGGATGAAAAATACTATTAAACACTCACTAGAGGCATAGCACTGTACTGAGTACTGGGAAAAAGATGCAAAAGTCTAAAAATCTCTGCTCTCAATAAGCTCACATTCCAATAGGAGATAAAACAGATGGAAAGTTTCATCTCCAAGTTAGAAGAAAAGGTTCAGTGGTCCTAAGGGTACACATGCAAAGCATCTTCTTTATTCTAATTCTCTTTAATAAAATGACATAAGTTTCTAATGTTGAACAATGTCGTGGTGTTAAGGACTTTGGCATTAAGGACATTTCTTTTATGGGTCTTCAGTAACTGGCTGCTGAGGAGATAGAGGCTGTAGCATTGCAGAGGCAGTGGTGAGTCCCATCTCCAAAAATTTTGTCTCCCTGGATAATTTCACAGGCTGGAAATAGGGACAGTAGTATGATCGTAGGGGGCACTGCTTTTTTCAGGGTTCTTGGGACTACCTGCTCTATGCTGGCAATTGGTTGGCAGTTAGTATTGACAGAAAGGATTATAGACCCTTTCTCCACAGGGATTGCTGCCCTGAGTGATGATTCTGGGAGCCTAAAATATTTCTGACTTGGTGATCAGTTATCCTCATTTAGGCTATGTTTGCATACATAGTGATAAAGCTACCACAGTCTTCCCTGTTGTGATGCTTGGTTCAATGAGCCCCTTGCAATAGGGATCTGGCCCCCACCAAACTACCAAAGTTCACCAGTGACCTCACAATTGACAGATCCGATTTTTATTTTACCTAGTTCTCATCCTCCTTGACCTCTCTGTGGCATTTGATTCTATTAATTCTTCATATTGGATACTTCTTCTCTCTCTGCTTTTAAGTAACAACTTTTTCCTGCTTTTTCTCCTTTTCTAAATACTCTTTTATGTCTTTCCCTGGCTTCTCATTCTCTCCCCAACTTATAGATTCTGCTATTCATCATCTTTCTGCCCTCTTTCTATGCACTTTATCTCTTATCAATTTTATTTATTGCTGTATTTTCATCTTCCACCTTTATTACAATGGCATTTGAATCTTTATTTCTGGTCAAGGACTCTAGACCTACATTCCCAGTTGCTTAAGGACATTGCAACTGGGATGTCCTATTGCATCTCAAATTTATCATGTTCAAAACCAAGCTTATTATTTTTTCTCCAACAATCTACCTCTCCTTCTGACTTCATTATTTCTTTCAGTAACACCATCATTCACCTAGTTTCCTATGTTTGAAATACTGGTATTATCTTTGATTCACATTCTCTCTCTCTCTCTTTAATGTCTTTTAGCCAATTAGATACCAAGTCATACGGCTGCTACTTCCCATGAGCATAGGATAATGCTATCTGAAGTCAGAAAGTACCACAGAGATGATCTAGACACACACACACACACACACACACACACACACACGTGTGTGTGTGACTAGATCATCTCTCTCTTACATATATATAAATATACATATATATATATATATATATATATATATGGCACTGCAATTAACAGGGAGATTGGGGAAGGCTTCCTGCAAAAGATGGGATTTTAGTGGGGATTTAAAGAAACTAGGAGGGGCAGCTAGGTGGCGCAGTGGATAGAGCATGGCCTTGAAGTCAGGAGGACCTTAGTTCAAATCCGTCCTCGGACCAAACACTTGACACTTACTAGCTGTGTGACCCTGGGCAAGTCACTTAACCCCAATTGCCTAAAAAATAAAAATAAAAATAAAAAATAAATTAAAAATTAAAAAAAAAACTAGGGAAATCAGTAGGTAGAGTTGAAGACAGAGAAGACTCCTCACATGGAGGACATCCAGAGACAATGCCTAGAACTGAGAGATGGATTATCGTATTCTTGGAATAGCCAGGAGGCCTAATATCACTAGAATAGAAAGTAAGTGTCAGGAAATAAGGTATAAGAAGATTTGAAAGGTAGGTTGGGGTTAGGTTATGAATGGCTTTGAATGCCAGACAAAACTTTTTACTTTATTTGAGCCTGCAAAAAGTTCCACTTATCAGTGGGCCTCACTTCAATGCCAACTGAGCTCTGTGCTCTTAGATGACTCTTTCCAAGTCCAAATTCATCTGTGATAAAATATGGAACCTCCGTATCATGGGAAGGGCATTGGAAAAAATCCTGTTTTCACTATTAAGTTTTTCACTACAGAGAGGGAACAAAATCACTGTAACTGCTTAGCCTGGAATATATCAAGTGGACACTCAGGGCTGATGGCTAGCAACAAATTGTTGTCACAAATTATTAAGTGATCTGTATCTCAGCACTGAGTCTAGCACCAATATAGTGATCCCCAGAGTGTAGAACCTACTGCTCTCTAGGGAGAGCAAGACCTCCAAGTGCTGGAAAAAAATGGAGTGGTTCAAGCTTTGATGTAGATCACTATTGGGATCTGGTAGCCGAGTGGCCACTGTACTTCCCGTTTGAGCACAATAAGGAGACCCAGTCCCTCCCCCCCCCCAAAAAATATTGATGTTCAAGCACTTTATCTTAGTCTCATGTCTGTGGATATGTTAATGACTAAAAATCTACCATCAGTTGGTAGTTGGTAAAGAGATCTCAAGAATAATCCACAAACTGGGTAATTAGCCTCTGTGGTGAATAATTGCATTTTTGATAAGTTCTCTGAGTTGACTTACTTGTATAAGTCATTTTTTCCCTCACTCTAATCTAGATTATATCTTTAGTCGGTGAAAAACTATAAACCATGTTTGTTCACTAAACCCTAAAGCATTTAAATATCTAAATATACAAAAATCTTTTGAGGGGGTGTGTAAAGTGAATTAAATGGATGAATTCATTATCCACTTAAGAGCGTCTTATCAGAATGTTGCAATATTTGAATCTGCAGTGGATAGTTAATAATATATTCATTCATATTTGTATGATGACAAAGTTAGCAAAGTGCTTTCTTTACAATAACCTGTTGGGAGGGTACAAATATCAGCCCCATTTTTGAGATAAGGAAAGTGAGGCTCAGAGAGACTTTTCATAGTCACACATCTAAGTGACTGAGATAGAGTTGAACCTAGGTTCAACGTGCTATCCACTACACCAAACCGTATCTTTACTTTTTCATTTTAATGCATATTTATTGAGAGTCAGGTAAGTGACACAGTAGATAGAGTGCTGATCCTGGAGTCAGGAAGATCTGCGTTCAAATGTGACCTCTGACACTTACTAACTGTGTGACTCTGAGCAAGTCTACTCAACACTGTTTGCCTCAGTTTCTTTACCTGTAAAATGAGCTGGAGAAGGACATGGCAAACCACTCCAGTATCTCTGCCAAGAAAAACCTAAGTGACATCACGAAGAGTTGGACACAATTGAAACAACTGATAAACACCAACAATATTTATTGAATGTCTACTATGGGGAAGGTACTACCATAAGTCCTGAAAAGAATAGCAAAAGAATCACAATCCCTGGCCTTGAAGAGTTTATCATGATCACAGGAGAAAATAATTAAAGCTAGAAGGGAATTTTAGAGACTGAGCCCAACTTAATTATTTTACAGATGAGGAAACTGAGCCTAAGAGATGTTTAGTAACTTGCCCATGGTTACACAGCTATTAAACTTCTGAGGAAGGATTCTAACTCAAGACTTTATAGTTCCAAGTCAAGTGATTCATTCCCTGCACCACCTGTTTGCCTCACTAGAAAAATGAGGAAACAATCTAAAATATAAGTCTACACAATGTTTATGTACTTTGTGAGAAGTAAGTCAAAAATTTCTTGATCAAAAAAAAAAGTGAGTCCAAAACTTCTGAGAAAAGAAAAATGCAATAAATTCCTCAAGATCCCAGAAATGAAAATTGGTAACTCCAAAAACCTCTGGAATGTTTCAGATCAATCAAAGGAGTTAAAGAAAAAAATTAAAAAGAAATGAGCAGAAATTTGAACTCCTGGTTGGGAAAAGGGAAGGGATGAGTCAGGAGAAACTATAGAAGCACTACCTAATCATAACTGGAAAACAGATATGGATTTGAAGTTTTTCTTTTCTTATTCTGCCTAGGGGCTTGGGAGAGATTATGGATAGAATAATGGGGTACAAACAAGGGTATGCAGGTTAATGTTTAACAGTCTGGTGGAGGGGGAGTCTACAAGACACATCTTTACGCTTAATCTGCATTACTAACACTTTCTTAAGTCTGGACAATCAGTAAAAGAATAAATCTAGCCCTGATTTGTAGCAGTAATTGATTTCTGAGTTGAAAATTTAACAACTGGCTCTCCCAGTCAGTTCAAGGCAGTTCCAGCATAACTCTGGTTATGAGTCACAGAGGAAGGAACCAGAATATGTCTGGCTAGCAGAGGAAGATGAATATTCTGCCATAATTGCAGAGTGATTATCACAGATATTGGATGTTCATGACAGGGGGCTGGTAATGAACTCAACCATGTGATTTGTAAACTTGAGGAAAACGTCATTTCTGAGAATGGGTTGTGGTTCTTACCACTACCTCGCACTCTAATAATAGGGGGATTTGGGTCCCTGGGAGCATGTTTGTAACTGGGAAGAAGAAGAGATATAGTTCAGGAGAGCATACGTCATTACATCATGGTGGTCACATGATAAGGGCAATGACAATTGTAACACTCACCTTTAGTGCTACTCCTCCTAACTGGGCAGTCATAGTCATAGTCTGGAGTTCCTAGAAGGTGACTCACCATTCACTCATTTTCTCAGTGTTCTAGGTTCTAGGGGTAACCCTTAGGAGATAGGTTTCTAGTGCTGTAATTCACAAACCCTCATCAGTGTGTTTTTCATTAACAATCAGCTAGAAGATTTACTTAGTTTCTTTACCAAAGGTATTTTGGTAAATGATATAACAAAAACCAGGCGGCTAGGCAGCTAGATGGTTTAGTGGATAGAGTGCTGGGCCTGGAGTCAGTAAGAACCAAGTTCAAATCTGGCCTCAGACACTTATTAGCTGTGTGACTCTGGGCAAATCACTTAACCCTGTTTGCCTCAGTTCCTCATCTGTAAAAAGAGAAGGAAAGGGCAAACCACTCTGGTATCTTTGCCAAGAAATCCCCATGGACAATATTGATGTGTTATAGTACACAAGGTCACAAACTGAGTAACAATAGCAAGAACAGTTTTCACAAACCCTCCTCCCGCATAAACCTGTCCCTCCTCCTCTTCCCTACTGAAGTATGGGGCATACTCTCTCAAAAATATATTAAGCATCTGTGGGAAGAATGGGAACAAAGTATAAAAGTAGTGAGGCACATATATGGAGACACATGTGTCAAAGGGATTCCTCATAATTCCTAGTACTAGAAGTCCTTTTTCTCTTCATAGACTCCTTAAAATGCTTGCCTTAGGTATGAGTCTCTCCAAGGGTAGATGCCTTTGTATAGTTCTTCTGCTATCATGAGGATACCAGTGGAATACTCAGTCTGTCCACTTGTCATCCCTCACCCTTTCTACCTGACAAGCCCATCTTCTTTCCCTATCATATACTTGTCTAATGACATTTTTCACTCTTATTCTTTCTCAGAGTCTTTTTGATTATATGTTACAGCCTGCCCATACCCTTCCCTGCCCTTTGTGTGGTGTTCACTTTCATTAAACAAATTGTATTGATATCTTTTAGTTTTTATATCATCAGCCCCCATGAATTCAATTATCATCTCTGGTGAAGATTCTGAAATCTTCTTATCCAGCTTCTCTGCTGTCATCTTGACCTGAATGTCCAGTAGACATCTTAAATGCAACATGTTCAAAACTGACCTCATTATCTTTCCCTCCAAACACTGCCCCTTTCCCAAATTTCCCTCTTACTGTGGAGGATACAACTGCCCTTCCAGGTACCAAGGCTCCCAACCTAGGTGTCATCCTCAACTTCTCAGTCTCTCTCACTTCCCAGTACTAGACTACTGTAGATTTTACCTTCTTAACTCATCTCTTACATGCCATTTTCTCTCCTTTGACAAAGTTACCACCTGGATGCAGGCCCTAATCACCTCATGCCTGAATTATTGCAATAGTATGTGGGTTGGTGTGCTTATCACAAATCTCTTGCAGCTCTATTCCATCCTTCACTCAGCTGTCAAAGTGACTTTCCAAAAGTACAGGTCTGACTATGTCCCCTCCTACTCAATAATCTTCAGTGGCTCTCTATCATCCCAGGATCAAATATAAATGCTCTGGTATCCAAAAACCTTTATAACTTGCTTCCCTTTATCTTTCAGTCTATATACACATTACACCTCATTCTCTTCTCACATACTCTTTGATACAGTGAAGCTGGACTCGTTGTTGTTCCTAGAGTGAGGCATTTCATCTCCTGGCTTCTTGCATTTTCATTGGTTGGCCATTATGCTTGGAGCGTTTTTCATCTCTGCCTCCTGGCTTCCTACAAATCCTATCTTCTAGTTAAGCCTTTCCTGTCCCTCCTTAATTTTAGTCCCTTTGCTTTGTTGATTATCTCCAATTTTGCCCTTAAATAGCTTGTATGTACTTAGTTGTTTGCATATTATTCTCCCTTTAGATTGTGAGCTCCTTGAGAGCAGGGACTGTCTTTTAGTTTTATTTGTATCCCTAGCATTTAGCACAGTGCCTGGCACATAATAGGTGGTTAATAAATGTTTATTGACTATGTGTGTTGTCTACAAAGACTTGCACATTTTCCCTCCGTCATCTCTTTTGGTGCCTAACAAAGCTCCCGATCAGGAAATTCTTTCTACATCTAACCTAACATGCCTCATGTTTCATTTTAAAACTATTTACTCTCATCCTCAATGGAGAATAGAAATCACTGATCTTTAAAGTCTCTAAAAATAAAGGAACTCAATTGCTGTAGCCTTGGAGACTGTGATTGTCACCCCAGGCTGTGTATTCTCCAGGCTAAATAACTCCTTCTATTTTCAAATAAATTGAAAGAGCCAAACTTAATTGTAAAAGTAGGTCTTTTCCCTTCCAAAGTTTATAGGCAAAGAGGCGTTTCCAGAGGTTAATTGGTATCAAGCACGTAGGTGATTTTCACCTGCAGATCCCTAAGAGGTGGGCTCTAGTGTTTTGAAGGAGGCAGCAGTTAAGACACATTGATAGAAGGATGTGGGCTTGAAGTTATAATTAGTGAGTGCCATCAGTTCTGCCTCCACACTAATATGTCAGAGATTAAGGAACAATTAAAGACAACCATGCACCAGGTCCCATCAGACCCAAGACAAATTATTAACCCCAGATTCATGGAGGTGGAGTCCCAAGAGTCAGGCACCCGAGGGCACAAACTTGCCTCTGCCTTCTGTGTAGTTCACCTTGTCAATGCTTCAAAAACTTTTGTTTGCTGCCCCAAGGTAGGGATACAGGTGGTAGCTCCTCCAGGTCAGGGATTATGGTTTCAACTTCCTTTATGCTGGCTCACTGTTCCTCAATCAGAGCTTGGCATGCTACAAAGCTCAGCAAACATCCACTGCCCAAGTGACAAATCATTCTGGAGCTAGGCCAGGAGCTTTAGAGAATGTCCTGTGCTCTTGCTATGCAATACTGAGGAGCAGCGTTAAAGAAATCCTTCAACATCTATCCTCAGGAAAGGTCTAGACAGAAAGGGAAGAGAACACATGTGAGGCAGAAGAGATCTTTATCCCAGGAATTACTCCAGATTTGAGAACTAGTTATCATTTAAGTACCACTAGAAAAAAAAGCATTAGAAAGCAAACACCTCATTTGTTCACCCTATGGGAAATTATTTTGTGAAATACTTGCGAAGTCAGCCATGAGAAGGATGGAGTCATCTGGTATAGTGGAAAGAGCAATTCAGTTTGGAGTCAGAGACCCTAGGTTCAAATCTTTGATTTTGTTACTAGCTCCCTATGTGACCATGGGCAATCCACTTCATCTCTTTGAGATTTAGTTTTTTCTTCTATAAAAATTCTAGATATTGATGTTTAAGGTCCTTTTAAGTTCTGAATCCTATGGTCTACCCTATAGATTTTATTACAGAGGGGTCTTGACTAGTTGACTTCCAAGGTCAACTTTAGCTGCCATGTACAAGAAGTCATTGTTGCTCTGGGGGGAGGAGGAGTGTGTAGGGAAGTGACCTTATCCCCTTCTCCCACCTTGTGCCAGAGGGAAACTTCTAAGCCATACATTCCAGAGACTCAGGAAAATAGTCTCCCTTTTTAAATTTTCACAAGTCAATCTTCTGTTTTAGAATTTTGCCAAGAATGTAAGTCAAGCCAGAGGACTGGTGTCACAGTGGATAAAACACACTGGACTTGGAGTTAGGAAGACCTGAGTTCAAATCTGGTCTCAGATACTTACTAACTATATGAGCCTGGGGAAGTTAGTCAACCTCTGTCTTTTTCAGTTTCCTCTTCTATAAAATGGGGCTAATAATAGAACTTACATAGCAAGGTTTTTGTGAAGATAAAATGAGATGATATGTACAAAGTACTTTGCAAATCTTAAAGTACTATAAATGCTAGCTATATTAGGTATTATTAGTTTCTTGTAGAAATTGGCTGTCATGGCAGGTAGCTTAGAATGATTATAAAAAGTAGCACAGTCTTGTATAAATAGTATGAAAAGGGAACTGAGGCTAGTGATGGTTAAGAGCGAAGGGGAGGTGGTGATGGTAGTGGTTATGACTGTTGTTGTTAGCTATGTTGGGCCAAGAGTCAAATCAAAGAAGGAATTGGACCTCTATTTAGGATGGATCCAACTATGATAATGGACAGTAAGACAGATGAACTATTCAACCCTATTTTTTAAAAAATTCTCTTCCAAAGAGAATAATTTTTGGACTGTGACAGAGCTAAAAATGTTTATTAGACAACTGGAACTCAAGATAAATAAGGAGATGGTAAGACACAATCTAGCTGCATTCAATTAGTTTGAGTCTCTAGCTGCTGATAAATTCTATCTTATGCTGTTGACAGAATTGGTAGATGCAATTGCTTTGCCATTGTCAATTACCTTTAAAACATAGTGGTGAATAGAAGTGCTGTAGGACAACAGAAAGACAAACATCATCCCACCTTTCAAAAAAGGAAAGAGGTTGGAGCCTGCAAACACTAGACTAGTGAGACTGATTTCTATTCCCGGCAAAAGTCTAGAACCAAAGGATGGTTTCTGAACATTTAGAAAAAGGAAACAGTCGTCACTACTAGTCAGTGAGACTTTATCAAGAATAAGTCAAGTAGGACTAAGCCAGTAAAAAGTCACTTTCCAGAAATCTGGCCTCATGCTGTACTTTGTAAAAAGGCTTTTTTTTTTTTATATCCATTGAGATAATCATGTTGTTTGGTTTTTAATATGATTAATTATGCTGATTATTTTCCTAATGTTGAACCATTTTTGTACCCCTGGTATAAATCTCGCTTAGTCATAATGAATGATTTCTTGGATTAGTCCTTGTAGTTTGTATAACAGAATTTTGTTTAAAATTTTTGACTCAGTATTCATTGATACTGGCCTATAGTTTTCCTTCCGTGCTTTATTTTTCCCAGGATTAGGCATCAGGGCTATATTTTACTCATAATGGGATTCTGGTAGTGTGCTTTCTTTCCCAATTTTTGAGAATAATTTATTAAGTTTGGGTACTAATTGTACTTTAAAAGTTTGATAGGATTCTCCCATGAGTCCACCAGGACTAGGAGATTTTTCCTTCAGTAGTTCTTTCATAGCTATTTCTATTTTCTTCTCTGACACTGGGTTATTTAAGATCTCTATCCGGTCTTCTGATTGTGTAAGTATTTTATGTTTTTGAGGTTATCCCTATATTTCTTTTGTATTCTCTGTATTTTAGTATATTTTGCATAATATGTTCTGATTATTCTTTTTATTTCCCTTCATCTTGTGATTTTGCTATTTTATTTGCTCATTTGCTATTTTATTAATTTGCTTTTCTGCATTCTTCAATTAGATTAGCTAAAATTTTATCAATTTTATTGATCTTTTCAAAGAATCATTTTGTTTTGCTTATCGTTTTGGGTTCTTTTGTTTCAATTTTGTACATTTTGCCTCTAATTTTTTATATCTCCTTATTTTTTGCTTGTTTTAGGTTTGCTTATTTATTTGATTATCCTTCTCTTTTTCTATTTATTAATGTATATTTGTAGGAATACAATCTTCTCCCTGGGGACTGCTTCAGTTGCATCCCAGAAATTTTGGTATGTTGTTTCATCATTATCATTTCTTTCACATAATTACTAATGATTTCTATGATTTTTTTCTATGACCCACTCATTATTTGGGATACATTGTTAAATCTCCATTTGGGTCTGTATCTTTTGTTTGTGGTCCCTGAACCAATGGCCATTTTTAATGCATTTTAGTCTGTAATCAATATATATATTTACAATATCTATGAGCCCTAATATGTGGTGGATTTTTGTAAAAGTTCCTTGCACAGTGCTTGGAACATAGTAAGTGCTTAATAGATTTTTATTGATTGCTTGATTGATGTGGTGCAGAGAAATGAGTATATTCTTTTGTAGTCCCATTTAGAAAATGCTGTCCCCCACTCCTCTAGGTGCCAATTACCCCCAGGAGTTTCACCTCTCTTCCCCCATCCTTTGTAGGGCCTTTTCAAGCAACAAATCCGCCAAACAACACTCAGCGCAATGTCCCATCTACCTATACAAAACATCTCTCTTTATCTATAGGAGGATTCATCAGCATCATCCCTCCATACCACCAAAGCAAGGCCTCCTTCTCCCTCATTTCTTTTTTAATCCTTCCCTCTCCTCCTCACCCATTCTCCTGAAGGTTCTACTCTTTCTGAGAAGAAGTCTTCCACAGTGGTTACTTTCCCATCATTGCTAGCCTTTGATTTGACTGAGGCACTTCAAACATTCCCCCTTAACCCCTACTCCCCTCCCTCATTTCATGTACTCTTAGATTTTTCAGTGTAGTCTCACAAAATACATTGATTCACTTGTTGGTTTGTCCAGCTTTCTTGTTCTATTTCCTGTATTATGGCTTTCAAGTGTTTTGCCTTGTGTTCTTGGGAAAGACCTATTATCCTTAGGTTTTCTCTATGCATCCTGTCTTCAAGATTAGTGTGTTTTGCTTGGAGAGAGAATACATTTTCTTTTAATGTTATTGTTTTGGGCTTTGGTTTTTGTCTTTTTTTTTTTGCTTCTCTTCAAGAATGTCCTTTCATTTTTATGTATTTTCATTCCCAGTCAATTTACCACTTTTATTTCTTTGGTGAGACCTGCCATTGCAGATGTACAATTTTCTATTCTGCCAATTATTTTTGCTTCGCAGGTTATAAATTCTGCTCTCATCATTCTCATTTCTCTTTTAAACCACTGAGGAATATCATCTTGTAGTTATATGTTCTCCCCCAATTTTACAGGCTCTTCTGTCTCATCAAATGTTGGATTGTCTTCCTTTGTTTTACAGAGTTTATTCATTAGAGCCCTGAATTAATTTACTAGATGTGGAGGCCATATTTCCTTCTGCAGTTAATATTTTCTCTGTTGATTTATCTGTTTTATGTTCAAAATCTTTGAATTCTCTTCTTCTTGACCCATAGCAATTTGTCATTTTTTTCCTGATTTTCTCCTGTTTGCTTTTTGACTCTGTCCACTCTGATGGTGGTTTCTTTGGGGGCTGCATCTCAAAGTGTCTTAGTGTTGTCCTGTACTGGCCAATTCAAAGTTCGCTAATCTAAGTCTGTGCTTCAACTGACTTTTGGACAGACAGAACTGGCCCCAGCTTGATCCTAGGTTCTTTCTCTCAGGCCTAATGGAATGCAACACAGCCCCTCCCCCACTCCACACACATGGTGTCTTGGTCTGTTTCCTCTGTTCCTTGGCTCTTTGCCCTTGCATTTCAGAATGCTAACACATTGGTGCTATTGCTTTTGAGAGTGATTTCAGTCATCATTTGGGGTTTGGGTCTCTGAGGCTGAGTGGTAGGGGAGGATGGAATTGAGACCTATTTTAAGACCAGGCATGTATCCTGTCCCTTTCCCTCTGTTCCTCCACTCTACTGAAGAAATCTTATGCAGAATAGAATGCCATAGAATTATGGCAGTCCTAGCAAACTTCCATAATTTGAAGCCTGGATCTCCACAGTACTGGAAAGAGGGAAGAGGGACCATGGGATGGGGTTGGGTTTTGTTTCAAGCCTTTGACTGGAATCCTTGGCTTATCTCACGCAGCATCACTGCTGGTAGTATGGTGAGTAGTGAGAAGGGTGTTGAGTGAGCTTAGGCATCAGTTCAAGGGTTTTTTTTTAAATCTTCTTTGGGGTTACAAGCATACTTGATCATGGGACAGCTGATATTTGTCTTTAGCGCATCATTTCTGTTTTCAAGAGATTTAGGGGGTCATAGAGATCAGAGAAAATGTCTTAGTCCTCTATAATGTTTGCCACATGAATCTAATCAATAATTTAAAAAAAACTGTGAACTTTCTTTAAGTGAGGGATATGGCCATCCTACTTTAAATTCCATCAAGCTAGAGCTACATCAAGAAAGAGACAGTTTATAGAACCAGGGAAATAATAGTTCCATTGTCTCTACCTTAGTAAGGCTAAATGTGAGTTATTGTGTTAATTTCTGGATGATTTATTTTATGAAGAACAGATATACTAGAGAAAGTCTAGAAGAGGATGACAAGGCTGATAAGAAGACTAGAGATTCAGTGCTCTGAGGATCATGTGAAGGAGTTCAATAATATTTAGCCTGGAGGAGAGAAGACTTGGAGAAGACTTGAAGTAGATAGTTGTATTTGAGGCGCTGACATGAGATACAAGGGTTACAACTTGTTCTCCCTGTCCTTAGAGGGAAGAACTAAGAGTAATAGGTGGAAGTTTCAAAAGGGAGATTCAGATTCAATGTAATCAATCAGTCAAGAAGCATTTACGAAGTACTTACTATATGTCAGACTTAGTGTGAGGGATACAAAGTTTAAAAATGGTTTCTGTCCTCAAGGAACTTACATTCTTACAGAGGAGACATCTTGTAAATAACTGGTCCATAGAAGATACATACAGAGTAGATGGAAGATAATCTTAGAGGGGGAGGCAACAGCAGCTGGGGGAAAATCTTCCTGCAGAAGGTGGAATTTGAGCTGAGTGTTAAAGGAAGCCAGAGAATCTAAGAGGCAGAGGTGAGAATGTATAACCTTCTAGGCTTGGGGTCAGCTAATACAAAGGTACAGCTGTCAAGAGATGGAATGTCCTGTTCAAGAAACATCAAATTGAGTGGTGTAACTGAATTGGAGAGTGTGACGAGGTGGGGTGAGTGGGAATTAAAATGTTAGAAGACTGGAAAGTTAGAAAGAGAAAAACTTCCTAACAATTAGAGCTTTCTAACAGTGGAACTGATCAATTAGTTCACTTCTCTAAGCTTCCATTCCCCTATCTTTAAAATGGAAATAATAATATTTCCCTTATACCAATATGGCCCTCATTGTGAGGTCCAAATGTGATAGTGTATGTGAAGCACTAAATATATTACAGTTATTATTAGTATTCCGTGTGAGAATATAATTACAAGTATGGTTTGGCCTCCAAAAATTCTCATACCTTAAGAAGAAATGTATTTATTAAAATAATTCTAAACGTTCTTTTCTAATTGTGCGGTCCAAATATAGGAAATAACTTTATGCCACACAATGAAGTGATTTTCTTGGTCAATGAATGATTTTGGTTATTTTTAAAAGGTTATTTTTGTTATTTCTTTTGTTCTTTAAAACTATTCACCCCAGCCCTAGAATTATAATCATGTCTATAAAAGGAGTTTTACAAATACTTCCCTGCATCACAAAAATGAGAATAAAAAAGTATTTAATCATTCAATTTTTTAATCTTTTATTAGCCAACAAGGATTAATCTTAACTGATAATTTCACTGTTGTAGAAAAGGTTAGGAAATATGAATCACAGCATCATAGTTTTAAATTGCATGGAACCTCATAGATGAGAGAATTAAAGCACTGGTGTAGGGGGTAAGTGACTTGACCAAGGTAACAAGGTAGATGTGGCAGAAGATGTAAGCCCTAAACCTCCAAGTTCAGCGCTCATTCCATTGAACAGGGAATATTGGGTCTGACACCAATTAACAGGGACTCCCCTATTGATCTGGGAAGCAGCATAGCCAGAAACACCCTTTGTAATGTCAGGTTGTTGTTATTCAGTCATTTCAGGCTTGTTTGATTCTTCATGACCCCATTTGGGATTTTCTTGGCAAAGATACTGGAGTGGTTTGCCATTTCCTTCTCCAGGTTACCTCAGGCCCATACAAGTCACTTTGTAATACTTGTAACTTGATGTCCTCAAAGTCAGTGGAGTTTTGTTTCTAGTAGCTCCACCCAGGTAGGAAAACTGAAAAGGGAAAAGAGACATTAGTATGTTTGCAAAATATTAGTGTGGGACAATTTTCTTAAACCAATAAGTATCCTCTGAACCTAATTGTGAGTGTCTTTGGATACCTTGCCCTTGTGATCTCTTTTCCTCCCTCTCTCCCCTCTTTCTTCCTTCCTTCTTTCCTTCCTTCCTTCCCTCCTTCCATCCTTCCTTCTTCCCTTCCACCCTTCCACCCTTCCTTCTTTCCTTCCTTCCTTTTTCTTTTTTCCTTTCTTTCTCATTCTCTCCCTCTCTCATTCTGTCTTCTCTCTTCCTCTCTTTTTTCATTCTTTCCATTCACTCACACATACATACATTCATATACCCTTATTCACTCACATAAATATACTTTCTACAACCATCATCACTATCACATTTTCTTCTGAACAGTGCTAAAAACCCCACTGACTTTTTCCTATGAATAATGATTTTCTGTCACACAGATGTAACCTGAACATTTAATACTCTAAGCAACTAATCCAGAATGCAATATCATTCTATAATTATACTTTCAAAGTATAGGAAACAAGATGATCACAATGTCTTATTAAGTGAACTGTTCTATTAGTGTGTATATACCCCAAAATACAAGATATATTAACAGAATAAGCTCCATGATTCTCCTTGAAAATGTTTTGTAAATTCATTCTACAATTCAAGACTCATAGGAAACATTTTAAGTTTACTGAGAGCTGTTGTATAAGGTTGTCTTAGGTTTTGTAAGTGTGTAGTGGTTTTGTGGATGGACAGCAATGTGTTGCCACACAGCTCACAAACATATTTGTGGCTCTGAGTTCACTACTCATAAGTCTATCTTGACTGCCTCCTGGAGTTATTCTTTGTGCCACAGTTTCAAAGTCCCTCTCTGAAGACCCAACAACAAACTAAAACCCAACAAAGTATGACTTTTATGTAGGAATGCAATGTCATGCTCAGTATCCTCTCAGCCAATCAGGAGTCACACCTCCCTCCAGATATATAACATTTAACACAGGGCTATCTCTCTGCAATCTGTTATCTCACTCCAGGTTTAGGTGGAAGTTGGGTTATACTTTTTAAATGGGTCCCTGGTACATCCTTGGAAAAAGTCATTGGAATGTTTGGGTGTACAGAGCACGTTTTCCACATCTGAGGAGTTCAATCAAGATGAACTATTGATTGTAACTGTAGCTAGGCACATTGACAGAATCTATAAAAAAATTGCCATTTTGTTTAACCTCTCTTAATTCTAGTACCTTCCCTCTGTTAATTATTTCCCATTTATCCTTCATATAGCTTGCTTTGTACATATTTGTTTACGTATTGTCTACCCCATTAGGTAGTAAGCTTTCTGAGGGCAGGGGCTGACTTTTGCTTCTTTTTATATCCCCAGGGCTCAGCAGAGGGCCTGGCACATAGGCACTTAGTCAATCAATCAATCAATCAACACATATATTTTGTAGTAGCTGGTACCTGGTTCTTCATCAGCCTGTGGATATTACACCAACCTGAAATAGAGAAGACCCTGGATGTGAACCAGACAGATGCTCCAGAACACTTAATGTCAGAGGCCTGGGGGTGGTTTATTCATTAACAGATGCTAGTAACTGATATTGCAGCTGGGGGTGGGGTTCTTGCCCCTTAGAAGTGGAAAGCACAGAAAATATTGGCTGTGTACCAAAAAGAGATAGGGCTATATTTTCAAATCTAAAGATATCAAAAATGAGTACAGAGATGCATTAGCCTGAACCAATGCAAACAAGTGATATTTATTGTTGGGCATACAGCATGGTCATAATCTTTTCATAATCTTAGCTTCTACCTACACTGAGGCCTGAGGATAGAATTGAGTCACTTAGGAGTATTCCATGTTCACATTTATAAGGGTCACTTATCTGGGCTGCCACCTGGTTTAACTAAGACACAGGTGTGAGCTAATCCCTGGATGCTCCTAATTGTGGCCACCTGGTGCTTTTAAGCATCAAGTCAGGGCACAGCCTCTGATGCTAGGACCACTCAGTGAATCTTTGCAGATATTTCACATCAACTTCTCTTCTAGCTCACAGAGTGGGCAGTTTGGTCATGTTCATTTTTTACAACCCTCCCTACCCCAGTCACTGGAATCATCAGTAAGGGCCTGTTGTGTGCTCTTAGCACACAGCAGGCCCTTTTGCCCCAGATCTATGTCATCCCTTTTTCTCTCCATGATTTTTATGACTTATCTAGGGGTTGGAGTACTGCTAAAGTGATGCTAGGCATGGGCATGAGGAAAGGCATTGTCTATAATGTAACTCAACTATAAAATGAGAATAATACCCAAACTACTTTCTAGGATCATTGCGAGGATCAAGTGAGATAATATTTGCAAGCTTTTACCTAGTGCTTGGCACAGAGTAGGTACTTAATAAATGGTTCTTCCCTCCCTCCCTCCTTTCTTTTCTTCCTTCCTTCCCTCCCTCCCATTTTGGGGAGGAAAAGTGGAGAAAGGAGATTATCTCTAGTCTCATATTTCTCAGTCTCTGTTTTGTACTTTCTGACACTTCACTTAATGAGATGATAAGGGATTACATTTTACCTACCATTCTAGATCTATGCCTCAATGACTTTGGGAATTATAGCTGGTCAGAGAGGCTAAGAGGGGGGCACCTTGGCTTGTGTTTATTCTTGAAGGTTAAGTAGGACACATATGGTGGTGGGGGGGGGGCAATCATGGCCTTCCAGGTAACTGTTTATCTTGCATATACATGTAGTTCTATAAGGAACTTGTGAGGGGAGGAATTGGTATAGGAATGCTTCTAAGGAAAATAAGCAGAGTGTTGTTGTAACATCTCCAGAGAATGACAGTGAGGTTGTGAACCTGAGAGACTGGAAGGATAGTGGTTCCTTCTAGAGTAGTTGAGGAATTTGGAAGAGGTTTGGACAGAAAGATAATGATTTCAATTTTGAACATGTTGTATTTGAGATATCCAATGTGACATCCAATTCGAAATGTCCAAAGGGCAGTTGGTAATTTAGGACTGGAGCTCAGGAGAGAAATGAGAGTTGGATACATAGATCTTACAGGCATGCATGTGGAGAGAAATATAAGTATACGCAGAGAAATACGTGTCTTTCTATTCATATAGAGAATATGATGCATGATAAAATATTCAACTAGATCATTTATGTATGTGTATATGCATATATGTATATACCTTGGAGATTTAACAAGCAAGCAAACATATCACAATATACCTCTCTATGTGCAGGTACGAATGTAGAAAACTGTCTTTATTTAAAATCTTCTATACAGAGCATCATCTTGTAGTTACGCCATGCTATGCCTATATTAACAGAACTCATGGCTGATTTAATACTCATCTGGGTCAAAATTTTGCCATCCCTCTTTGGCCCCCTACTACAAAGGTAAGTCATCTTTTTGTGTTACAAATAATCACCCTCTAACTGTGTAACTGTATAGTGAATTTGGAACTTTGATGTGTGATTCTTTCTTAAAATGAGGCACACCTGGGTGGAGAGAATAAGGAAACCATCCAAATCATAAAAAACTGCTATAGACCAAGGATAAAATGATGGTTTTATTCCCTTCATGCATTCAGAAAATGTTCCTGGTTTGTATGTTCTGGCAATATCTGAGACCTCATGGGATCATCACCACAGAAATAGCCCAGCAATGATTTGCCCAAAGTATCTAAGAAAGAAAATCAGGTTTCCTGAAAGTTTGCTAAGTTAGAAACTGTAGTTATGTATATTTTTACCCTGAGAGGAAATCTATAAGCAACTTACAATTGAAAGTTTATTGCTATGTTTAGAGAAATTGTATTTCTTTTAAAATTTTTGCTCATTTTTCTTAAGCCTTTAAAATGACTTGAATACTTAAGCACTTATAAACACACAAGTCATCACCACCATTATGACTGCCTGCTCAATTGCAGGCTTCTGTTGACTCCTGCTGGGGGAGAAAGCTGTGTTAGTAGAGTAGTGAGACAACTCTGGCTGTGAAGACCTTCATTTACAGCTCACCAGCCCATGTCCAAGATGCCAACTGATTTTGTAATAAGAGCAGGTCAGTTATTCCCAACCACCAAGGGAATATCTTCTGCAGAAATGGCTCTTTTTCCTTAATCTACACTAAAGAGTGACTTTAAACAAAGAACTGTGATGAGAGGGCCACTGCTTTCTCATGGCCATTGTCAGATTCATTTTTGAATCTTGCATAGTCTGAATGGGATGGATCAATATCTCATAGAGATGGTCTTCCATTTGCAAATGAGGCAAGCCGTATATATTGATATTGTGCTTCTTCTTAAGGCTCTGTTGTAGCAATCCTCATTGTACTGTTTCATTCAAAAAGATGTGGAGAACATCAGTGTAAATTTGGAAGCCAAGTTTTTATTTCACAGCCAATCAGCTTGTTTAAAACCTAATTAGCATGTGTCTTTTCACATCTCTCCTCAGGTGTGATCAGCTAGAAATAATTACCAATTTAATGCTGGTGGCATTAAAAATCACAAAAATGGAGAGAAATAATTTGTGACTTGTCAGAGGAAAGGTTTTCAGTCACAGTATGCCATTGAATCTAAACTAATGCTCTGAGGGGACTGGAAGGAGTGAGAGGAAGGATTCGAGAAAGAAATCAGATTTAATCTTAGGCCTTTTCTTCCCTAGAACCTTCAGATCCAATTTGGAGTTTTTATTCCCCTTTTTTTTCTCTTCCAGTCAAAAGTAAAATCTCCAAACCCTTTCTTGTCTTTTCTTTGTCTTTGAAACATTTGATATTTTGGGTAACATTGGGAGGTCATTTCTCCAGATTTATTTCTCCTCGTTTCTTTCATTTGGCTTTGTTCCCTGATTCATTGGTTATACGTATGTATCTTTTGAGTAAATCATTTTGAAGTTCATTGCTGTTTCCAGTCACACAGTAAATGTTCTCTGGAGCACAGAAGCCAGTTATCTTGGTGCTAATGTAAAGTTTCTGTTGTTGGTCATTCATTCCTAAGAAATAACTGGACTTGCCGGACAGTGCTTCGCAACAAGCTATATCTAGCCTGATATCGGTCAGTGGGCCACTTCAACCTGCACCCCCATCATATCCCCTGATCCAAGCAATGCAGATTTCTTTTGCTAGAAGAGCAAGCAATCTGCTTAGCTCTGCAATCTTTCATTTGCTTTTATCTGCTTTTGTGGTTGGCATTTAGTACATTCCTAATTAATCCACTTGTCAGCTATGCCTTGCTAGGATGAGTGTCAGAATCTTCACTCCCTGCCTGAAACACTCACACCAGGAACAGTCAATAAACATAAGTGATGAGCAGGATGATCTCTGATGAAATAAAGAGCGATAGGGGCAGGCTGTGTCTAGTAAAGCTCCCTCAAGATCCAATTGAACACTTGAGTAAACATTTACTAAATGCCAACTATGTATAAGGCACTGGACCAAACACAGAGACAGGTAAGATAAATAATTAAGTGAATTTAATTCAATTCATCAATCATTTGTTACACATCTCCTAATTGTAAGGTATTCTACAAGATGTTGAAGATACAAAAATGGAACAAGATGCAGAGTTAGACTCCTAAAAGTTAATGCTGTACTAGGGAATAAGACCACCCCCATGCAGATTTTACCACCAGATGGAGTTGACGGCTACCTACTAGTAATTCCCATGGTTAACCTAAAGATTTGTACATGTCCCACTGGGGCAAAAAGAGCCAGGTCATTACAATGTTTGTTGTGGTTACTGGCGTCAGCCACATTTTATCCCCTTGACTCCTTCCTCTCAGCTCTGCTTGCTTCTACAAGGTGTTTCTACCCATAGTTTAGGATATAGTGGATTTGTGAACCTACCTGATCAAAGCTAGCTCTGAGTCCGCATCTCCTAGGTAACCCTTCCTCCTTATGAATTTCAGTTTTTCATTGAGAGCTAATCATGTGACCTTGTCACAATAGAGTTGGTACTCCCCAGAAGCATTCACACATATTGGAATGTGTTTTTGTTCTTAATATAAAATTAAGAAGTAGAACTGTGTGACCCTGGGCAAGTCACTTAACCCCAATTGCCTAACCAAAAAAGAGTAGATAAAAAGTACTTATTAACCAGAGAATATGATGCATAATAAAATGCTTTAATATCTATGTAGTGGCTAGGAGATTTTTGCTTTTCTAAATTCCTGAAGTTTCTAAACTCCTGAAGACCTTCAGACATAGCAGATTAATGATGACCCTGAAGCTCTAAGACATATACAGTTTGAGTCCTCCCTTTAGAAGGCAAGGGATTATAAACTATAATTCCTTCAGGATTCTCAACTCACTCTTTTTAGAGAATGGGTCATCAGTTGCAGAATCAGGAAATCTGAAGTCGGGGCTCAGATTATTCATAACAAAATAACTGCATAGAAGTATATTAAAATAACTTGCAGACATGGTAACTGAACCATTGTTGACATTTGAAATATTGGAGAAATTGGGAAGCATAACTTAGAAAAACTGGATATGAGCAAATGTCTGACTTTTGAAAAGGAGAATAATAATGGTCTGCAAAATATACTAGCCTTAATATAAGTTTTTTTCTTAGAAGAATTCTAGGCCGTATTAAAGAGATGGTTTGTGAACACTTGAGAGCAAGCATGGCATAGTGCATTGCTTCCTGGACTTGGAATAATGAAAACCTAAGTCTACAAACCAAATCTGACATTTACTAGTTGTGTGACCATGGACAAGTCACCCAGACTCTCTGATTCTCAGGAAATTTTCTGAGACTATAAATGCTATCTGTTTTTATGAAGGAAGCTCTCACACAGATTAAATCATAGGTCCTTGCTATATTGTGAGCTCTAAGAAAGGAAATCAATGATCACTGATGTTTGTTGTTGTTTTTGTTCATTGTGTCTAACCTTCTGTGACCCCATTTGGGGTTTTCTTGGCAAAGATACTGGAGTGGTTTGCCATTTCTTTCTCCAGTTCATTTTATAGATGAGGAAATGAGGCAAACAGGGAGCTTAGGGTTACACAGCTAGTAAGCGTCTGAGGTCAGATTTGAACTCACAAAGATGAGTCTTGCTGACTCCAGGCCTGACACTCTATCTACTGGACCACCTAACTGCCCATTTAGGATCACAGGACTAGAATTCAAACTCTGAGTACTCTTTACTACCTGTGTGATCTTAACCTTCACTTAACCTTTCTAGGACTCCATTTTCTCATCTGTAAAATTAAGGGGTTGGAGTAAATGAGGTCTCAGGTACCTTCTAGCTATATAGATCTATGGTCCTGTGAACTCACAGAAAGAGAGCTCCATGACTTAGAACCCTGGAACTGCTATGGAATAGGCCATCCAACAGAAGTAGTGAAGCTCCCTGAATATAGAGCCCAAACTTGAGCTGGAAAAACCTGGATTCAAGTCCCACCTTGGAGGACTATTGACTGTGTGACTTTGGGAAAGTTGCCTAGTGCCTCAAAGCTCCCAGGAAACTCTCGAGGGCTTTAGGTAAGCTTCAAAGCAAGTCCTGACCAGCATTGAAACTTTCCTGACCAGGAGTGCCAATGAAATCATAGGTTCACAGACACAGACAGACATACACACATACACAGATAGACACACAAGTATACACAGACACACACAGACACACGTAGACACACAGACACATATAGACAGACACACAGATGTACACACACACACATTCCTGACCATTCTGAGTTCCTTGAGAACAGAGACTGTCTTTTGCTTCTTTTTATATCCCCAGTGCTTAGCACAGCTTCTGGCACATAGTAGCGCTTGGTGAATGTTTATTGACTGGCCTATTCTTAACTCTTCTTTAATTGTCTTGAGACTTTTAGAAATTGCATGTCTGACTTAATAGAATACCTCTCTCCATTCTATTTTTCTGAACCTTGTTTACATGAACTCATCTAACATTACCTATCACATCACCTGGTTCCTTGACTAACTAACTCTGCAATTCTATCCTGCCTTGACATCCAGGTCTTCTTTTTACCTGGCATAGTTCAGTAAGAGTATGAAGGGAGAACTCAGTCAGTTAACAAACATTTATTTTATTTTTATTTTTTTGGCTAGGCAATGGGGTTAAGTGATTTGCCCAAGGTCACACAGCTAGTGAGTATCATTTGTCTGAGGTCTGATTTGAATTCAGATCCTCCTAACTCCAGGGCCGGTGCTCCATCCTCTCTGCCACCTAGCTGCCCCAACAAGCATTTATTAAGAATTTACTATGTGCCTGGCACTGTGCCAATCACTGGGGATACAAATATAAGCAAAAAGAATGACAGTCCCTGCCCTCATGGAGCTTAAATTTTCATGGGAAAGACAATATATAAAAGGGAGCTAACAGGGATAGAGGGCTCGGGGGTGGAGAAGATGACCAGCCAGATTAGTGTGGACTGGTGGGCAATGAAGAGATGGCTGGCCTGGGCATGTTTCTTAAATAGAGCTTCTTGGAGTAGCCCTCCACCCTACAATCAGAGGGAGAGGCCCCAGGGGTACAGGGTACTTTGGAGGAATGATATCCAGCATTGATGTAATCTTTCTGGATGAAGAGTTTTTGGGGTATAATGAAGAAGTCTAGCCAGAGGAGTGTAGCCTGATGGGATGAATAAGTTGTAGATCTTTGAATAAGTATTCTGTCTTCCTTTTTAATCATTTAATCCCATACCATTTCATTACAATTCTTCCTCAAATTTTGTTTGGGCTTTATTGCATGTAATTTATATGATCTAGTTCTAGTCATTTAACTCCGGTTATTATTTTGCCTCTGTCACAGTTTAGAAATGAACTGAAATCTAGCTAGAGGCATATCATTATTAGAATAATTAGGGAAAATTTATGGTGATAAAATTGGATCATGTGGTTCAAAGTTATATTTAATAGTATTATGTGCCTAAGAAAACAATTTTATAATTAAAGCATGAAATATTGAATTAACTTTCTAGTGTCACTCAGTTATCATTAATCTAGAAATGGACACATCTACCCATTGCAAATTAATCACGTCCATTCAGTCTTAATGGTTAAAAATAATTATTTTAAATATTTGCTTTTTAAATAAGATTTCAAGTATGCTTTCACTTCTTCACTACAAGATGCACAGTTTATGCATCTGGGATTTCTTTGGTGAGGGTATGCTTTCCACTGATATAATTAACAACTCCTCTACAACTTTGTTGATGAGTTTTGACAGTACTTGGGGCTGAAAAATTCATTACCTCAGGGTCATCCTAGTGTTGAGCTTCTTACATCTGGTCCTCAGCTGGCAGAACTGTATCTTGTCATCAGGTCCATAAGGCCCATAATCAAAGCCTTTCCTGATTGGCAGAATGTCCCGGAGCTTTTAACTCCACTCAAATAAGTTTTAGAGAACTCAGAGTCACTCCCATGCCATGATAAGGCATCAAAGGAAGACTGCTGTAGGACTCAGGCCTACATATAGTCAAAATTTTAATCCAGTCAAATATTGAGTCATCCAGATGTTTTGGTAAAATATTATTAAAAGAACTCACTGGTTTCCCATAAAACAAACAGATTACAATTGCTTAATTGAACTGATGTCCTGGATTTGAGAAAATATAACATGAAAGCTGTTTATATTTTCTGGTACCAGTGCATCCAGGAGAGTATGAAAGTATCTGTTTATGTTTAACTTACAAATGTGTTAAATGCTTTATTATAGATCAGTTGTGGGCTTAAAATATTTGGCTCATTTAAAAAGTCAGGCTGCTGAGTCATTCATCCAATAATAGACTGAGCTCCCCTCCACCTTATTCTAATTAGTCTTAGTTTTTTTTTTTTAATCTACTTTTCTTTGGTTAAAAAAAGAAACAAAAACAAAAAACTTCTTTCTGTTTTATTCATTTAAATAAATGTTTATCTTAGTATATAAATATGGGTATGGTTTTTCCCAAGAGTCCTTAGTTCCCCATTCTGAAGGCATTCATTAATAACACATGTAGAAGCGGGGCAGGTGGTATAGTAGCTAGAGTGTTGGTCTTGGAGTTAGGCAGACCTGAGTTTCAATTCTGCCTCAGACACTTACTAGCTGCAGATTCCTAGACAAGTTTTCACTTGTCCCCTCTCAGCCTCAGTTTCCTTATTTGGAAAATTGGGTTAATAGTAGTTCCTACCTTCCAGGGTTGTTATAAGAGGAAGGTGAAATAATATGTGTGAAGTGCTTTGCAAACCTTAAAGCACTACATTAATGTTAGCTATTTCTACTTCACTAGGAGAGGGCTTTGGCGTCTCTGCTCACACATGAACTTGTGCTCAGGCAGGATATTTAGGAGGTTATAGAAATACTGGTATGGCTGATGACTAAAGCTAGCAACTCAACAATTGGCATATGCAGAATAATTCTTGGTGGGTCAGGAGGGTGGAAAGTGACCGAGGTGATGTCACTTCCTTTCCTGGTAGAGAAAGCAGAGTAATGGTGCCATGGAAAGATGACTGCATTTAGAGTCATAGGAAGTGGGCTCAAATTCTGGCTCAGTCACTTGTAAATTGTATAATCTCTGGGGAGTCTTTTTACTTTCTCTGAGCCTGCTTACTTATTTGTAAAATGATGCAGTTGGACTAGATAACCTCTAAGTTCTTCCCTGTCTCTAAATCTACGTTCTTATCATCCTATGAATATAAAATCAGGAAGAGGAGGAGGAAGAAAAGGAGGGAGAGATCATTCTGGTTGCCTCAGGTTGCAGTGGTTACAGGTTGACCATGACTTCTGCTTTGTGTTAATGTGCTCTGATGGTATGCTGAGCCTCACTGAAGGCAGTTAGGAGAGTGAGTGGTATCTGTATTTTCTTCACCTTCTTTTAGTGTCTTGTTTACCTGTAACCATGTCAGCAGGTGCCTCAAAGTTCAGGCATAAATTTCACCTTTAGAAGAAAGTAGCAATGTTCTTGTGACACTGGAGTCATCAGATGCTGAGTAGTCACTAAGCCCTATATGGATTTGATAGGGTCAGTAGGGGCTAAGACCATATCACCCATGTCAAACTTTCTGTGCAAACTTTAGTCAAGGATATCATATGCAGGAATCTTGCTTTTGGGTGGGAATTAAACTAAATGACACCTGAATTCCTTCCAGCTCCATGCTTCTATGAATCTATGATTTTTCTACCTAAGCAAACAGCCCCATAAATCAACCAGTGGTGAAAGGGATTATCCAGAGGAGAAGCGACGAAATTCCTTTTAGGACATATACCAGATTCTCAAACTATGAAACAAACATCCAAAAGGACTATAATAGGAACTCATATGTCTTTATTTAGCTCTATAGAGAGAAGCACTCTGTCGTGTACATAGAATCATGAGAGGATCATGGATTCAGATCTAAAAGAGACCTTAGAGATCATTTAGTTCACTCCTCTCATTTTAAAGATGAGGTAAGTGAAGCTTGAATGGGTTAGAATGCCTTCTAAAATGTCACACAGGATTTTGTTGTTCAGATGTTTCAGTCGTGTCTGAATCTTTATGACCCCATTTAGGGTTTTCTTAAGGAAGATACTGGAGTGGTTTTCCATTTCCCTCTCCAGCTCATTTTAAGGATGAGGAAACCGAGGCAAACAGGGTTAGGTGACTTGCCCACCAAACAACTAGTGAGTGTCTGAGGTCAGATTTGAATTGAGGAAGATGAGTCTTTCTGACTCTAGGCCTGGCACTCTATTTACTGTGCCACCTAGCTGCTCATCACATAGGTTCCTGAGGAGTAAAGTCAGTATTTGAGCCCAGGACTTCTCAATTCAAATCCAGGATCTTTCCTACTATTCAGGGCTTCTTAAACTTTTTCCATTCTGAACACACATGGGGTTGTGACCCACAGTTTAAGAAGCACTGTACATTATCTGATCATTTATATAAATTCCACAGTACATTTTAAATGCAAGGTGTTCCCAAAGTTTTAATGCAGTTTTTAGCTTTAATAGCTGAGACTCTCTCCAATCATAGCTAAACCTATGATACTAAATTGTCATGTCTTCAGCTCAATTGCTATGCCCTCAGTCTTTTAATTTTTCCAAATCTATATGAATAGTAGCCATTGGTTTTAAAAACAAATTAATGTGTGCCAAATGTTGCAGCAAGAACTATTAGTAGCTGAGATTATTAGCAGCTAGATGAGTAGATATTCTATTACACTTTTATATAGAAACATTAATTTGATGATTTTATAGGCACATAAACAGAAATGGAAGCAATGGAAGTTGATGTATCAGGATTTTATTCTATCTCTTAAATTATATTCTGCTGAAAATTGGGTTTATTCCCTGACAGTTTATGACTACCCGAGTTTCTGAATCAGGGCAACTTTAGGACACTGAAGTTAGATTTTGTAAGACTATTGCTTTATGATTTATTATTAGATATGGGGGCAGTTGAATTTAGAAGTACACGATCAGACACAAATCTAGCTAGACAAGTCTAGGGCCAGTTTTCATCCATTGATTCTGTCCCTAGCAGCCTGACTAGCTTTGACCAGCCTCCTGAAAATAAATGGGTCCCCCATTAGGGATACCCATTTTCCTGGGCACACAAGAAGTAAAATCTGTCTTCTTCAGAGTAGTGCCTCAGGCACTGATCCAAAGGAAACACATAGAGTTACACATAAGGGCAGAATTAGGTCAGCCATCAGATAATGGGTAGAGAGATCCTGCATACCATTTCTCCTTGCTTCAAGCTTCTCCCCTCTCTAATCAGTCCTCCATATATCTGCCAAAGTAATTTCCCCAAAGCTCAAGTCTCACCATGTCATTTCCCTACTCAATAAATTCCAGTGATTCTCTATAACCTCTAGGGTCAACTAAACAGACTGCTTGGCATTTAAAGTCTTTCACAGCCTAACTCTAACGTACTTTTCAAGCCTTGTTATATGATTATTCTCTATACATTCGCACTTTCTACAGTCCAACTGCCATATCCTACCACCAGTCACCATTTAAAATTAGACACTTTTTTTCTTCAAAAACACCACTTCATCTCCAGTTTCTATTTCTTGTACTGTCTATCTCCCACACCTGAAATATGAACCCTTTACTCACCTTCACCTCTTGGAATCCTCAACTTCTTTAAAGATTCAGCTACTTCTGCATGAAATCTTTCCTGATTTATCTTCTTGCTAGTGCCACTTCCACTCTCCATTAACTTGTATATATTTTCTATAAAGCTTGTGTGTACACATATATGACCTTCTGATGCTATTTTCCTCTCCCCTCCTCCATTAGTTTGTAAGCTTCTGAGGGCAGGGTCTGTTTCATTTTGGTCTTTCCACCCCAACACAGGGTAAGTACACAGGAGACATGATAAATTATGATTGATCAATTGATTCATATACACACATAACCACCACTCTATAATAATAACTCCCTAGAAAGACTGAGAAGCCCACTCCGCAGAATAAGTAGCAGCTGAAATCCCCACATGCTAGTTTACCTGGTGTGGACCACACTTCTGAGTGGAAATGAGAATGGTGGCTCATCCATGGGTGTGGCTGCAGTTGCTCTTTGTAAAGTATTATTTATAAGTAGGCACGTGTGTGTCTCTGAGCCCTTTGATGAGCAACTGTAAATGGTCTTCAGCTACAAAGTCCCCAAGGGCTGAAAGCGTTCCCCTGAAATATTGTGTGGGATTAAGATTTGTTTCATCTATTATTTGAATTCCTGAAACAAACAAAGGGCTCGTGTTTAAAAATCCCAGTACCAACCACAATAGTATCATAGAGACACTGATGCTAATTCCATTTCATCAGTAAGCTGATGCCTGTTTTGGTCAACATATTGGTTTGTTTACAGAACTCAGACTAGTTAGCCAGAGGCCTGTAAAACTTGGCCCATCCTTTTTTCCTGGATGTAAAAGACTTTAAAGGTATGCGTAAGGATCTCCAGTAAAAAAAAAAAAAAACAAAAAAAACAATCAAAAAAAAAAACAACTGGATTAGTTCAAAACCTTCCTATTTATTCCTGCTCATCTTTTTTTTTTTATGTGAAAATGCTTCCCTAACAGACTGTTTTTTTCTTAGGATTCCAAGGAATTGAATTGTACTGGGCCTGGTTTTCAGGAAGTATTTAGAATGCAGAAGCATAGCTTCTCTATCTGTCTAAAATGCATCAGGCCAGAAATCTCATAAGGATGAATTTTTCCCTCAAGGATTCTAGTCATTTCTCTCTCTAATCCTGGCTGGAAGTGTTGTAAGAATGGCTTCTTACCCAATATAGAAGCACTCCTGGATCCAATCATAGCAGAGAGTGGAAAGTTCAAGGATATGTAAATCTCCAAAATCAAATAATTGAAACATTTTCAACTCCTCTTCTGCCCAACCTCCAAAAACAAATAAGCAAAAAATTGGCTTAGTTGACAGACTCTTTTCTCAGCCTAAAGTGAAGAAATGTATAGCAATATGCATCTCTTTGCTGGAAAGGGACCTAATCTCAAGATCTGACTTGGCTCCAAGGAGGGTCCCAGGGAAGGTCTTTCCCATCTTTGAATACTATCTGCTGCAATTCCAGTGAGACAATATGATGCTGTTTCAACCTAGGGTGTGCAAAAGGCAGTTTAGTCAAGTCCTAAAAAAGTTCTTAAGCTGTAACAAATTTCTCTGTGTTATAAAGCTTTTTTGAACTAAACCTAAGCTGACACGTGAAAAAATAATGACTTACCAACACATCTAAAGGCTTTCAGTGGGCCTGTTTTTCCCCCTCTGCTAACACTTAGACAAGGCTAGTCTCTCCCTTCTTTTATTTGACTATAAAAGTTGCCTCTTCAAATCTCCTTGTGCCCTTGTATCTCTTCTTGCCATGGACACATCCATTGGAGTGTTATGCTGCATCAGTAATCTTTTCATATTCCCTTGCTGCCCCCAAAACACTTCTCTTACAGCTGCCAAGTATTACTGGCCTTCTGTCCTGATATCTCTCTTGCAGTGGGCTTCAAAGATCCCACAGCCTTCAAAGATGTTTCCCCTCTGCAAGGTTTTTACAAACCCTTCCATCCCCTGTTTCTCAGCAACCAGGCATCCTAAGGCAGTGAATGGCAGGTGTCTGATAAAATGTGACAGAGAGCAGTGGTGATGCTTATTACTTCAGTTGTCAGTAAAGTGAATTCTTCCCTGCAGTCTAGTTTCCCAGTCTTTGAGCTAATTGGCATAGCTGCAGTGCATACATATATATATATATATATATATATACATATATATATATATGTTTGTGTGTGTGTGTTTATGTGTATATATATATGTGTGTGTGTTTATGTGTATATATATGTATATATACACAGCTCTGTGTTTAGAAATGCTTCTCTTTTTTTTTAATTTATTTTGATTTATCAACAATCACTTCCATATGCTTTTGAGTTTAAAATTTTTCTCCCCCTTCCTTCCCACCTCCCTCCCCGAGAAGGCATGCAATCTGATACAGGCTATACATATACATTCCTATTAAACATATTTTCACATTAGTGATGTTGTAAATAAGAATTAGAACCAATAGGAGGAACCATCAGAAAGAGGAAACAAAACTCAACAGAAGAAAAAAAAAATAGGAAATAGTATGCTTCGATATGCATTCAAACTCCATAGTTCTTTTTTTGGATGTGGACAGCATTTTCTATCACGAGCCCTTTGGAGATGTCTTACATCCTTGTTTTGCTGGGAAGGGTTAAGTTTATCAATATTAATCATCGCACAACCTGGCTGTTACTGTGTACAACGTTCTCTTGGTTCTGCTCACTTCACTCAGCATCAGACCACACAAGTCTTTCCAGATTTTTCTGAAGTCAGCCTGTTCATTACTTTTTATAGCATAATAGTATTCCATTACATTCATATAGCACAACTTGTTCAGCCATTCCCCAATTGATGGACATCCTCTCAATTTCCAATTCTTTGCCACCACAAAAAGAACTTATATAAATATTTTTGTACATGTGGGCCCTTTTCCCATTTGTATCATCTCTTTGGGATATAGCCCTAGAAGTGCTATTGCTGGGTCAAAGGGTATGCACCCTTTTTTATAGCCCTTTGGGTATAGTTCGAAATTGCTCTCCAAAATGGTTGGATCATTTCACAACTCCACCAACAATGCATTAGTGTTCCAATTTTCCCACATCTTCTCCAACATTTATCATTTTCTTGTTTTGTCATCTTGGCCAATCTGATAGGTGTGATGTGGTACCTCAGAGTTGTTTTGATTTGCATTTCTCTAATCAATAGCGATTTAGAGCATTTTTTCTTATGACTATAGATGGCTTTAATTTCTTCATCTGAGAAGTGTCCGTTCATATCCTTTGACCATTTATCAATTGGGGAATAACTTGTATTCTTATAGAATTGACTTAATTCTCTACATATTTTAGAAATGAGGCCCTTATCAAAGAGACTGGTTGTAAAAATTCTTTCCCAATTTTCTACCTTCCTTCTAATCTTAGTTGTACTGGCTTTGTTTGTGCAAAAACTTTTGAATTTAATGTAATCAAAGTTATCCATTTTGCTTTTCATAATGTTCTCTATCTCCTGTTTGGTCATAAATTCTTCTGTTCTCCATAGATCTGACAGGTAAACTATTCCTTGCTCTTCCAGTTTGCTTACAGTATCAACCTTTGTATCTAAATCATGAACTCATTTCAACTTTATTTTGGTATATGGTTTGAGATTTTGATCAATACCTAGTTTCTGCCATTCTCTTTTCCAGTTTTCCCAGCAGATTTTCTTCAACGAGTGGGTTCTTATCCCAGAAGCTGGGGTCTTTGGGTTTATCAAATAATAGATGGCTATAATCATTGACTACTGTTTCTTGCATACTTAACCTATTCCACTGATTCACCACTTTATTTCTTAGCCAGTATGAAGCAGTTTTGATGATTGCTGCTTTATAATACAATTTAAGATCTGGAATGGCTAGGCCACCTTCCCCTGCATTTCTTTTCATTAGTTCCCTTGATATTATGGACCTTTTGCTCTTCCAAATGAATCTTATTATTATTTTTTCTAACTCTATAAAATAATTTTTGGTAGTCTGATTGGTATAGCACTGAATAAGTAAATTAGCTTAGGTAGAATTGTCATTTTTATTATATTAGCTTGGCCTACCCATGAGCAACTGATTTTTTCCAATTATTTAGATCTGACTTTATTTGTGTGAAAAGTGTTTTGTAATTGTGTTCATATAGGTAGTGGGTTTGTTTTGGCAGGTAGAATCCTAAATATTTGATAATGTCTACAGTAAATTTGAATGGAATTTCTCTTTCTATCTCTTGCTGTTGGGCTTTGTTGATAATATATAGAAATGCTGATGGTTTATGTGGGTTTATTTTATAGCCTGCAACTTTCCTAAAATTGTTTATTATTTCAAGTAGTTTTTCACTTGATTCTCTAGGATTCTCTAAGTATATCATCATGTCATCTGCAAAGAGTGATAGCTTTGTTTCTTCTTTGCCTATTCTAATACCTTCAATTTCTTTTAGAAATGCTTCTATTATCCTTAAATCGTTCTACCAGTAATTTTGGGAGAAAAAAAAACTTTATAGAGGAGCAACATGGACTATTAAACTAAGAAGTAGTGCGGTGTAGAGGAAAAAAGCAAAATAATTTAACTTTAAAAAGACCTGGGTTCAAGTCCTAAATCTGACATTTATTATGTGGGTGATGGTAGGCAAATTGTTCAATCTCACTGGACCTTATCTTTCCCATCTCTAAAAATAAGGAGAGTGGACTAAATGGGTGTGTTGATAATATGTTTAACATCCTGCTGTCTGGGGAAAAATGCACACACAACACATGTTTAAGTTTAATCTAATTATTAACATTTTCATCATCACATTTTTAAGTCTAGACAATAAACAGAAAAAAATCAAGCCCCGAATTGTAGCATTTGCCAATTTCTTGGGTTCAAATGCTAACACTGAACATTTAATGATCAGTTCTTGAGAATTAGTTCAAGCTAGATCCAGCACATCCTTGGGACTAAGTGATCTCAAGAAGTATCTTTCAACTATAAATATTATGATCCTGAAGTATGCTAAAAGAACTAGAATTATAACTTCATTCTTTTTATTGATTTAATACCAAACGAATAAAACACTGATTACTGAACATAGTATCCAAACATACTTGTCTATTTGCATGGTGGAGCTGATCCCATTAGGAGAAGAGCATATGCCTAAGGCTCAGTGTCAATGTTTCCCATTGTTAGAAGCTTTGAACTGTTTCTGATTAGCTAAATTCATACTAAACCAGCCTCTTTTTAGATAAAAGTAGAAGGCTGGGGACGGAGCTCAGACTTTACTCTTCTGTAAAAGAAGCACTCAGCCAAGCTCTTCCAACATTCCTTTATAAACAACTTTAAAATAAATCCTCAAATCAAATTTGGAGTGACAGAGCCAACAAAAGGTCATTATGACTACTCATTAGAGAAATGAAAATTAAAACAATTGTATCTAATTAGGTAACATGACTGAAAGGAAAAATGAGAAATGCTGGAAAAGATGTTGAAAGTAGGTATACTAATGCATTGTTGATGGAGTTTTGAACTAGTCCAATCATTCTGGAGGACAATTTGAAACTATTCACAAAGTGCTGTAAAACTGTGCTTACTCATTGACCCAGCAATACCACTACTAGGTTAGTATCCCAAAGAGGTCAAAGAAAATGAAAAAGGACCCATTTTTACCCAAAAAAATATTTATAGCAATTCTTTATGTGATATCAATAGGAAGTCAAAAGGATGCCCATCAATTGGGGAATGACTGAACAAGTTGTAGTATATGATTATGATCAGATACTATTATGCTATAAGAAATGATGAGCAGGATCATTTAAGAAAAACCTGAAAAAACTTATGTGAACTGATGTAAAGTGAAGTGAGCAGAGCCAAGAGAACATTGTACACAGTAACAGCAATATTATAAAGATGATCAAATATGAAAAACTTAGCTACTCTGATTAAGACCATGATCTAAGTTAATTCCAAACGATGCGTAATGAAAAATGCTATCCACATTCAGAGATAGAGAGAACCAATGAACTCTGAAAGCAGATTGAAGCACATTCATTTCTTTTCCTTTTTTTGTCTGTGTATTCTTTTGCAACATGGCTAATATGGGAATGTTTTGCATGACTTCCCATGTATAATTCATATACAATTGTTTGCCTTGTCAATAGGGGTAAGGGAGTGAGGAGAAGGAGAATTTGGAACTCAAATTTTTTTAAAAAAAATGTTATTTTTTACATGTAACTGGGGGCATATTTAATAAAATAAATAAAACGTGTTGAAAACAATTAGAAAGATATCTAGTCCTTGATCACAATAGAGAGCTTGGCTTTTCTCCAATATTTCCCCTAAGTAAGGTGGAGTATATAACACTAGAGTAAATATGGGCATTCTGAGGGCCTGGTCCCTTTTGATGAAATAGACCAGGCTAGTAGCTAGCAATGATGACTAGTGGTTAAATTAATCAGTCTTTAGGTTTCCCCCTCTTTTACCATGTCTCTCTCCCTCTCCCTCTCCCTCTCTTCTTTAAATTCAGGATTTCTTACATTACCCAACTAATGAATATCTGTAAATGCATCCCCTTATTAAAAAAAGAAAAAAAAACATTGTGTTTATATTTCTCTTACCTGCTTATAATTGGTAAATTTCAAAGTAGATGGGATCTGTTTACTCTAGATGGGGAGGTCTATCTCTTTTTGCCTATTCTAATACATAACTGCATAGCCCTTAACATCAGTGGGCAATTCAATGGTAGGGTTATTTTATTTTGGATAAAGCTAACCTTATGGGCACAGTTATGGGTATGATTTCCCCAGGCCAGATAAGGTTGTTATGGCAATGAAGCAAATGTACACATACCTTTTTTAATCTTCTTGTATGTGTGATTAAAGTCCATATACTTTTATATTGTTTTATAAACCCTAAAGTTAGATCAAATGAATGCAAAGCTTTCTCTTTGTTCCTTAAAATCCTATACTATCATAATATCTCTCAGATTTTTACAGCTTTGCTCTCCATCATGATAACAAATTCTAATACTGGGTGGTCACTGTTCCCCAAGATTACCATCATTTCCACCCCAGGAACTTGTTCCTCCTTGGAAAGAGTCAGATCTATAGTAGACTTTCCCCTTGTTAGTTCTTCTACCTTTATCAATAAGGCAGGTCAAAAAGAGAACTCCAGCATATGTCCAGATGGTTGAAGTTTCCTATCTTTATGATATCACATCAAAAGAATGTTAAAAAAAAGACAATCCTCTAAAACATAGGAACTGTTGCTTACTTACCCTGAGATTATTCAACATCCCTCCCTAATCTTCCACACTACCAGCAATGAACTTGTGCTAGCAGACCTAAGAACACTATAATATTATAATCTTATGTCAAAACTCACCCCAACTTCCCAATTGTCTTCCTTCTTTCCAGTGTTGTGGTGACCCCAGCTCCAAGGTGAGGAAGTTTGCTCATGCTTCCTACAGCCCGCTTGGCCATAACCCTTCAGGACCAAAAACCTGTTTGGGGCTGTAATCTGGAAATATCAGTTCTACAAATCCCTGAACCAGCAGTGCCATTACTGAGCTTATACCCCAAAAAAACCACGGATAAGAAAAACCTCCCCCAGAATACAAAGATATTTATAGAAGCACTTTTTGTGATAGCTAAGAATTGAAAAGAAAGTAGATGCTCATTAATTGGGAAATGCTTAAACAAATTGTGGTACATGAATGTAATGGAATATTACTCTTCTATAAGAAATGATGTATGTGACAAATTTATAAAAGCATGAGAAGAACTATATAAACTTATGTGAAGTAAGCAAAGCCAATAAAAATATATGTGTATATGTTTATATACGTATACATATATATGTAGATATATATGTATACACACACATACTACAACAATGTATGACGCCAAAAAAATCAAAGTAAATGTAACAAAATTATAAAGATCAAGTGGGACTCAAAGGAAGAGATGTGAGAAGACAGCCCCAACCTACAGCTTCATGAAGGTGGTAAGCCTATAGATGTTATATATTGCACATGTTTTTGGACTTTTTGAATATATCAATCAATCATGATGACTTTTTTTTCACTCCAAAAATATTATTTCTCATATGGTATGGCTCTCTGGGAAGTAAATGGGGAGGGATACATGGGAAAAACTTATTTTGAAAAAAACTAATAAGAAGAAAACTACATAGCACCATTCTTAAAAATAAGGGAGATAATTAATTGGAAAATACTGATATTAATTTATTTCTTTTTTGGTCTCTTTCACTGAACAACTGATTCCCTCTTTAAAATGAAGCCTTCTCTTATCAAATTAAGCATAATCAATCAAAATGAATCAACATTGGTTATATTTGAAAATGGAGGTTTTCAGAACTTTGATGAATGCAAAACCAAATATGATTTCAGAAGAATGATAATAAAATATGCTTCCCAGTGTTTGAATAGAAATAAATGACTAGAGGTACAAAAAAAGTGACCATCTTTTCCTTTAAGAACTCTTGGGTATCAAACAGATTTCTAAAAAAGGAAAAGGAGCTGTATGTGCAAAATATTTATAGCAGCTTTTTTAGTGGTGGCAAAGAATTGGAAATTGAGGGGAAGTTCATCAGTTGGGAAATGGCTGAACAATTGTTGCTTATGATTGTGGTGGAATATTATTGTGCTATGAGAAATGACAAGCAGGATGCTCTCAGAAAAACTTAGAAAGGGGGCAGCTAGGTGGCACAGTGGATAGAGCTTGGGCCTCAGAGTCAGTAGGACCTCAGTTCAAATTGGTCCTCAGACACTTGATACTTACTAGCAGTGTGACCCTGGGCAAGTCCCTTAACCCCAATTGCCTCACCAAAAAGCCAAAACAAAAACAAAACACCTTAAAAAGACATATAAAATGATGCAAAGTGAAATGAGGAGAACCAGGAGAACATTGTTTATAGTTAACAGCAATATTGTATGATGATCAACTGTGAATGTCTTAACTATTCTCAGCAATACAATGATCCAAGACAATCCTGAAGTACTTAGGATGAAAAAATACTATCCATCTTGAGAGAAAAAACTGATGGAGTCTGAATGCAGATCAAAGCATATCTTTTCTTTTCTTTTTCTTGTTTTTCTTGTCTGTTTTCTTTTACAACATGACCAACATGGAAATAGTTTTGCATGGCTGATCATCTGTAACCTTTATCAATTAGCTTGTCTTCTCAATGAGGAAGAAACAGAAAGGAAGGAGAGAATTTGAAACTCAAAAAGATTAAAACAAATATAAAATTGTTTTTACATGTAGTTGGGGAAAATAAAATATTAAATTAAAATGAACTTTTGGGTGTGAATTATGCCTGCCTTCTGGCTCAATGATCATGATAATATCAAATTGCTCTCATACCTGAGAAGGAATGTATATCCCTCTGAACTATAAATCCTAGGATTCTAGTTATTTCTCAAACCTCTATTACATAAACCTGGAATAGAGACATGATATAATCAAGTTGGGGACTTCAATTACTCAGACATTCTCTGAAGCCTTCTTCCTGTCAAAAGCATAGCAGGTAATAACTTTTTGATTTGCATTAATAATAATTTCATCCTTCAAAAGGTGAAGGAATCAACAGAGGGAAATTCTATTTTGTATTTGATTCTCACTAACAAGAAAGAAATGGTTTCTGTGGTGAAAAAGATGAAAACTTTGGGGAAGTGGAGTGACTATCCCTACTTAAATTTATGATAGAGAAAATAGAGAAGATGGCATAACCTGACATATATTGCAAAAATATTTTAATGGATTCAGAGTAAGAATCCATAGTATTCTATGGAATAAAATCTGTAGGAAAGTGAGCTCAAAAGCAATTAGAAATTTTAGTCAATGAAATTCTGAAGACAAAAAGGAAAACAAATCAAAGGAGGAGGAAAAATAGAAATTTTCTGAAAAGACCAGTGTGATTTTATAGGGACTTCATCAACTAACTTAGAATTTTAAAAGATATATACAGAAGGGCACAACCAAGATGTTAAGAAGTATAGCTGATTTCTATACTGCCCCATCCCGAGTCCTCTAAACCAATCTAGAAAATGAACCAAACTAAGTCCTGATAAGCAAGTGCAAGAAAAAAAAATCATAGCAGTTTTTTTTCAGTCCAAGTTGGTTTAGGAAGATACACAGAGAAGTCTGAGGACATAGGGAACAGGGCCTGGCCTGGAGTGTGATAAGTGGAGTACTCCAGTATGGGGAGAGGGTGTACACTAGGACAAGATTAAGTCCCAGATCCATGTAGTGGAACCCTGATCTCATGCAGGGTGTAGGAACAGATGGTAACTGGCAGTTTTGTTGCCTACTACACAGTTACAGGTCACAGATGCAGGGTGAATTAAGGAGACTACCCAAGTGTAGAGGTGGCCGTTGGGACTAGTCTCAGTCCCTAGGCCTTGTAACAAAGCAGTAGCAAGTTCAGAAGCAAGCAGCAGCAGTATAGCTCAGATCTAAGGAGTAGAGATTTCACTTTCAGCTTGTAGCCCAATCTGAAGCCTGCAGAAGAATAAAGACAGGAATCACTGACCAAAGGGTAAACTAAGTTCTGTCACTAAACTGGCAGAGTTTCCCAGCTAGCTGACAGTGGCTGAACAGCCAATCTATGGTTGCACAGCAGTCTATTATTGCTCAGACCTAAACCCAGATAAGGAATTTGCAGAGCTCAGAACAGGAGGCATCAATCAAACTTTGTCCCAGATCACATGATTTTAGGGTCACTGAAAGCTTGAAGATCTCCAATCTGAGCTGTTCCTGAGATTCTAGCATAACAAAAAAAACTCAATACCCCAAGAAAGCAGTAAAAAAAAAAACAGTCCAGACATTTCCTCCAGAAGTATACAGAACATGGTTCTAACATGAAGTCTGAAATTAAGAAGTAGGTGGAAGAATGAACAAATAACAAAAAAGAACCTCATGATAAAAAGTTTTTATAGTGACAGGGACACTGAAGATACAGACGAGGAAGAAGAAAATTACTTCAAAACATATTCAAACAAAGTCTCAAAATAAAACACAGCTTGGGCACTAATTCAACTAGAATTCCTGGAAGGAAGGGTTTTTAAAAATAGTTTTAATTTTTTATAGATGAAATGAGAGTACTAAAAAGTGGAAAAATAATGACAGCTATGGAAGAGACAATTGTGAAGAGAGTTAAAAGCATGGTCCAAGCAATAAATTCCCCAAAATTAGAATGGGCTAAATAGAAGCCAATGACACCATGAAACATCAAGAAATATTAAAACAAAATGAAAGGACTGAAAAAATAGAAGAAAATATAAGGTATTATATATATATATATATAAAACATCTGACCTGTTAAACAGGTCAAGAAGAAAATTTAAGAGTCATTAGAATATGTAAAATCCATGATCAAAGAAGAGCCTAGGTATTATTTCAAGAAATTTGAAAACAAAATTACATCATTATGTTAATAGTTGCAGAAAAAGCTTTAACAAAATACATCTGTTCCTATTAAAACACTAGAAAGCATAGGAATAAATGGAACTTTTCTTAAAATGATAAGTGTGTGTGTGTGTGTGTGTGTGTGTGTGTGTGTGTGTGTGTACTGAACATGAGATTTGTAATAACTACACTAACCTGATATATTAGAGCTTCCCTTCTTTACAGGGGAGCAGGACAATGGGGTTACACAACAACTAGCCAATCAGAAGGACTTTTGAGGCTCAAAAATGCTTGACATACCAGTGATTTTTTGCAGTTGAACTCTAGCCGAATTTGGAGAGCCTGCAGCAGCAAGAAACCACAGAACCAGCCTTGGACAGCTCAAAACAACTTTGAGCAACAGCTGTGGATTTGAGATCTTACTCAGGACTTTCTAAAGCTCCCTGGCTTATTGTGTCTACAGATGTCTTCTCCCTTAACCCCGACTCCCCACCTGAAACCTTCTAGAAACTATTAATATCTCACCCTTTTCCATCCCTGCTTTGAACAGCTGAGAACTCTCTTTTTGATCCTTGGCAAACTCTTCTTTCCCTTGCAAGCTCTTCTCAGAAAATAAATGTTTTGTAATCTGTAATGGGACTCTCATTTAGGGTCCTTTTTTGGGCCTGGGGTCTTCTGTTAACTATAGCCAAGAGCAAGCATTGTCTATAACAAAGATAAACTAGAAGCCTTTCCAACAGGATCAGGGGTGAAGAAAGGATGTTCATTATCAATATTGTACTAGAAATGCTAGCTATAGCAATACAACAAGATAGAAGAAATTGAAGGAATAAGCATGAGCAATAAGGAAACAAAACTATAAATTTCTGTGGATGATATGATGATATCCTTATAGGAAGCCTAGAAAGTCAATTGAACTGTACATGTTTTTAAAAGGAATTTTGCTTTTCTTCTGTTCTCAATTTTGGGGAGGGAAAGAGAAAAGGCAGATTTTAGGTGATTGAAAATAATAAATGATATGTATGGAAGACAGAAGCAAGAGGGAAGGTAACAAAGATGAACCTAAGATTGACCTGCCCTTGTGAAAATAGTTTCAGCAGTATTAAAGCTCACATGTGACAATGAAGGAAAGAACAATAACAAAAATATTTTTCTTTTATTTTAAATTTATTGGGAGAATGAGAAAGATTAAAAAAAATTGCACCAATGCTTAGGGTAGATGAGGTGAAGATCGTTGAGTATAGAGAGAAAGCAGTGCTGCAAAATTCATATTCTACTTCTCTTTTCTCTGCCAAAGAGAATGATCATTTCACTAGAAATGGTAGAGCAATAATGGATAATCAGGAGATGAAAATGCAAATGGAGTAGCTACTCAGAATGCAATCTCTATGTGAGCCACAAGGTGACACTCTTGAGATTGAGCTGCTCCAGCTCTCTTCTATCATGCCTTGCATATGTGAAGACTAGAACTATATGCATGGCCCCCTACTTTCTATTGCCAAGTTTCATCTCACCTTATTGTTTGATGCAAAATTAAATATCTATCTATCTATCGTAATACAACATTCCATAATTTTATCAAAATTGCATGTCTTGATCCCACTGAGATTCTTATCTTCTTCCCAACTTTGCTTACTCCTACCCTCCAAAAAAGGACTCAAATACATTCAAATTATAAATTAGAATATATTTACTACAAGGAATAAGAAAAAAATGCATTATGACTCCTGAATGACTGTTAGCTACACCCAGAAAAGGTTTGAAATCACTATTTCCCTCCTTCCAATCTTCAGCTACATGTTCACAAGCACCTTGGAAATGATGCTGTATTTGAAAACAAAGGACCTGCATTCCAACCTTTCTTCTACTACTGTGATTGACCTATGTGACACTGGCAGCTAGGCTGCACAGTGGATAGAGTGCTGTGCCTGGAGTCAAGAAGACCTGAGTTCAAATTTGGCTTCAAACACCAGCTATGTGATATTGGGCAAATCACTTGACTCCTTTGTCTCAATTTCCCTCAATTTTCTCAACTGTAAAATGGGGGTAATAATAACATTTTTCTCCCAGAGTTGTCGTAAGAATCACATGAGTTAATATTTGTTAAAAGCATTAACATATCTTTATCTTGTATCCTGTAAACAGTATATAGATATTTTTGTTATTCAATCATTTCAGTCATGTCTGACTCTTTGTGACCCCATTTGGGGTTTTCTTGGCAAAAACACTGGAGTGATTTGCCATTTCCTTCTCTGGCTCATTTTACATATAAGGAAACTAAAGTAAAGTGGGTTAAGTGACTTGTCCAGGGTCACACAACTAGTAAGTCTCTGAGGCCAGATTTGAACTTAGAAAGATGAGTTTTCCTGACTCTAAGCCTGGCACTCTATCCACTGTACCACATATCAGCCCATATAAATGCTATCTATGTATCATTATCATCATGATCATCATCACCATTGCCACCACCTTGGGCAAATCAATGTAGGATTAGGGGGTCTCTTTAGGTCGAAATCTTCGGGCTCTCTTTTTTGCCCTAATAGAAAGTAGTAACTCAGTTTTTGTCCATTTGTAGCTGGATTTTCTTGGCCACCAGCAGACTGAGAACATTCCTTAAGGGCAATGTATACCAAATGAATTGTCCAGCTCTGGGCTAAATCTCCTAGTTATTTGGTGACAGGCAGAGGGCTTTGTTTTCTATTCTCCTGTAGTGTGATAAGAAAACCAATAACAGATCCTGTCTGCTGTGAAGCAGGTTAGCTATTTCAAATGTTTTTCTTTCTAATAATAATGTGTTGTTTATAACACATGTTAATTATTTCTTTTCAATGTTCTTAAAAAATTCCTGTAAACAGTAAATATTTTACTTGAGGATATTCATAGCTAACCTTATTTTCAATGAAGATTTCACCAATTTGACACTGGTAAAATTCAGGATTGTGAACATTGTGCTCCTTTCCCTTCCTCCCTTCTGCCTATCTCTTTCTCAGCAGAGGACTTTGCCTCCTATTTTACTGAAAAAAAAAGAAATCAATCCTTGAACCACAAGTTTCCTCTTTTCCCGTATTCAACACCTCCAAGCCCCTCTACATATATTTCCATTCTTTCCTTATTTGCCTCAACCTCTGAAGAAAAGGTGATCCTTCTCCTTCACTAGGGCAATCCCTACCCTTGAGCAAACACAATGATAATTAGTTACAATGGATTAGCAAAAAGTCAAGATTTGGAATAGAATCTAAAGAAATACAAACCATACCTAGGACATTGAATAAGCTGATTTCTATGACTGTTGAGCCACTGTCAGTGACCTTTAAAAGATTGAAGAGAATAGGAGATAGAACACATAGGCCTAGCGAAGGATAGATAACTTGACTTTCATAAAAGGGAAGTGAATGGAATCTGGAAAGTATAGGCTAGTGATCTTGACTTTGATTCTTGAAAAAATTCTAAGATATATTATTAAAGGGATAGTTAGTGGTTTATGAACATAAAGAAGTATTGATCCAAAGAACCAGCCTAAGTTCATCAAATAGACATCATATCAGACTCAATTCAGTTCTTTCTTTTGATATTGTTACTAGACTGGTAGAGCAAAGGAGGATGCAGTTTACTTAAAATTTAGAGCTGAACTTGGAGTCAAAGGATTTGAGTCCAAATCTTGGCTCTGTTACTTAATGTAATGTAACTTTGGGAAAGTCATTTAACCTTAGTGTCTTTATCTATAAAATGAGGGGGGTTGGATTTCACGAGCTCTAAGTTCTCTTCCAGTTCTACATCTTTGATCATGTGATCCAATTTCTAAACCTGCTTAATTTTCAGGGGGGAATACAATGGATTATTTGAGGATGTCTCTAAATGTGTTCATGGGCTCCTATGAGTTCTTAGTGTCTTATACCTTATTTATGGTGCATAAAAATAAAGTCTGAAACCTGATGTCCATAGTGTTAGTAGGTGCTTATGTGATAGTTTGGAACTTGTTACTCATATGTGGAGAAACCTTAAACACAGATTATAACTAAGATAATTAAGCAATTTTCCTGGATTAACTTGGTTAAGAGAAGAGAGACATTGACCCTTTAGAAAGTCAGGTCCCTCAGAATCAATTAGACCCAGGTCCATGTGAATTAAAAGCCCTTGTGTGAGGTGCCCTGGGTCACAAAGCCCTTCCCAATCTATCTGTAACCTGTTCTTTCCATTTCATTGCACATAACTAGTCACCTTCACACATGACATTTTGGCCAAATTATCCTACTTACTGTTCCTGTAACATGAAATTTTATCTCCTATCTTCATGCTTTCAGACAAGCTTTCTCCCATGCCTAGAAAGTACTTCTCCTCACCTCCTCATTCAAAATTCCCTGGCTTCCTTCAAAGTTCAGCTCAAGTGCCATTTCCTATTGGAAGCCTATTTGTTGCAGATGCCTTTTCCCCATGAATTTATTTGGTATCTGCTTTATACTTGTTCTTTATTTACTTTTAAAAGTTATTTTAAAATTCTAAATTTATTGATATCTTTTGTTTTTAATTGTACCTGGGGTTGCCAATATATCCCTGTTTCTATCCTCTTTCAAAGAGCCATCACATACAAAAAATATGGGGTGTTCAGGGTCTAGTACCTCTGGTGTCAGGGCTTGCTAAGCCCTTTTCAGGGCTGCTCATTCCCCTTTGGTATCCATCTGCATCCAACTCTTACCTGTGGCTCCATGAAGCTGTAGCATGTGCAGTGGCAATGCCCTGGTAAAACTGTCTCAACAGATGGGCTAAACCAGGTTGAGGGTAATCATCAGCAAGTTAGGGGGATGTCTAACCCAAGCATGTGAAGACTTCCCCCAGCAGAATGGGAGAATGAGAACAATTTGTTCCAATGGCCATGAAGGCAGTTGAAGTAGGCTCTGTGGAGGGCTTGGAGCTTGGTCAGACATTAAAAGGATCAAAACATTATCCACTGCATCCTAGGCCATCACCTGTAGTCCTGACTTATGTCTTACCACTGGACTCCAATGACTCTGGGAGAGAGAGAGAGAGGCTGTCAACTTTTTGCAACTCTGCCTTACTTAAATCCAATTCATGGGCATGTCAAGACATCACCCTATGATGTCTTTGGTTCTCTTCAAAAGGAAGAGCAAACAATACGTACAATAAAGAGTAACAAAGAAAAGTAAAGAGTAAAAAAAAAAATAAAGAGTAAAAAAAGAGTTCAGCAAAGCTAACCAACACATCAATCAAATTAAATATTATATTCAGTGTTCCATATCTACATCTCTACATCTCATCTCTACAAAGAAGGAAGAGAGGTACATTCTCATATCCTGTCCTCAGGGCCAAGCTTGATCATTATTATTTCATAGCACTTGATTTCAATTGTTTTATCACTATGCTATTTTGCATTTTCATTTAAGGAAGCTAGGGAATCTATGAGTGTTTGTGTGTGTGTGTGTGCACACATGCGTGTACATTCTTTCTAGGCATGGAGGAAAGCCTGCTCAAAGGCAGGATGATAGATGCATTAGTTCATATACATTTTCCCATGCTTCACTGAATTTTTCACACTTACTATTTCTTAAAGTTTAGTTACACATTTCTATACACTTATGCTATTTATATTGTATTGTATTGTATTATGTACCGATCGCACCATGCACTCTCCTTCTAACAGGAGCAGGCTGCCAAAGTCATACTTACCAGTCTTCGGAGCCCACCCGGATAAACATAGAGACAAGCCTATCGGGAGGTGCAAGCACACGAACTTTATTCAGAGGCCATCACAGCAAGGCCAAGCAGGAAAGCAAGAGCAAGAGAGAGCGAGCTCTGACCCCTACCGCCCCTATATACCTTCCTAGCCCCTCCTCCTCAGCCCGCCTACCAGTGAATGATTGTAGGATCAGATACTGGAAGGGGATGTCTGGGGTTAGCATTGCACCAAGGGAGAGTACGTGACACAGGAGGCTAGGCCCGGATACCGGAAGGAGACATCTGGGGTTAGCGCTGCACCTAGGGAGAGGACTAGACAAAGGGAGCTCGTTCTCTGCCGTCCCACTCCCACGTGGCACAGCCACCTGCCTCGGGAGCACATGCTCCAGCTACTTCCCCGTATCCTGTTCCTACACCAGTTCACCACAACTCCACATGGCACAGCCCCCTGCCTCGGGAGCGTGAGCTCTGGTTACTTCCTAATATCTTGTCCCTGCCCCATCTTGCCACAACCCCCACGTGGCACGTAGCCAACATCAGACAATCCCTCACAGTATTATATATTATATTATATCATATCATAACATATCATATCATAGCTATAGCAATTTGTTTAGGTGTTCCCCAGATAAACTTCATCTTTGCTACTACCAAAAAAAGTACTGCTATAAATATTTTGGCATATATAGAAATGTCCTTTTTATCTTTGACATTCTTAGTTATTTCAATTTTGTCTTTGTATACCTAACACCCCTTGCACAATTTCTGGCACATAATAGGTGCATAATAAATGCTTATAGAATGAGTGAGTGAATTAATAAAGGGACTATAATTCTCCTCTTCTATGTCCTGGGAGAATATATTTATATGGAACACACTTTATGTCAGAAAGCTCTTTGATTTCATTAGCTTGTTTACTTCACCAAAACATACTGCAACACTATCAGAGTTGCCATGGCTGAAAAATTTATCATCTATTTGCCAGCCTATCGGTAGTGATCTTGTCTACCCTAAGACACATTGTTCCTGAGTCATAGAAACATAGTAATTTATTGATTTTATAGCCTTTCAAAAGGGTGGCTAGATGGGACAGTAGAGTCAGGAAGACCTGAGTCAAATCTGCCCTCAGACACTTTGTACTAGCTATGTGACCCTGGGCAAGTCACTTAATCCTGTTTGTCTCAGTTCTTTAATTACAAAATAAGCTATAGAAGGAAATGGGAAAACCACTCCAGTATCATTGCCAAGAAAGGGGTCACAAAGAGTTGGACATGATTCAAATGACCAAACAACTAACAACAACAATTCTTTCTTCTTGGTAATACCTACCAGAAACTTTTTGGCAGAACCTTGGGAATAAATGGTATCTCCATATTGCAATGAGACATCAGAGTCAGACTTTGGTAGAGGACATTGAACACAATGCAAATTTAAAATAAAGGGGAAAAGGGATTTCTTAAAACAACTGCTGTGAGGTTCTTAACACAACACTGTGTTTTCTTTCTTCTGGAAGTAATTTGAGATCTTTATATGTGACAAAAGACACAAAATTTTCAAAGCACAACACAGAGACTTAAAAAAAAGTTCATCATTACAACAGATGTTTTCTTCTTATCCTCCAAAGAGGATAGGGAAGGACTTCACATGGTAAGATCACATTCCCAACCCACTCTTTCGGAGCTCATGAGGTTCTAAAGATTGGGATGTACCCTTTGAATGGTCTTTCAAAGACAGGGTACTGTCTGTCTAAAATTGCTAACAGGAATTTTTCTGAAAGTTTCTCAAATCTTTCCCATCTCAACAGAATCAAACACTTCTTGAACCTCTTTCCAAACTCCAAATCCATTACTTAAACTAACTTTCTCATTTTATACTTTTGATTCCTTCTCTTTACCATCACTGCCTTCTTTTTTTTATTATTAATTAATTTATTTTTAGTTTTCAACAATCACTTCCATAAGCTTTTGAGTTTTAAATTTTTCTCCCCTTCTCTTCTCAAGATGGTGTACAATCTGATATAGGCTCTACATATACATTCCTATTAAACATATTTTCTCATTAGTCATGATGTAAAGAATAATTAGAACTAATGGGAGAAACCACGAGAATGAAGTAATAAAACAAAACAACAAAGGAAAAGGAGAGCAAATAGCATGCTTTGATTTGCATTCAAACTCCATAGTTCTTTCTCTGGATGTGGATAGCATTTTCTATCAAGAGACTTGGAAATGTCTTAGATCCTTGCATTGCTGAAATGTCTAAGTCTGTAAAAGTTAGTCATCGCACAACGTGGCTGTTACTGTGTACAACTTTCTCCTGGTTCTGTTCACTTCACTCAGCATCAGTCCATACAAGTCTTTCCAGGTTTTTCTGAAGTCTGCCTGCTCATCATTTCTTATAGCACAGTAGTATTCCATTACATTCATACTCACAACTTGTTCAGCCATTCCCTAATTGATGTTCATCCCCTCAATTTCCAATTCTTTGCCCCACAGAAAGAGCTGCTATAAATATTTTGGTACATGTGGGTCCTTTTCACATTTTTATGATCTTTTTGGGATATAGAAGTGTTATTGCTGGGTCAAAGGGTATGCACATTTTTATAGCCCATTAGGCATAGTTCCAAATTGCTTTCCAAAATGGTTGGATCATTTCCCAACTCCACCAACAATACGTTAGTGTTCCAATTTTCCCACATCTTTTCCAACATTTATCATTTTCCTGTTTTGTCATAGTTGCCAATCTGATAGGTGTGATGTGGTACCTTAGAGCTGTTCTGATTTACATTTCTCTAATCAATAGTGATTTAGAGCATTTTTTCATATGACTATAAATGGCTTTAATTTCTTCATCTGAAAACTGTCTGTTCATATCCTTTGACAATTTCATCACTGCCTTCTTAAGTTCAATTTCTCAATCATATTCTGATCTAACACTCCACTGATTCTCTCCTATACAGTTTTCCTTATACAATATCATTTTTTTACTTCTGGAGTTGCATAGTCTATTCAGGTGACTTAGCCACTACTATACCTAAACAACTAAGTTCTGTTGAATAATTTCAAACTAGCTTCAGTTCTGCTTATTTTCTAGTAATCAAAATCAACTTCTACTAAACAATACCTCACTTGCATTCCAGGAAAGGAAGAGAGGTTGTTTGTGCAAACCTCCCAAAATCTACTAATATGTTTTAACAGTTACCACAATTAGGAAATTTACAGCAAAGATATTATAATTCAGTTACAAATTTTATTCTCTAGTTTGTAATACTATAAATTTCTGTAAACTCAAAAAAAAAGATTTCCTTCTTTTTTCTTGTCTTTATATCTGTGATCTCAAACCTGGCTAGGGTTGTAAAGGCAGAGAGAAAGAATCTCACAGTTTTTCCTCCTTATCTCCCACTGAAAGCCTAATCAAAAGTCAGTGAGAATCTCTGCTCAATATTATCCATAGCTGGGAGAGCTGTGTTGAAGCTTCATTAGCCTTTCACACCCTTCTAAGCTCCCCTTCTGTGCTGTCTCACCACAGGGTTTTTTTGTTTTGTTTTGTTTTGTTTTGTTTTTTTATGGATGACAAAGTGTTTTCCTTCAAAGTTCTCCAAGGCTAAAAACAACAACAACAACAAGAACAACAACCACAACACTACCCTTGTGTACACTGGAGAACTTCTAAAGTAGAAGCCTCCTTAAGGCCATCTCACTGCCTGTCACCTTCTTCCTTGGGACTCGTCAAGATTTTGATTTCCTTCTCTCATTATTCCCTACAAAGTGGTTCCTTAAGAGTGCTATGGTATTTTATTTATTTTAACATGCACAGTTAAAAATAAGCAAACATCCTATATTTATCTGGACAGATTTGTTTCCCACAATTATAAACTTCAGTTAGTGTGTTCTGTCTGTGCTGGACATTCCCTATCAAACTGGCTATCTTTTTTCCTTTCTCCAAGCTTTCAACAGCTCATCTAATGAGGAGTCAGCAGGAGGCTTATACTGTGACAACTCCATATTGGTAGTGGTACCACCTCAACCTTTCTGTTGCTAGGCAATCTAATGTTGGGTAAGACTCCATACTCACCACCTACCCTCTTCTGTATGTTGCTCCTTTCTTCATGCACAAATGAGAAGAATCACTTTAGGTTTCAGATTTATTTCTCCCTATCTTTCCTGAACTGTAGGGAGTTAAATTCTCTAGCCAGTTACAACTAACTAACTGCTAGCTATTCCAAAGGACTCATGATAAAAAAAAAATGCCATAGACCTCCAGAGAGAGGACTGATAAACTCTGAGTGCAAATTGAAATAAGTTCTCTTGCTTTTTTTGCTTTGTTTTGTGATAAGACTAAAATGTAAATGTATTTTGCATGATTTCACATGTATACTTGATATATTGTTTGCCTTCTCAGTAAGTAGAGAAGGATTGGGAAGGAGGGAGAGAATCTGGAACTCAAAATTTTTAAAAAAAGAATATTATAAATGAATGAATGGAAGAATGAATAATGAGTCCTTTGGAACTGTCTTGGATTATTGTTGAATCAGAGTAGCCAAATCTTTCACAGTTGATCATTATTTAAAATTACTGTTACTATGCACAATGATCTCCCAGTTCTTCTCACTTCAATTTGCATCAGTTCATATGGATCTTGTGATATTTTCCTGAAACCATCCCCCTCATCATTTCTTATAGCACAATAGTACCCCATCACAATTATATGTCACAACTTGTTCAGTCATTCCCCATTTGATGAGCTTCCCCTTAATTTTCAATTCTTTGCCATCACAGAAAGAGCTGCTATAAATATTTTGTACATATAGGTTCTTTTCTTTTTTCTTTGATCTCTTTGGGATACAGACCTAGTAGTGGCATTACTATGTCAAAGGGCGTGCAGTTTTATAGTCCTTTGGGCCTATTCTAATTGTTCTCCAGAATGGTTGAAACAGTTCATTACTCCATCAGTAGTTTGTTAGTATACCTATTTTTCCTTTCTCCATTGTAGCATTTATAATTTCTGATAGGTATAAGGTGGTACCTCAGAGCTGTTTTAATTTGCATTTCTCTAATCAAGTTACTTAGACCATTGTTTGTATTACTAGAGATAGCTTTGATTTCTTCTTCTGAAAACTGTCTGGTCTTATCCTTTAACCATTTATCAATTGGGGAATGGCTCTTATTTTAATAATTTTGACTCAGTTTCTTAATATTTGAAAAATGAGCCTTTTTTCAGAGAAACTCGCTGCAAAAATTTTGATATTACTTTGTTATCTGTGGTACCTTTAAGGAAAATGTAGTTTCCCTTTCCTCTTTGAATTAGGTCTATTTTTCCTTTTGCTTTGTTTAGGATCATGATCGCTACCCCCTGCCATTTTTTTTACTCCAATTGAAGCATATTAGATTCTACTTTAGTGCCTTATTTTTTCTCTGTGTATGTCTCTCTGCTTTAAGCATGTTTCTTGTACCAACATATTGTTGGATTCTGGTTTTTAATCCATTGTGCTATGTGCTTTCATTTTATGGGTGAACTTATCCCATTCACATTCACAGTTATGATTATTGTGTATTTTCCTTATCCCCTTTTCTTCTACTTTCTCGCTTTTTATCCTTCTCCCCCTCAAAAGTCTATTTTGCTTCTACTTACTGCCTCACTTATCTGCTCTCCCTGTTATCACTCCCCCACTTTTTTCTTATCACCTTACCTTCTTATTTCCCTACTGAGTAAGTTAGATTTCTATACACAACTGAATGTGTAGGTATATTCTTTCCTCTTTGCACCAATTCTGATGAGAGTGAGGTTCAGCATTGCCCACCACCCACTGCCATTTCCCCCTCTGCCATAAAAGCTCTTCATTTCATGCCTGTTTTATGTGAGAAAATTTTCTGCACTCTAACTCTCCATTCCTTCTTTTCCCAGTGCATTCATCTTTCTCACCCCTTCATTTTTTTGAAGCTCATTCCAACATAATCAACTCATGCCCATGTCCTCTATTTTTGTAAACTTTTTAACTGCCCTAATAATGATAAAATTATTGGAGGTTACATATATCATCTTCCCATATAGTAATGTAAGCAGTTTAACTTTATTGAGTTTCTTATGATTACTCTTTATATTTACTTTTTTATGCTTCTCTTGAGTCTTGTCCTTTTCATCAAGAAATCTTCTATGTCATTAAATATCCATTTCCACCCTGAAGAATCACATTTAGTTTTGCTGGGTAGTTTATTTTTGATTGTAATCCCAGATTCTTTGCCTTCTGAAATATTCTATTCCAAGCCTTTTGCTCCTTTAATACGGAAACTGCTAAATCTTGTGTGATCCTGATTGTGGCTCCACAATATTTGAATTGTTTCTTTCTGGTTGCTCAAAGTATTTTCTCTTTGATCTGGGAGCTCTGAAATTTAGCTATACTATTTCTGGGCATTTTTATTTTAGGCTCTCTTTTAGGAGGTGATAGGTGCATTCTTTTAATTTCTATTTTTGCCTCTGGATATAAGATATTGGGCCAGTTTTGATTGATAATTTTTTGAAATATGATGTCTAGTCTCATTCTTTTATCATTTCAGGTATCATATTCAGGCTTTCAGGTATCCTAATTATTCTTAAATTATCTTTTCTGGATCTATTTTCCAGGTCAGTTGTTTTTGAAAGACATTTTACATGTTCTTTTCTTTTTTCATTCTTTTTACTTCATTTTATTGCTTCTTGATATCCCATTGAGACATTAGCTTCCACTTGCCCAATTCTAATTTTTAAGGAATTATTTTCTTCAGTGAGCTTTTCTGTCTCTCTTTTTTTCTTTTGGCCAATTATGTTTTTGAAGAATGTTCTCCTCAATAAGTTTTTGTATCTCCAATTCTACTTGGCATACTCTACTTTTCAGAGTTCTTTTATTCAGTGATTTTTTGGCCTCTATTTACCATTAGCTCAATTCTATTTTTAAGGTGTTATTTTCTTTAGTATTTTAGTATTTTTTGTACTTCTTTTACAAAACTGTTAATTCTCTTTTCATGATTTTCTTGCATCACTCTCATTTCTTTTCCCAATTTTTTCCTCCACCAGTCTTAACTCTTCCAGGAATTCTTGTAGGACTTTCATTCAATTAGTATTCTTTTTCCTCGAGGCTTTACTTGTAGCTGTTTTCACCTTGCTGTCTTCTAAGTTTACATCTTCATCGGTCCTGTCACCATAGCAGTTTTTAATGGTCAAGTTATTTTGTTGTTGTTTGCTCTTTTTTTCCAGCCTATTTCTCCACGTTGAACTTTATGTTAAAGTTGGGCTCTACTCAGCTGGGGGTGAGGAGGAAACTGTCTCAAGCTTCAGTCTTTTTCATACTGCTGTTTTCAGAGATAGTTCTTATAGTCTACAAGTTTTTGTTGCTTCCAATATGGTGTGATCCTGGGAGAGGTGTGATTACTGCCCTCCTGGTCTCTGCTCTGGTCTTTACCCAGGAATGGCCCCTGTTCCCCTTTAGCCACAAGTGCTAGTGCTCCATTTGTCTCTGGAGCTCTGACCAGGGTCCCTGATCCCTTGTGACTAATCACAATTTTTCATGATGGAAATTTTGAGAGACAAAGTTCTGAGCATGATCCATTTATTAATAAGGTTAGCAATTACCAATAAATGTGGTCAATGGATTCTTTCAATGGCTAAAAACCCTAAATGAGGGCTGGCAGAGTCTTTTATAACAATTAGCAAGCTGACAGAGAAAAATCTTGAGCAACATAGGTGTGTCTTCTTCTGATAGGCTATCAAAGCCTTAGTCAGAATTGAGATTACATCATTTGGACCTCCCCTTTTAAACCTTTTTAACTATAGCCAAGACAAGTGATTCAAGTTTTTGTGGAAAGTGGGTGACGGGTGAGGTTATAAGTTAGAGATAATTACAAGACAAAAGCTTGATCTTTGAGCAAGTTTGTCTAGAAAGTGGGTGGTGGGTGAAGTTTACTAGGGGAAGAAACCATGAAAGGGAATATTTAACCACCTTAACACTGTGACCCAGAACTGCTTATGGGCAATAGAATTGTCAAATAGTGCCTGGTCTTGTGCCCATTGACTGCACAGAGGTCCCTTGTGATTTCTTTCTGAACAGTTGTGATTTCCTTACCATCTCTGGGATGAGAGTTTCCAACACTGCTGCTACTGATGCAGCTCTTGCAGCTGACTCTATGGTCCACAGCTACTTCTGCCACCTCATTCTGGGCCTATACCCACCCTGGTGTCACAGAGATCCCCTGCCAACCTCCTAAGTTGTCTTAGACTAGAAAAATTCTCTCTGACCTTTTTGGGCTCTTGCACTCCAAAATTTGATTTGAAGTAATATTTTAAAGTTGTTCAGAGGGGAATGTTGCAAGAGTTAAACTATGTTGCTACCTCTAATCTGCCATCTTGGCTACACCCCTCCTATTGTCTCCCCCCACATAAACTAGCTACTAGTTTTTTTTAATTAGTTCAATGACTTCTTTAACTTTCAATTTTATTAATCTCTCCTTTGATTTTCAGGATATCCATTTTGGTGCTTAATTAGAAAGTTTTGATTTGTTTCTTTTTCTATTTTTTTTTAGCTGCATGCTTAATTCATTGATTTACTCTTTCTCTTTTTATTGATGTATGCATTAGAGATATAAAATTTCCCCTAAGTGATGCTTTGGCTGAATTCCACAGATTTTGGTATGCTGTATCACTGTTGTCATTATCTTGAATGACAACATTCAGCATGATTCAGTATGAATCAGTAATGAAATTACTGACTGTTTATGGGATTTGTTCTTTATCCCACTCATTCTTTAGAATTAGAGTATTTACTTTCTAATTAATTTTTAACCTATGCTTCCACAGCCCCTTACTGAATATACTTTATAGCATTATAGTCTGAAAAAGGTTCACTTAATATTTCTTCTTTTTTGCATTTGTTTGTGAGGCTTTTGTGCCCTAATACATGGTCAATTTTTATGAATGTATCATGTATAATTAAGAAAAAAGCATACTTCTTTCTATTCCCATTCAATTTTCTAAAGTGGTCTATCATAAGTAACTTTTCTAAAATTCTCTTCTCTCCTTAACTTCTTTTTACTTATTTTATGATTAAATTTATCGAGCTTTCACATGGGAAAGTTGAGGTCCCTGTTAGTGTAGTTTTACTGTATATTTCCTCCTGTAATTCATTTAACTTTTTCTTTAAAAATTTGGATGCTATGCCATTTGGTGAACATGTTAATTATTTTTTAGGTAATACATGTACAATCATGTTAAACATATTTCCACATTAGTCATATTGTGAAAGAAAAATCAGAACAAAAGGGAAAAACCACAAGAAAGAAAAAAAAAGTGAAAATAGTATGCCATGATCTGCATTCAGAATCCATAGTTCTTTCCCTGGATGTGGAAAGCATTTTCCATCACAAGCCTTTTGGAATTGTCCTTAATCATTGTATTGCTAAGAGATAAGACTATCATAGTTGATCATGGTACAATGTTACTGTTACTGTGTACAATGTTCTCCTGATTCTGCTGACTTCACTCAGCATCATTTCATGTGAGTCTTTCCAGGTTTTTCTAAAACCTGCCTGCTCATTATTTCTTTCTTTTTTTAACTAGAAAACTTTTATTGTAGGTGGAGTGGGATAGCTGGACACAGTTAAGATGATTCCAATTTTTTTGGCAACATCTAAAGCAACATAGTCTGTTAGGCCTCCTTCTCTTCATCAGGCTGGATCAGTGTGTTGACCCTGGGCATTTCAATGTAACACAGTTTCTTTTCCATCTGCTTGATCTAATGCTTGTTGACCTTGATGTCCACTATGAAGATGAGGGTGTTGTTCTCCTCACTCTTTTTCATAGCAGACTCAGTGGTCAAGGGAAACTTAATGATGGCATAGTGATCAAGCTTGTTTCTCTGAGGAGCAATTTTCCTAGGGTTTTTGGGCTGCTGTCAAAGTCTTAGTGTCTTGAGTTGCTGGAAGGTGGGGGACATTTGGATCTTTTTGTTTTTGTGGCTATGAACACCCTTCAACACTGCCTTCTTGGCCTTCAGGGCCTTGAACTTGACTTCCGTCTTCAGTGGGGGGAATAACTGCTTCCTTCTTTGTCTTCAGTGCCATCTTGGAGGAAAGCCAGCTCATTATTTCTTATAGACAATAGTATTCCATTACATTCACATACCAAAACTTGTTCAGTCATTCTCCAATTGATGGGCATCTCCTTAATTTCCAATTCTTTGTCAATACAAAAAATATAAATATTTTTGTACATGCAGGTCCTTTTTCCCTTTTTCATGATCTCTTTGGGATACAGACCTAGTAGTGGCATCGGGTATGTACAGTTTTATAGCCCTTTTGGAATAGTTCTAAATTATTTTCTAAAATTGTTGGACCAGCTCACAACTCCACCAACAATATATTAGTGTTCCAATTTTCCACATATTCTCCAACATTTATCATTTTCCTTTTCTGTCATATTAGCCAATCTGGTAGGTGTGATGTGGTACCTCAGAGTTGTTTTGATTTGCATTTCTTTAGTCAATAGTGACTTAGAGCATTTTTATATGACTATAGACAGCTTTAATTTCTTCATCTGAAAACTTCCTGTTCATGTCCTTTGACTATTTATCAATTGGGAAATGACTTATATTCTTATAAATTTGATTCAGTTCTCTATATAGTTGAGAAATGAGGCCTTTATCAGAGACACTAGCTGTAAAAATTCTTTCCCAGCTTTTTGCTTTCCTATAATCTTGCTTGCATTGCTTTTGTTTGCACAAAACCTTTTTTAATTTGATGTAATCAAAATTATCCATTTTGCATTTCATAATGTTCTCTATCTCTTGTTTGGTCATGAATTCTTCTGTTCTCCATATATCTGACAGGTAAACTCCTTCCTTGCTCTCCTAACTTGCTTATAGTATCACCTTTTATGTCTAAATCATGACCCATTTCAACCTTATCCTGGTATAAGGTGTAAGATATTGGTCTATGCCTAATTTTCTGCCATACTATTTTCCAGTTTTCCCAACAGTTATTTGCTCAGAAGTTGGAGTCTTTGGGTTTGTTGAACAGTAGACTCCTATATTCATTGACTACTGTGTCTTATGTACTTAAGCTATTCTGCTGATCCACTACTCTATTATTTAGCCAGCACCAAATAGTTTTGATGATTGATGTTTTATAATACAGTTTTAGATTTGGTATGGCTAGGTCACCTTTCTTTGCATTATTTTTCATTAATTCCCTTGATATTCTGGACCTTTTATTCTTCCAGATGAATTTTATTTTTTCTAGCTCTATAAAATAATTTTTGGTAGTTTGATTGGTATGGCACTGAATAAGTAAATTAATTTGGGTAGAATTGTCATTTTTATTATATGATCTCAGCCAGCCTATAAAAATTAATATTTTTCCAATTGTTTAGATATGACTTTATTTGTGTGAAGAGTGTTTTGTAATTGTGTTCACAAAGTTCCTAGGTTTGTATTGGCAGGTAGACTCCCAAATATTTTATATTGTCTACAGTTATTTTAAATGGAATTTCTATTTTTACCTCTTGCTGCTGGGCTTTATAAGTATTTTATAGAAATGCCAATGATGTATATGGGTTTATTTTATATCCTGCAACTTTGCTAAAGTTGTTAATTATTGCAAGTAGTTTTTCAGTTTATTCTCTAGGATTCTCTAAGTATACCATGATATCATCTGCAAAGAGTGATAGTTTTGTTTCCTCATTGACTGTTCTAATTCTTTCAATTTCTTTTTCTTCTCTTATTACCAAAGCTAATATTTCTAGTACAATATTGAATAGTAGTGGTGATAATGGTTATACTTCTTTCACTTCTGATCTTATTGGGATAGCTTTTAACTTATCCCCATTACATATCATGCTTGCTGAAGGTTTCAGATAAACACTACTTATCATATTAAGGAAAACTCCATTTATTCTTATGTTCTCTAGTGTTTTTAATAGGAATAGGTGCTGTACTTTGTCAAAAGCTTTTTCTGCATTTATTGAGATAATCATATAATTTATGTTAATTTTGTTACTGATATGTTCAATTATGCTGATAGTTTTCCTGATATTGAAACAGCCCCACATTCCTGGTATAAATAGCACCTGGTCACAGTGTATTATTCTTGTGATAAATTGCTGTAGTCTCCTGGATAATATTTTATTTAAAATTTTTGTATCAATATTAATTAGGAAAATATTCCATATTTTTCCTCTGTTTTGGCTCTTCCTGGCTTAGGTATCAGCACCAGAATTTATGTCATAAAAAGAATTTGGTAGGACTCCTTTGCCTATGTTTTTCCAAATAGTTTATAAAGTATTGGAATTAATTGTTCTTTAAATGTTTGGTAGGTTCACTTATAAATCCATCTGTCCCTAGAGATTTTTTTCTTCAGGAGTTCATTAATTAATTGTTAAATTTCTTTTTCTAAAATGAATTATAATGAATTAAGTATTTTATTTCCTCCTCTGTTAAGCTGGGAAATTCATAGTTTTGTAAATATTCATCCATTTCACTTAGACTCTCAGATTTGTTGGCATACATTTGGGCAAAATAGCTGCTAATCATGTAGAAAGGCAGAAATATTAAATGCATCCCTTTCAGATCATGATGCAATAAAAAATACATGTAATAAAGGGCCATGGAAAGATAGACTAAAAATTAATTGGAAACTAAATAATGTAATCCTAAAGCATGAGTGAGTCAAACAATAAATCACAGAAACAATCAATAATTTCATCAAAGAGAATGGCAATAATGAGACAACATATCAAAACTTATGGGATGCAGCAAAAGCAGTTCTTAGGGGAAATTTTATATCTCTAAATGCTTACATTAATAAAATGGAGAAAGAGGAGATCGATGAATTAGGCATGCAAACAAAAAAGGTAGGAAAAAAATTAAAAATACCCAATTAAATAACAAGTTAGAAATTCTGAAACTCAAAGGAGAGATTAATAAAATTGAAAATAAGAAAACTATTGAACCGATAAATAAAATTAATCTGGTTTTGTGGAAAAAAACAATAAAATAGATAAACCTTTGGTTAATGTGATTTTTTAAAAATAGAAATAAGAGAACCAAATTACCAGTATCAAAAATGAAAAGGGTTAATTCACCACTAATAAACAGGAAATTGAAATGGATTATGAGGTTTTTATGCCCTAATGCAGGGGTGGGGAACCTTTGGCCTCCTCAAGTGTGGTCCTTTAACTGAATCCAAACTTCACAGAACAAATTTCCTTAATAAAAGGAAGTTTCTATCTCTCTCTCTCTCTCTCTCTCTCTCTCTTTATATATTATATATATATATATATAATATACACATATATGCATGTATATATGTATATGTATATTCCCTTCCCTCTTTGAACCAATTCAAATGATGATGAAGTTTAAGTATTGTCCACCCCCTATTTCTTCCTCCATTGTAAAAGTTCTTTCGTGCTTGCCTCTTTTATATGGAATTTCTCCTATTTTTCCTCTTCCTTTCCCCTTCTCCTAGTTCATCCTTCTTTCTCACTCATCCCTTTTTTTAGATAATTTCAACATTATCAACTCACTCTCGTGTCCTCTGTCTTACAGTTATATCTTTCTGCAGATTATATCTTTCTGATGCTTGTAGTATTTTTTCCTTGACCTGGGAACTGTGAAATTTGGTTTTACATACACCCATGTGCACATACACTTATGCATATATATGTGTGTATATGCAAATATACACACACATGTGAGAGTGTGTGTGTATATGTATGTATATCCTCATACAGGATATAGGCTCAGCAAAGTACTATGGTTCTGGTTTTCATATACATACAAACATACATATATATGTATATATATATATACATATAACTATAAAATGTTATATGAATATGAGTGTGTGATATATAGTTTTGGTGGTAATCAGGATACTCTAGATAAATTGATTTCCTCTAATCACAATAGATGAAATCACAGAAGTGAAGAATAGGTAACACAGTTCATAAACAGAGTACACAGATTTGTCTAAACTGTCTTACCACTATACGAGATATGAAAAAAAGTTCTCCTTGATGGAGTGACAGGGAAGTTATCCCCTCCCCTCCCCAAGGACCTTTAAAAAACACAACACACTCTATAAATAGTGATAAATGCTACAGGCAAGATGTTAACAATGTGAGCTCTGGAAGTAGAATAGATAGCCAGCTATTGAATAAAATTCCATTCCCCAAGAGGGAATTGTTTCTTTCCTCTTAGGGTAAAGTGGTTTTATTCCTCCTCCCTTACTCCACATCAGTCACGGTATCTTTCAACAGAGATACTAACCTAGAAGGAGACATTGAAATGTAATTAGTTCCAGTCAGTCAAGACAAGAGACAAGAAACAGGAAGAGCATTAGGAATCTAGAGGGAATTAACTCTGGTTTCAACAATTAAATTATAGAGAGAAACAAGCTCTGGAAATTTAGCCAAGTCACCTATTCAGCAGAAATGTGGCCAGGTGGAGCATCAGGAGCACATTGTGAGAGGAGAAAGGACATCGAGGTCTTATCATAACAGAAGTATGTTATTTAGGTCAGTTGTGCTTTTTTTACTGGTGAACTCTATATGTGTATCCACTTTCTGTACTGAAGTTGCACACAAGTTTTTGGAAATACACCCCAGGTATATGGGGAAATGTTTTGTAACTACTTTTTTCGTAATAACTTAGAAAATGTCTTTGCTCCAAGCTAATTTTATCAAGTAGTTAATCACTATTCGTAAATTAACTGGTAGGGGGTTTATGGACTATAATATTATGAGCATGAACCCAGATAATACCTTAAAAATAGAGGCAGTAGCCTTCCTGGGAATCCAACCTGTAAGTACACGTTGGTGAGAGTAGCCCCTGAGAGTGTGCTATAGTTGTTATTGACATTGATATAAAGAACATAAACATTCTTTAAGGGACAAAGCTAGAATGAGAAAATACAGTGATAGTGGATTTGGCCTTCATTCAGTGTTCAAATCCCAGTTCTGCTACTTACTATCATTGTGACTTTAGCAAGTCGCTTAATCTCTCTGGGCTTCAGTTTTCTCATATTTCATATTTCAATGAAACTTGGACTAGATGATCTCTAAAGTTCTTTCTACCTCTACATCTATGATCTTATGATTCTATAATTTGTAGGGAAAGATCTGCCCACATATTATTGCTATACACAAACATCTTTTGCAGGACTAGCTGATACTCAAGAAACCAGAGGACAAAGAAGCATATGTGTGGGCAGGGAAGGTTTCAAACATTCTTTAGCAGCAAAGAAGAATGTTGAGATTACAGGGAGAGAAGAAAATGTAAGTGTGACTTATTGGTCTCTGTTTCCCCATTAACAATCATTTGCGGAGGAGCCTCAGTGTGGTGGAACAGGCAAACACCAACACCAAGACCCCCCCATGTGCCTTAGCACAGCCAAAAGAACTAGCAGCCTCCAGCTCAAGAACCATCTGGTGCTTCAGTGTAGCCCTAGGCAAACAGGTAGATGCCAATTCTACCAGTGCTTAAGCAAACAGGCAGCCTTAGGTAGCCACCAGACAGCACCAGCCCTGCCACATTTCAGCAGAGCCCAGGCAAACAGGCAGCCTCCAGAGGACAGACCTCCACAAGCAAGGAAATTCAGAAACAATCCACCAGGCTTCAGCACAGGCCAGCCACCACCATTTAGGATCCCAGCGCAGCACCAGGTAAGGTGACAAGACTCCTATAACCTCCAGCAGCACCAGGAACCCCCACCCCAATCCTTCAACACAGCACCAGACATGAGGGTCCCCTATGGGCCTCATGGCAACTTCAACTTAGCACCAGCTAAACAGCCAGGGCCAGCAGCCACTAGCACAGGAAGCCTGTGGTAGTGCCCCTCCCACCTTGGGTGCACAGCTCACATTTAAAAGAAAGGACAAAGCACCCCACCACCCCCTAAAAAAGACAAACAAAAAATAACAAAAAAGGAATATGACCATAGAAAGTGACAGGGAAGACCAAGACACAAACTCAGAAGAGGACAACAATGTCAAAACACACAACACCTATGGGCAAAACCCCAAAGAAAAATGGGAAATGGTCTCAAGCTCAGAAAAAAAAATTCACGGAAGAGCTCAAAAAAGAACTAAAAATCATAGAAGAGAGGTAGAAGAACTGAGAGTGATGCAAGAGAATTATGAAAAAAAAAGAGTCAACAGTTTGGAAAACTGCTTAAAAAGTAGAATTGGCCAAATGGAAAAGTACAAAAGCTAATTGAGGAAAACAACACCTTAATAGTTAGAATTGGGCAAGTGGAAGCTAATGACTCTACGAGACATTGAGAATCAATCAAACAAATTCCAGAGAATGAAAAAAATGGAAGAAAATGCAAAATACCTCATTGGAAAAACAACTGACATGGAAAATAGATCTAGGAGAGGCAATATCAGAATCGCTGGACTATCTGAAAGCCATAACCAAAAGGAGGACTTGGACAGCATCTTTCAAGAAATTATCAAGGAAAACTGCCCTGATGTCCTGGAACCAAAGGGCAAAATAGGCATTGAAATAATCCACCCATCACCTCAGGAAAGAGATCCCAAAATAAAAACCCCAAGAAACATTACAGCCAAATTTCAGAATCATCAGGTCAAGGAAAAATACTACAAGTGGCCAGAAAGAAACAATTCAAATATCAGGGAGTCTCGATCAGGATTACACAGGATTTGACAGTTGCAACATTAAAGGATCAGAGCTCATGAAACAATATTCAAATGGGCAAAGGATCTAGGACTACAACCAAGAATACCTTAATCATAAAAATTAAGCATAATACAGAAAGGAAAAATGGTCATTTAATGAAATAGAAGGATTTATAAGGAGACCAGAACTAAACCAAAAATCTGACCTCCAATATCAAGACCTAAGAGAAACATAAACAAGTAAAAAGGGAAAAGAAAACATAAGGGATGCAATGGAGTTAAACTGTCTACAGTTACCCTACATAGGAAGATGTAGAATAGATAATTTTAATTATATTAAATTGAAACAGTTTTGTACAAATAAAACCAATTCAAGTAAGATTATAAGGAAAGCAGAAAACTGGGAAATAATCTTTATAGCAAGTGTCTCTGATAAGAGCCTCATTTCTCATATATATATATATATAGAGAGAGAGAACTGAGTCAAATTTATAAAAATACAAGCCATTTTCCAATTGATAAATGGTCAAAGGATATAAATGGGCAATTTTCAGATGAAGAAATCAGATATCTATAGGATATGAAGAAGTGCTCTAAATCACTTTTGATTAGAGAAATGCAAATTAAAACAACTCTGAAATACCACCTCACACTAATCATATTGGCTAATATAACAAAAAAAGAAAGTGATAAATGCTGCAGAGGATGTGGAAAAATTAGGACACTAATGCATTGTTAGAGTTGTGAACTGATCCAACCATTCTGGAGAGCAATTTGGAACTATGCCCAAAGGGCAACCAAACTAAGCACATCCCTTGATCTAGCAATAGCACTACAAGTTCTGTATCCCAAAGATATCATAAAAAAGGGGAAAAGACCCACGTGTGCAAAAATATTTATAGCAGCCCTATTCATGGTGGCAAAATATTGGAAATTTGGGGGATGTTCATCAATTGGAAAATTGCTAAATGAGTTGTGGTATTTGAATGTAATGAAATGCTATTGTGCAATAAGACATGATAAACAGGCAGATTTCAGAAAAACCTGTAAAGACTTGTATGAACTGATGCAAAGTGAAATGAGCAGAACCAGGCAGAAAAACCTGGAAAGACTTAAAAACATTGTACATAGTATCAGCAACATCAATTATGAATGACTTGGTTCTTCTCAGCAGCGTACAAAGGACTTATGAAGGAAAATGCTATCCACATCCAGATAAAGAACTGATGGATTCTGAATGCAGACCGAAGCATATTTTCCCCCTTACTTTATTTTTTCTTGTGCTTTTTTCCCCTTTTGATCTGTTTCTTCTTTCACAACTGTGATGAACATGGAAATATGTTTTACATGAAAGCACATGTATAAACTATACCAAACTGCCTACCATTTTCAGAAGAAAGGAGGGGAGGGAGGGAGAAAAATTTGGAGCTCAAAATCTTGTAAAAATGAATGTTAAATTTTTTTTGATATGTAATTGGGGAAAGATAAAATACTATTTAAAGCACAGAAAAACAATACCCAATTGTTTAAGGAATTAAATGTTACCTTAGGTATGCAACAACCACTAAAACCTGTATAAATTGGACTTAAACCATGTATTCATAAAATGTTTTTATTCAACGGAACACAAAATTGAGGTATACTTCTTCTGAAAGATGTGTCTGTAAGTATATTACAGAGTAAGCATGGACATGTGTGTCCCTGGGTATGTCCTGTCTTACACCATGGGCTGGGCCCAGTTAGGTAGAATAAAAAAGAGATTTGCTCTTAGGATTGAGTGGAATACAAGCCCCAGATTCAGATATGCTGGCAAAATCTTTACCAGGAGGCTGGAAGATCAACTGAATGTGTGGGGGAGTGGTGTAGAGGTTCAGGAAGATAGTTGAAATAGATCAGGGATTGGAGTTTGAAGTAGTCAAAAATGACTTGGATGCAAGTTGGCAAAACAGTACTCAGCTATAGGTGAAAAACATGGTATAGACAGAAATCATGTTCCAGAAAAGTTAGCCAAATTGGAAGTTGTACAGATGAAATAGAGGAGCTACAGATACTGGAAGGGAGGTTTTGAGTGATTCACTGTTTGATAAACAGCAATGTTTGTTTATATTAGAGATACATGGATGTGTCCTCTCTAGCCTTCCTTCTGTACATACAGCAGCTCTACTGTGAGGCAGCTGTGCATGTGAGTGTGTTTGTCTGTTTGTCTGTATATGGATATATACCTCCTGTAAAAACCCACATAGGTAAATTTGCCCAGGTTGTTGGAGCTAAAGGGGGAAAATAGTCTCTGTCTCTCTGTCTCTCCCTCCCTCCCTCTCTCCCTCTTTCAAATGGTGCTTTTTCAAGTTCGTCCTTTGTGGGAACATTCAGGCTGGTTCGAGATTCAGCACAAAATAACTGTTTATGGGTCACATTAGTACCATCACTTGTTAAAATCACACAGGTTACTATATATTGATTCAGTTGCTAGAAGTATAGAAATAACTACTCCAGTTGCCTAGTTAATTTGGATACTCAAACAACCAAATTGGATTAGCAGCTTCACAGGTCAACCAATTCTTTGATGATTAACAATCATGATGTCCTGAAAAGGGACAATTGAGTAAAGCTATATAGACAGAACAAAGTGAATTTCCTGTGGAAACACATTTCCCTCTCCTTTCCCCACCTTGTCTTTCTTAACTTATTAATACAGGGAATATTTGAAGAAAATGGATATTTCTAGGAGGTCAATGTGGTTAGAATAAATAAGAATATATCATGATGTTAATTATTTTGAAAATTAATTTAAAATATATTGATAGCTTATTATGGAGGTAAATTTGCACTCAAAGATTAGGAAAAATTTCCAAAAAGTATAAAATTCAAATAATTATTATGCTTTAAAATAAAGCAATCAAACAAACAAAAATAACTTTAAAAATAGAGAGCAAGATAATAAGTTCTGCAGATTCCTTTGGAATGATATAACAATAAGAAAAAAATTCCAGAACTAATAAGAAAAATAAAATTCTGTATTTCTTCTTGTAGCTGTAATATCCCAAATGAATCAACAGAAATCAGAGCTTTCACAAATGAAATAAATAAAACATAAAAATTAGTACAGAAAACTTAGGCTATCAGGTAGAAAATTTTGCAAAAAAAAAAAGAAAATATTGAAAAAGAGAATAATAGTAGTCTTAGAATTAAAAATATAGATGTGGAAGAAAATTTAGCATAATTTTGAAAGGAAATATAAATTACACATACTCCAAAGTGATCTTAAAGATATGATTCTCAGAGATATTTAACGACAACAGAACTTCACCACACACAAAAAAAGATAATTTAAAAGCCTGAACACAGAACATCAGGAAGCAGTGTAAGTGATATTCCTAGAACAGTTGAAAACAGGTACCAAGATACTGATTGATTGAATACATACATTGTTGATAGAAAAACCCCAGTCATGAAGCTTCAAGGCACCTAATGATGATATCTTGGAATTTCAATTCCCATAACCAAATTTTACAAACAGATGGGGAAAAAACCCTTGAGTTATGAAGAAAAGTTAATGTGAATAGCTTAAAAATACTTTGCATACATGATAAATCAGAAAAGGGATTCAAAGATGATTTTTCTAATGGAAATTGGTTTGTACTCTGAGATAACATTCTGCAAAACATTCATCAATGGAGAAAGAAGTACCTCAACAAAAGTGAAGGACTTGAGTCATGCCTCCAAAGAAAAGCAGAATACTTTACTTGCAAAAACTCCAAAAGCACAAGAAAGGTAAATAAACATTATTATCAAGGAAAAACTAAGCAATATAATCTTTTTTTATTATTTGGGAGGAAGAAAAAGTTAATTTTTAAAACAAAACAGAATTTATTATTTATTTATTTTAGCATTCATTTAAAAAGTTATGAATTCTTTCTTTCCCTTCTTCGCCTATTGAGAACCCATAAATGTGATATCAATTATATATATGAAATTATGCAAAACATATTTCCATATTAGGCATGCTGCAAAAAAGCAAGAAATATAGTGAAAAAAATGATGCTTCACTCTGAATTGACTTCATCTGTTTTTCTCTGAAAGTAGATAGCTTTTTTCACCATAAGTCCTTCAGATTGTTTTTGATTATTGCATTGATCAGAATAACTATGCCATTCACAGTTGAACATCATGCAATATTGCTGTAACTGTGTATAATTTTCTCCAGGTTCTGCTCACTTCACTTTATATCAATTCATATAAGCCTTCTCAGGTTGGAGACGGCTCTTTTAAAAGCTGTATTAAAAAAGGGGGGTGCAGCTAGGTGGTGCAGTGGATAGAGCACTGGCCCTGGAGTCAGGAGGACCTGAGTTCAAATCCGGCCTCAGATACATAATACTCCCTAGCTGTGTGACTCTGGGCAAGTCACTTAACCCCAATTGCCTCACTAAAAAAAAAAAAAAGCTGTATTAAAGAATCAAAGAATGATCAAAGGACAAATGAATCTAAGGAGTTAAAATTTTAATGAGAGCTAAAGAATTAAGAGAAAAAGAGGAGGAAGAATTTAATGTATATTATATTAAATAAAATAAAATTTCCTTGAAGATGAATCACTATTTTTCTTGGGTGGGAGGAATAACAGAAAGAAGTGGATTGAATGAAGAGCATGAAGGCAAAATATAAAGGAAAAAAAGATAAACTTCTTTCTGGCTTAGAGGTGACCAGAAAAAGAAGAGTAATCTTTTCAGTTACTCAACAAGTATGGGAAAATGTGGAAAAGGAGAGTAGAAACAAAGGCAAAGAAGCAACTGGGAAGGATAGATGAACATAGAAGTTTTGAATTGAAGTGAATGGACATCTTAGTATAATATCTCTTCTGAACAAAGGCTAGACTTCCAAGAACTGTAATCCACTATAAGAAAGTGGTACATTGGACTCCTGAGAGTGACCAACATCCAAGATGGAAGGAAAGATGGTTATAGAGGTAAGATATACTGGTCTAAGGAGGTGTGAGTGTTGATAGTAAGAACAACAGGTTAGGATGAAGCTTCATGATTCAGAATACAGAATGATTCCTGCCACACAAAACTTCCTCATAAATTGATATTTTTGGGAATGATGCACAGAAGAAAATGGTCCTAAAATAAATAAAGAGAAGGAAGAATGAGATGAAAGCTATAAATGCAGTAGTGCAATAATAGTATAGAAGTAGGAACTCAACTTTTGTCCTTCAGAAGTCCTTCCTTTCATGAGAGGAATGAATAAATAAGAAACATGAAAAACATGGACAAGAGAATAGAATGTAGAATATTCTAGATATGAATATAAATAAGGAGGGCAAGATAAATCAAACCTTCTTAGAAAAGGACACCACAAATGAATATTACTCAAGAGGTAATGAAAGATGAGAAAAGGAGAATTTTGGACCACACTCTTATGTAGGTGGGGAGTGGAAAGGGGAAAAATATAAGAAATGAGGGAAAGAGAAAAATAGGGTGTGTGTATTGTGTGTGTGTGTGTGTGTGTGTGTGTGTATGAGAGAGAGTGAGAGAGAGAGAGAGAGGGAGAAGGAGAGGGAGAGAGAGAGGGAGAGGGAGAGGGGGAGGGGAAGAGGGAGAGGGAGAGAGACAGAGACAGAGATAGAGAGGTGACAGGTAGATTGAGACAGGGACAATTTAGGTAGATAGCCAAAAATAAATGATCAATTTAACCAAGTTAAGGAATATGGGGTATAAATGTAATATGAGAAGCAGGGAGAGGAGAAAGAGAGATCCTGTAGGAAGAGACTAGGATCGCAATAATCACAAGGGCAAAGTACCAACTTAAGAGAAGGGGGAAACCAAAGCAAAAAATAGAGCAACATGTATATAAAATAATAATATTTAAATGTGAATGAACCAAATGGTCCATTAAGTGAAAGAGAATGGCAAAGTAGTTAAATTTGCTGCATAAAATATACATATTTGATAAAAACAAATGCATATAAAATGAAATGAGATACTTAAGTAAAATTTACTATTTGTCTGGTGATTCAGAAAAAGACAGGAGATTCAATTCTGCTATAAGAAAAGACAAAAATAAAGATTCGTGATGTCAAGAGATATAAGGAAGGAAATTACATTAAACACCATAGATATTGAAAAAATATTATTAGTTCTATTTGCATGAAATAGCATACCATCTTGATTCATGAATAAAAAGCTAACTGGTAGAGTTGCAGAGAATGTACCTCTTCCTTTTGCCTATGGCAAGATCTTCTAGGCTCAAAGAAATGATTCGTAGAAAGAGATTGGCAAGGCACATTCTAAAATTTTTGGCATAGGTAAAGAACTGTCTCTTTTCCTCCATCTCTTAAATAATCATCCTTTTTGGGACAGGAACAGGATACTCAGGATAGGATAACTTAAATACTTTGTACTTTCTTTCTATGTTCTTTTCATCAAGACTTCTAGTTGTGATACAGGTAGCACTGGAAGTTGAGAGGCAAGTGACCAGGGCTGAACTGGGGAGTGAGGAGTAGATTTTATATTGCAAGGATCTAATCTTGCCTCATCATTCAGCAGGCTGGTAAACTAGGGGAAATATCACTGTCCCCACTTTCTTCTTAATCCAAAAATAGGGGACTGTGTCCCTTCCCTTCAATTCATACTTAAAAACTATAAATATAAGCACTGAAGATCTGTTTACTTTTTTCATTGAAGATTTGAGGGGGGGTAAGGTGTACAAGAAGGAAATTCTATAGCATTCTATGCATTTTAATTTCATAATATTAAAATTATGGGATAATATATTAAGGAACTGAATCAATGAGTACTTAGGGAAGAGAAATGAGAGAATAAAAATGCCCACAGAGGATAAAAGAATAAGCCCAAAATAAAAATAGTAGATTTCATATTTTAATTTTTAAGCAGTGCTTCATGACTTAGGCTTGAATGTATTCTGCAAGTCAGGGGAAATGCTATATATAGTAAAACATCATATTGGGATCAGGGAAAGCTTCATGGGATTGTTTAGTGTATCACTATGCTAGATGTTTTCTGAGCAGTAGGCAGGCATGGCAGTCATTAGAGAAGTGGTGGCTAAAATGAAACTGAGGCAAACAGGTACTTTTTCTCAGGGGAAGATAGTTTATTAATAGTGATACATATAGTTGTTAATTAACTGGTTCACTCTGGCACTTCTGTAAAGCCAGGTAACCAGATGGTAGAGAAAAAAAGATATTGAGACACAGCAAAGGAGGGAGTAGGGGTAGTTGGGAAGCCTTACTGGCTGCAGTTGGGGAAAGTGAGTTGGCCTTCATGTGTAACTGATCAAATTTCTTTCTCTGACAATTACAAAATATTGATTTCTTTAGGGGCTACAACTGCCTCTAGTAATCTTGGCTAGAAAATCAGAACCACCCAAATCAGTACCACCAAGTTAGTCTTCTCATTGGGAAAGATCAAACCACTCCTAGTTTTATAAAGCTAGGCAAGGACTGAAGAATTGTTGGGGAAGGGGGCATTCAGTTTAAGCTGGCCATTTGTTTATAGTCCACAAATCAGCCCCAGGTGAAACTGGTTAGCAAGCAAATATCCAAGGGGCTAGGAGCCTGCTCCATAGCACCACTCCCTTTCAATCACACTTTTCAGTCAGTTGAGACTTTGTTGTTTCAGTTCTGTCTGACTTTTTTGTGACCCCCAGTAGGGGTTTTATTGGCAAAGATATTAGAGTGTTTTGATATTTACTTCTCTAAATTCAGACTAGGAAAGATCAAATTTTTGAGTGAGGTGAATTCAGGTAGATACTGACAATTCTAAGAATCAATGCAGCATAAACATTAATTATATTATAAAATCAATACAGTAGAAATTAGAGATAATATTAATTTTTATATCTCATGGGAATAGTTCAAAGATCCCTCATTGGAGCTAATACTGCAAATGAATGCTATAATTCCTATTTCAACTTCCTATTTCAACTCACATTTAGGTCAAATGTGTATATGTAACATTCTGGAGACTAGTAAGCAAATTACACTTCTTTAAAAAGGCTAACAAAATTGATAATTATTCAAGTAACAACAATAAACAAGAAGTAAATTGCTAAACAATTCAAACTAAACAAGGTGAGTTCACAATGAACAGAGAGATAATAAATAGAATTTCAGAAACTATTATACACAATTACATACCAGAAAATTGAAAATTTATAGGATAAATATGATTATTTTAAAAACCCCATAGCATTCTCAAATTGAGCAAAATTAGAAATATCATTTCAAACCAATCTCAGAAACAGAAATTAAACAATCCATAGATTATCTACCAGTGTGTGTGTGTATGTATGTGTGTGTGTTGGATGAGACAGATGTATTTGTAAATGAGTTTTATTAAACATTTGAAGAACAATGAATACTTAATAAAAAATCTTGTTAATAACTGGGCAAGGAAAAGCTGTCTAACCTTATTCAAGGTTAGACAAATATGGTCCTGATACCTAAATCAGGCAGGGATAAAGAAGAGAAGGAGAAATATAGATCAGGACAACAAATGAATATTGCTGAAAAAAATAAATAAAATGCTATAAAAAAGAAAACAGCAATATATCTGCATCATATTCATTTTGAGCAAAGTGAATTTATATTAGGGGTGCAAAAATGATTCAACATTAGGAAAGTAACTAGCACAAAGTGATATAAACAAAAATATTATCATAGCAATAGATGTAGGAAAAGCTTTTGACAAAAGATAGCCTCATTTATTTTGCCTCATTTATTTTAAAAATTCCTAATAGCTTATGCAGAGAAGGGTCTCTTTTATACAGATACACACACGTATATATGTATACTAAAGTAAAAAATGTGTTTTTAGTAAAATTAGAACCTTTCCCAATAAACTAAGGGATATAGTATAAATGTTCCCTATCCCCACTATTATTCAACATTGTTACAGAAATAGCAATAACAATAACACAAAAGAAAGAAATCAAAGCCAAAAAATGACAAAAAAAGAAACAAAAGTTGCCTTATTTGCAGAAGACATAATGCTTACTTAGAAAACTCTAGAGAACCAGCAAACTAATTGAGATGACTAAAGGCTTCAGTAAAGTAGCAGCACACAAAATAAATTAATCCATATCACCTGTATTTCTATATATCATTATCAAAAAGGAAGAGCTAATAATGGAAAAAGAAATCCCATTCAAGACAACCATAAAAGTAAAAAAATTCAATCTGCGAGTAGCGCTACTAGTCACATCACATTCAAAATCTTTACAGAAATAAAAGATGGCTGACATAATGGAAAGAATATTCAATCATCATGATTCCAATTACCTGATTCCAATATAATGAAAACTATATTATCTAAATTAATTTGTAGATTTGGTGTAGTATCAATTAAATTACCCAAGTTTTTTTTACTAGACAAAATTGATTTAGAAGGATGAAAAAGATTATAATTTCAAGGCTAATAATTAAAACTAGTAAAAATAGAGGGGGAATAGGACTTCCATATCAAAAACCTATTTTTAAAAGTAGTAATCATTAACTGTATTTGGCACTGATTAAAAAAAATTAGTATATTAGTAGAATAAGCTAGATAAAAATAATCAGCAAGACTTTAAATCACTAACTCTGTGTTCTAGAAATCTAAGGAAATATAGTATTTAGGTAAGAAAGTTATGTTTGGCAAGAACCTTTGGAAAAATTGGTAGCAGATTGGCAAAAAGTAAGTTTAGATCTCCTCTTATATGATTAAGTTCTAAACTAATATAAATGTCATATCATCAAAAAATTACAGGATAATGGAATGATGTACCTTTTACAACTATGGCTAAAAAGTTAACTTTTAATCAGAGGTGATCATGAAATTAAAACAGATAATTTTGGCTCCCTACCATACAATCAATCAACCAATAAACATTTAATGACTGTCTATTGTGTCCTATATACCATGCTAGGAGTTGGAGATATGACAAAAATCAAACAGCCCCTATACTCAAGGATCTTCTTTTCTTTTCTGAGAGATGTTTCATTAAAAATACTGGATGTGAACAAAACTAATGAATCTAGGATAAGAAAGAAATGATCAATTGGTGGAGGGGGAGAGGTTGGAGGGGGAATCTATGTCTCTGAAAAAGTCTGATATACAAACTATATGGGGAATGAAAAAAATATGTAAAACCAAATAACTCTGTAATAGATAATTGATTAAAATATGTTTTCAAAAGCACTAAACAGAGTAAAGTGGAGTGTCTTTGATAGTTTATGGAGATAGAAATAAGGTACATGTAAAAAGCCTGGATCTGTACTTTTCTTGCCTGGCATGTTCAATTGAAGAGGTAAGGGCTAAGCTTTTCGTGGATATAGAGGCCTCCTCTCTATCCCTACTTGGGCAATCCCAATATGGCCTAAGAGTGCATGACTTTTCTGTTGCTTCTGTTGCTGTTATTTTCACACTTTCTTGCTACTAGGCAAAGGCGATCAGAGACAGCTTTGACTTTGTGAGGTTCAAATGTTCAGAAGAAGTAGCCAACAGGGGATTTGGGAGGAGATTACATGCTAAGATTTGTGACTGACTAGTGCAGGAATGAGATCTGGATGAAAAAGGAATGACTTTCAGGATCCAGTTCAGTGATAGTTGAGATAAGGTCTCATTCAGCAGTGATGTCACAGTTGTTTATGAACTTAGTGAGGATGATGCTATGTAAAAACTGTTTTAATTCTAGCTTACTCTCCCCAAAGAATTAGGTGGGGTAATAGAAGAAAAAAGTAGGAATCTCCCAAGAGGTTTCAACAAGGAAATAACTGCACTTCTGTTCTTGCTATATCTTTCAAAAAATACCCATTTGTTAAAGAGAGTCAATGTAAATTGATTAAATGTAACTAGGACATTTACCACTAGCAGCTAACATTAAGAGAAACACAGCAGAACAGGGATTGAGTCAATAGCATTAGAGAAATGTGCCCCTAGGCCTCCAGAGTTACCCCTAGAATATTGAGGGGAAGCTGTAGTCAGCTTGGTTCTGGATGAGTGAAGGAAGTTATTTGTAGGACATCATGTGAGATAAAATCATACCATTTGCATTTGAAAGGAGCACAGAGAGAGTCTCCACCAGGGATTTGTTGGATACTTAATATTTTAGGATCTACTAGTGAAAAAAGTGACATTTTTTTCTTTCTCTTTTAGTCTGTATTCACATAGTTTTTTCCTGTGTGAGTTTCCTTTACAACTTATCTCTTTTGAGATGATGTTTGCAGACTTTTGCATTTTCTGATTCATTGAATGTTTAACTACTGCTACTTGCTGGATTATTGAATGCTGTATAAGTATTGATTTTGAAATTAATATGAGAGTATGGGTTTTTCATCACTACGATGCTGGTGCCCAATTATGAAATGCTCATATTTTTCTTTTTGCATATAACTAGACCTAGATTATTTGTATTATTGTATGTAGATGCACTCCAAGTCTTTGCCTACTTGCTTAAAAACCCTTCCCTAGAAAGTAATCAGCCTTAGTGCATAATCCCTTTCTCAGAAACACTACTTTTGTTATGGGCTTACAGATCTCGTTTTCTATTTTATCTAACTGAGTCTTCTTGTCTTGTTATTAGTTACAGTAGGAATGCCCAAGATGAGTCAAGGACTTATTGGAATAAATTTTTATTGACCTTTGGAATAGAAACCCAGAGGAAATGTTCTTGGACAAAGGGTATTGCCTAAAGAACAGAGACCCCTAGAAAAATTTTAGTATGCCAAGTGTAGAAAGGTAATCCGAGAATTTTTTTTCTAGATCCAAATAGGATGGCCTATGCACTGAAAGAATCATGGAACGGTTCCTCTTTATGTAATTCCTATTCTCCTGAGTAAAGGAATATATTTTAGACTGAGTAATGACTCCATCATGAGTTCAGTTCAGCTTGTCAGCTTGTCTTGAGCTCCTAGGTCCTCAGGTGACTTCCATACTTCGCATGTATGTAGCTCTCTGTGTGCCTCTGTGTTTTTCTACACATTTTGACTTTTATGCGTTTATTTTGTTATGTCATAATCTCATTTTTCTTCTGGGCTCCTTTCCAGACACTGATGGTGAAAATTGGCTCCTAAATTTTAAATGAGTACCTTTGTTGGGCCCATAAATTAAAATGTTCTCAGTTTCTTTTTATTCTGTCAGGTTCAAGGAAGTCAGCCAAAATGTTTAGTACAAAAAAGGATGTCTGTTGTCAGTGATCTTGAACACTCTTTTCCTCACTCTTGATAATTTTTACTTTGATACTATGGAAGCTGTGTGATTTCACTGGTGTGGTGCCAGTCTCTTCTGCACCCACTTAGGTGGCAACTATTGATAGCTGCTGTGGCTGAAAAATTGATCACTTGCTAGTTAAACTCCCAGTGATGAGACTCTCTGTATTTAGGCAGGCTCTCTTCAGATGAGAGACTCATAGTCTATTGTTAGATCACTGCTCAAAACTTTTTCCATCCTAGAAGTCTTTGCCAAAGCTTGTACTTTGCTGGCATAGTCTTGGAGAACAGAAGATCATCTCCATCCCAAAATGAGGAACTGGAGTTGGGATGTGTAGAATATTATCCACAGGAAACATAGAATTTGAAAGCGAGAACATTTTGATAATCTGCTTTGTTCCTCCTCAGAAGATTGGACTTAATCAGTAAATATTTATAAAATGCTTGGTATGTACCAGGCACTGTGCTAAGCACCAGGAATACAAATGCAAAAAAAAGAAAGAAAGAAAGAAAGAAAGAAAGAAAGAAAGAAAGAAAGAAAGAAAGAAAGAAAGAAAGAAAGAAAGAAAGAAAGAAAGTCCCCATCCTTAAGGAACTTACAATTTAATGGGAGAAGACAACACACAAAACAAAGTTAAAAAGTAGAGTGGGAGGGAGAAGGGGCATGATGAAGAAATCCAAAGAAGTGTAACTGTGTAGAAAATGAAGAGATGGTTAGCTTGGATCCTCTTTAAATGGAAGTTTTGGAGCTCATGTCTCCATCCTTCAATCAGAGAGGCAGAAGGTACTGATGAGGTATGAGTGTCAAAGCTGATTCAATCTTGTGGGAACAAAGAGTGGAGTATGGGGTGACATGGAAAAGCAGAGAACTGGATGTCTAAGAGTTCACCTTTGTAGGAAGGAAACTGATGAGATACTTCTGGTCTTTAAGTAGTTGTGACATCTCCTTTCCATCCTCCCTCCTGTTTTCCTAAATCTGGTTGCCCACTTCCCATAGCAGTTTAGGACCCATCAAGCTCAAGTTGAATATGGAATCTCCAATACCATGAGAAATGAGAATATATATATATATATATATAATTTCCATTCCCCCCCACCAGAAAATCTGGCACCAGAGACTGGTATCATCTTTATATTAGCAAAGATGTTGAGAAAGGGCAACCAGGGTGACTAGGAAATTAGATGCCATGTTATCTAATTGTAAGGTCAATGTTGAGGTATATGCAGGGTAAAGGTGGCATAAAAGTCACTTGCACTGTGCATAGTAAAAACACAATTTTAAACAAGAGATGGATGTCGCATTGGTGAAATTGATGAAAAAAAGAAAAATTATAAATGTTGGGAGGACTGAAGGAAAACAAATATAAAACAATTTAGAGCTATGCTCTCAAAGTTACTAAACCATTTAAGGACCCATATGCACAAAAATGCTGATAGCACCTTTTTTAGTCTTAGAACAAAGAATTGGAAACTAAGGGGTATCTATAAATTGGAAAATTGCTGAACAAGTTATAATACATGTAATGGTATACTATTGTGCTTTATGAAATTATTAAAAAGACAGCTGAAGATATCTGAGATTTGTATGGACTGATGCAGAGTGAAGTGATCAGATCCAGGAGAACAATTTATAACAAAACATTGTAAAAATGAACAACTTTGAAAGATTTGAGAATCTGATCAACAAAATGATCAAGATCCAGAATGCCAGTGATGATGCATGCACCCCACCTCCTGTGATGTACTAAATATGCAGAATGAGACACATGTTTTTGGGAACTGGCCAATGTGAGATTTTGTTTTGCTTGACTATGCTTATTTGTTAAGGATTTTATTTTTGTTTTTCTTTTTTCAATGTGGTAAGAAGTGGGAGGGAGAGAAAGTAATGCTTATTAATAAAAAATTTTTAAAAAACAGGGGTTAAAACTGATGTCCCTGCTCACTTTGCTGAGATTTTTGTTCTTGTCCTAGTTTCATTTGCATATCAGTTATGAAGCATCATAGGAACTAGGGAAAGGTCAGTAACCTCTGTCTCCATGGAACTTGGGAGGCAGATTCCCCCAAATGGGTTTTGTGGATACAGATGGAAAATCATAGATTTCATAGGAGTTAAAAGGAGTTTTCTAAGCCCAAGTCATATAGGTGTCTGGGACCAAGAATTTTGAGTTGGTACCAGGAGAAAGTTGGTCAAAAGACTAGACTTAATCTTAGCCTGGAGCATTCTGCTGTATATTTTTGTCCATCTATGTGTGATGGCGTAGGACTCCCAGTGATGCACTAAAGGAATGATGGCTCCTCCTGTCAGGGAGAGGCCCATGAACTGCCACACCTCAGGAGATACTGACTGTAAGCAGCAGATATGTAACAAACATGGGCTGCTTGACTGCTTACAGTGCTTGGATGAGATGGAAATCACCAATTCTATTCTTTCCTATGAAATGGAAGAACACTAGACCTTACCATCTGCATTGTAACTACCTCCTAAAGTCCTCCAGTCCTTGCTATCTACCCTGCCTCTATACTCCACAGATTCTGACATTATTACCTGATCTACTAATAAAACTTAAGGTCTTATCAATCACCATGATGCTTCCAGGCCTTTATGCTCTACAGATGAACTTTCTGTTATATGCTGTCTCCCCCAATTAAAGAGTGAGTTCCTTGAATACAAGCATTCTTATTTTTTTTTCTATTTGTATCCTCAGTGTTCAGCAAGATACTTGACACATGATAAGCACTTAAAAATGCTTTTTCTTTCCTTCCCTCCTTCCTTCTTTCTTTTCTTCTTTCTTTCTTTTTTTCCTTCCTTCCTTCCCTCTGTCTCTTCCTTCCCTTCCATTCTTCCTTTTCTCTCTCCCTCCATCTTTCCCTTTTTTAAGGTTTTAAGGTGGGTACTAACACACAGTATCTTGACCCTGAGGTAATTTTTTTGGAGGCCAAGTAAGAGGGACTACTGATTCTCTATAAGGACCTCTTAAAGAAGTTAAGTGTGCTTATCTTGAAGAAGAGGAGACATATGTCATGCATGTGTCTTGACAAATGACCCTTCAATAATTAAAGTGCATATGAAACAACAACTCTAAACAGAAAACTGTTTCCTTTTCTTGTTCTCTCTTTGTTCAAGTTTTGAAGTGATAATCCTGCATCTGGAGTTACTGTGGAGCTCATAGGTCTACTGAACACAAAATCTAACAGAAAAACACTACTAAATACCCTATTAATAAGAAGTCATTTAGTTTTTTGGGAAATTGATGTTATTGAAGTAGCATTTTGTATTTGATACATCATGAAGCTTACAGTTTGAGGTCCTCTTTTATGAGCATTAACAGTGGATGAATCCCTTTCTTTCACTGTTCATATCAAGGCCTCTATTCCTTTAAAAAAATAATACAGGCAGTTAGGTGGCACAGTGTATAAAGCACTGAATTCAGAGTGAAGAAGACCTGAGTAAAAATACTGCCTCAGATTTTTAGTAGCTCTGTGACCCTGATCAAGTCACTTAACTTCTATCTGCCTCAGTTTCCTTATATGTAAAATGGAGATAATAACACTACTTCACAAGATTATTATGGAGATAAAATGTGATAGCATTTGTTTTGAAACTTCAAAGCACTTGTAAATATTACTGTTTAAGCACTTGTAAATATTACTGTTTAAGAGGTCAAATTAGAATTTAACTCCCTGTAAAAAATTCTTCAGTGATTCCTTTGTTTCTATTGAATAAAATCAGAACGTTTTAGCCTGACATTCAATAATAACTGATATTTGCATAGTACTTAAAGGTTGTGAAGCATTTCACATATATTACCTTATAAGTGACACACAACCCTGTGAAGAAGATACCAATAGTGTTATTATCCCCCTCCCCCTTTTTTTTTTTTTGCTAGGCGATGGGATAAGTGACTTGCCCAGCTAGTTAATGTCAAATGCCTGAGGCCAGATTTGAACTCAGGTCCTCCTGACTCCAGGGCCGGTACGCTATCCACTGTGACACTTAGCTGCCCCTATTATCCCCCTTTTACAGCTGAAGAAAATGAGAGTGAGAGGTTATGAAACTTGTTTATGTGACAAAGATTCAGAAGCTGGATTTGAAGCCATTTCTTGACTGTCTTGTACTCTACCCTATCTATATCTCGTCTTATATCTCTCATTCCTTTCTGCATCAAATTCCTTGAAAACTGGCTACACTCACTGCCTCCACATACTCTTCCCTCACTCCTCAAAACTTTGCAGTCTACTTCTTATCTCATCATTCTTATCATATAAACTGAAACTACTCTCTCCGTAGTAACTATTAATCTCTCAATGACCAAATCTCAGTTTTTTCTCAATTCTAATCCTTCTCAATCTCTTTACTGTTTTTGACACTGTTAACCATGTTCTGCTCTAAGATAGTCTCTTCTTTCTGGGTTTTCATGACAATATTTCTTCCTGATTTACCTTCTACCTGTCTGGCCACTCCTCAGTCTCCTTTGCTGAACCATCAACTACATCACACTCTCAATCTTTGGGTGTTACCTCAAGCTTTTGTCCTGGCCTTTCTTCTTTTCTCCTTTTGTATTCTTTCTCTTGGTAACCTCATCAGCTCCCATGGGTTTCACTATCCCCTTTAGAAGATTTTTCAAACCTATGTATCAAGATATAATCTCTCCCTTGTGCTTCAGGCCAACACCACCAATTCCCTATAACATTTCAAATTTGATGTCCCAGAGACATTATAAACTGAACATGTCTAAAACTGAATTTATTGACTTCCCCCCTAAACTCTCCCCTCTTACATACTTCCATATTTTTCTTGAAGGCACCATTTTCTTTCCAATGTTTCCAGTTCATAATCTTGGCATTTATCCTGTCGTCTGCACTGTCCTTCATATCACATATCCTATCAAGTGCCAGATCTTTCCATTTTTCTTTGCAACATTTTTCACATCTGACTCTTTTTCTTCAGTCACACAGTTACTAACTTACTTCAGACCCTCAATACCTCTTGCTTAAATTATTCGAACAATCTCCCAATTGATCTCTATTCCTTAAGTTTCTCACCACTGAAGTCTTTCCTACACATTGCTGCCCAAATAATTTTCCTTAAGTGCAGATCAGACCATGCCACTCCCTTACTTAACCAACTCCAATAGCTTCCTATTGCCTTTTGATAAACTATAAAATTTTATGTTGTGGAAAGTTCTATGTTTTGGAAAACCCAAGACCCAACCCATCATTCTGGCCTTATTAGACATTACTCCCCTTCCAATGGTCCTTCTCTTTGTTCCCTACACATGAAGCTCCATTTCTAGTCTCCACACTGTTTAGCACTATGCCTGACACATAATAGGTATTTAAGTTAACTAACTCATTGAGTTTTTTTTTTTAATTGATATCATATTTGCCTTTGTGATCTGCTCTTACTGTGTCTTTCCACGTTTATCTCCAATTTTTCCAAGTCTGGACCACTAACTGTGCCCCAAACATATCCTGCATTTTCTTCAATCTATTCCTTTGCTCACATAATTTATTCCTGATAGGCCTTCTACCTCACTCTCATTCTTGCCTATTGAAATCCAAGCTATATTTCAAAGCCCAGCTCAAATATTACCTCCTCAATGGTATTTCTTTCCTAATAACTAATCTTGTTCTTTGTTTATACCTCTCTTACATACTTAACATTATCTATTTTGCGTTACTGGGTTGTTGTTGTTTTTTGGCATACTCTCTGTATTTCCTCATATGAAAAGATTCTAAACTTCTTAAGGACTGGGGCAGTGACATAGTCATCTCTGCATCTGTCTCAGCATCTAGTATGGGGCTCGGCACATCATAGAAATTCAATAAACTTTGGCTGAATGGTTTCATGGAATTGACCTATGACGATAACATTTTAAAAATTGCGTATTATGATAATACTGTAGTTTGATAGAGTTGAATGAATAAAAAAATTAAGTTTGAATTAGAATATATCTTTACATGAGGCAGTGTTGTGAGTAAAAAAGTGCTGGATTGGGCATCAGAGGACCTAGGTTCGAATCCTGGCTGTCAACAATACCTGTGCTAAATTGAACAATACATCCTCAATTCCTCACTCTGTCTCTCACCTGTCATAACCAATCTATTGTCAAGTCCTTTGAAACACTTCTTGTACTGTCCTCCTTCTTTCTCTGGTGTTACTAAACACCTGCTTAAGGATGTCATTACCTCTCACTTGGATTGTTTCCTCCCTGTTGGTTTCCCTGCCTCCAGTCTCTCCCTGTTCAGGTCCATCCTCCACACAACTGCCAAATTATTCTTCCTAATACAGAGATCTGACCCTGTCACCCTCCCCTATACATGCAATAAATTCTAGTGACTTTCCTCCAAAATAAAATATAAAATCCTCTATTTGGCACACAAAGTCTTTCACAACCTGTCCCCCTTCCCACCTTTTCAGTCTTCTTACATCATACTCCCTACTCCTCATCCTGTACCCTCTGCAATTCAGTGACACTGTTCTCTTTGCTCTTCCTACCGTAAGACACTCCCATATTGAGACTCTGAACATTTTCATTGGCTACTGGGTAAGGAATTCTCCCTCCTCATCTTTACTTCCTGGCTTCCTGGTTTCCTTCAGGTCATAGCTAAAATCCCACCTTCTATGAAAAGCTTGTCCTGATCACTGTTAATGCTAGTTTCTTCCCTCTATTAATTATCTCCAATTTATTCTGCATAGAGCTTGTTTGTGCATTACTGTTTTTTATGTCCTCCCCACCATTGGATGGCAAGCTCCTTGAGAGTGGAATTTTTTTTTGCCTTTTTTTTGTATCTCCAATACTTGGCTCATCGTAGGTGTTTAATAAATACTGATTGACCTTGAGCTGATAGATGCTTTATTATTTTCTCTTTACTTATTTTGGGTTAAAATTATTTATTATCATTTTAAAGGGATGGAAATGATAATCACAAAGAGTCTTTTGGTTGCCTGAAGAAAAGGACATACTAGCCTAATCTCTTTTACTTTCTTAACAGGGTTACTAGACTGGTAAATAAGGCAAATGTTAGCTATTCATTTCAGTTCAATAAGCATGTACTATGATTTGTGTTGGGAATAAACAGACACAAATAGAACACTTAAAAGATCTAGTTTTTAATAAAGTGTTTGAGAAAGTTTCCCATGCTGTTCTTGTAGAAAAGACAGAGATGTGGGTTAGAAAATAAATGGTAGATTTAGTTGGATTTGGAATTGGATAAATGGCCAGATGAATGACCAAGAGAATAGTCATTAATTATTCAATGCCAACTAGGAAGGAGGTATCCAATGGTTAACTGCTGGAAAATTTGTAGCTGACTTCATGCTGATTAACATGTTTATCTGTAATTTGGGCAAAGACACAAATGGCATCTAAGCCATCTATGCCATTTCAGAGTTGCAAAGCTGGGAGTGCCAGCTACTACATTGGATGAAAGAGTAGATATTCACAAAGATCTTGATGGACTGTAACATTGGGTGGAATCAAATGCAATGCCATTTAATAAAGATCCATATAAAATTAAACACTTGCTTTAAAAATCAATCTCCTTTTAGTATCATTGAGGAGAACTGGCTAGATAGCAGGTATCTGAAAATCATTTGGAGCATTTGGTTAACTATAAGCTGAATAGAAATCAATAGTATGATTAGGCATACCCCAAAGCTAATATAATCTTAAAACATATTTTAAAAAATCCAAGATTAGTAAGGTGATAGGCTATTTCACTCTGCCTTGATCAAACTACAAGTGGTGTATTATTTTCAGTTATGGGCACCACATTTTAGAAGTAATTGATAAGCTGTAAGAGTATTCAGAGAAGGGCAACCAGTATGGTGAAAGACTTTGATTCCATGCTATATGAGTGTCAATTAATGCAGTTGGTGAGTGCTGATGATAGCTGTCTTTCAGGAGTTTAAAAAGCTATCATTGGAAAAATTTAGATTTTTTTTGATTGAACCTTAGAGACAATATTGTGTCGAACACATGGAAGTTGCTTAGAGACAAATATAGGTTCGATGTATGGAAAAGTTTATTAATAATTATAGCTTTCCAAAAGTGAGATGGGAAGCCTTGGGAGCTGGAGGGGTCCTCCTTGTGGAAATATTCAAGCAAAATCTCAATGGCCATTTTACAGGCATCTGCAGAGGTGATTCTTATTCCTGAAAGAGTTGAACTAAATAATCTCTGAGGTCCTATACAACTTTGAGATCCTCTGATTCCATGATTTTTTGTAATTCAGCTTAGAAGAGAAATAATTGGGCTTGCATGTAGACACCCTGCTGCAGATAAGTTGTAGGATATCCAACTGAAGCTGGAGGCAGAAAATTTTTTACTTGCAAAAAGGCTAGTAGAGCTCTTTTCCCCATTGCATACACAAATTCTGCTTTCTGCAACAGTAAATTTGCCTGATGGCTGTGTTCTTCTAGAATGTAGGAAATGGTGGATTGAATTGCTAAAATATGGCATTTTTTGGATCTCACATTGGTGAAGCTAACATCTCAAGGTGTGTTGGGTTGTTTTAATCAGTTCTATTCATTGGTGGTAACTGGGCCCCCTGTAGGTGCTGCCTGTGACATCTTTTTTCAGATGGACTGCCAAAACATATTGCCACCAACATCAAATTGAATGAATAGTTCCTAAAATATTTCATTTCTCCATCTTTGTGCAAAATCCTCTCATTTGAGGCCATAGTTATGTGGCTTTCAGTTGAGTGAGAAAGGGATGAGGCCAGCATGCCACCACCTTAAAGCGATGTTATATCAGGCTGATTCCTCTTGTGAGGAAAACTGTCAGATGATAATGCCAACACCAGCCAGCTGTTTGCCAAGTAAGGGAAATGCAACTAGTAAGGGAGGAGGTGGAACTCTTTTGGCATATAATGCATTGATAAATATGAATGGACTTACATAAGGTGGAAGCTACTCAATAATGAAGGACTGCTATATCAGCCAAAGACCTACAGTAGATTCTTAATTCAACGGGGTACTACAGTTCAGATTTTCCACTGTGACAATGCTTGTCATTGACCTGCATGACAATAATGACCAGTGGAAATGGAGAGGGTGTTGTTGTTGCTGCTGTAGCTATTTAATGAATATAATTTTAGGATGAGAATGAAGAGAGGGAGAGGGCACTAGGATCCGTTAGTAGGGGAAATATTTGCAATCAGGGAAACCTGGAGGTGATCATGGATGTTACTTATGAGGAGAACCAGCCCTGGTTATACTAAATCCACATGAAAATTTCCATTCAGATTATGTATTCATTGGCAAAATATAAGGGAAAACTGAGTTAACTTTTGGGGCCATTTGAATTCCAATCACTTTTTTACCTTAGCTTCCAAGAAAATAGCTATGAGATTATGGATATTGGGTTTGCAAGGTCAAATATAAGAGGGATTGATTATTTCCTTTTGGACACTATCCCTGCTAGACTTAAAATGCAGATCTGACCATGTCACCACTCTACTCAATAAACTCTATTAGGTCCCTATCACCTACAGGATCAAATACAAAATAATCTGTTCAAAGTCCTTCATAAATTATTCTCTTTCTGATTTTTCTTACAAATTAACACACACATACGCACACACTGCTATCCAATAACACTGGCTTTCCTGTTTCTTGAACAAACTATCTATCTTTTGACTCTTGCCATTTATTTTCATTGGGTGACCTCATTTCTCCCTCCTCGTCTCTGTTTTCTGACTTCCCTGGCTTCTTTCAAGTTGCCTATAAAATCTTGCTTTCTCCAAGAGCCTTTCCCATTATTTCTCAATTCTAGTTCCTTCCAACTATTAATTATTTCCTATTTATCCTATATATAGCTTATCTGTACATAGTTGTTTATATATTGTCTCCCTCATTAGACTCTGAGTTCCTTGAGAGCAAGGGCTGTCTTTTGCTCTTCTTTACATCCTCACCGTATTTAGCACAGTGCCTGCCCATAATAAGTACTTAATAAATACTTATTAATTTACTAACTGGGATGCACTTAGTAGTCTTCAATTTTTATGTGCATCAGAAAGGTGATGTGGCAGCCAAGGATAATGAAATCTTATGCTACATCTACCAAAGTACAAAGTACAGATGGGGAAAGTAGAGCTTTGGGTCTGGCATCTGAGCCTCACGACTTTAACGTGGTATTATTTCTAGTATTTTGCATTAGCAACCAAAATTCTCTGTTTGTGGAAGTTATTTTTGTATATTTCCATATTTGTATTAAGGTAAAAATTCACCATAATGCTTGACTTTTATTTCAATTTCTTGAAATAAATTGTTTCTATCTTTCAAATACACACACATGTGTATGTGTGATATGTTTGTGTGTGTTCATGTGTGTGTGTGTGTGTGTCTGTGTGTGTGTGTGTGAAGCAAAGTCATGAAGTATTCATTAAGTGTGTTTGGAAAGGAGGGAGGAAGCAAACAAGCATATAAAACATCCTGTTATCAATCATCTGGATCCTAAGGGGATTCAATACTGACTCTGAATGTGAAATCAAAATGCAGTCTCTTTTAGATATTGTAAAGACCCTTCTGGAAGATGATTCTTTTTTCTCCTCTGCTAAATGATCTTAGTAACACAGAGGAAGTTCTTTATATTGAGCTGAAAACTGCTTCCTTGTGTGTGGCTATCAAGATACTTGGACCTTTGACATTAACTTAAGGAATGGGAATCAGCTCAGAAGGTACAGTAAAGTATGTCATATTTGTGGGCCTTTCAATGCATCACACCAAATGCCTTTGATGTTCGCTGTGCCTGAGAACTTAGACAGCTCAGCAGAACAGCCTGACACACAAACACTCCTTGGAAAACACACAATACAGAGGTAATACATTTACAGATACCCAGGGAAAGACAATCAGGTGCACCTTAACCTTGTGGCACATATGAAGTATTGTATTCTGTTCTTGGTATCACGTTATAAGTGGGGCACTAACAAATCAGGCCATTTGGGACAGAAAGAAGATTCAAAGTTACTTAATATTGAAGACTGATTAAATGAAATCATAATGTTTAGCTAAGAAAACTTCGAAGTGATATGATCATTATTTTTAACATGAAGGATTGTCACCTGAGAAGATTAGACTTACTCCACTTCACTAATGAAGATGACCAGTGGGTAAAAGTTTCAGGGTCATCCTGGCAAGAAAGACAGAGCAAGTAGATGGCAAAATCTGGCAAAGGCAATACCTATGTTCAATAGTCCTAAGGAATGGAGAGTACCAGTCTCTCTGTGGTGAGACCAGCACCTGTTCATTAAAGCAAGCGAAGCCAGAATTTTCCTTGCTGGGATATTATGTGCACAGAATCATATGTTGTTCAAAAAAGGGAAAGACAAGACAGGTAATGCCTTGTCTGAGAACAGGAGAGTCACCTTTGTATCTCTTGAGTGTGTTCCACTTTTGCTGGGTGTTTCTCAGGGGAATCTTGTTTGCCAGGCTGTGTTGTTGATCTGTCCAGGGTCTGAAGCACAGAGATTATCAAAAGGATTTAGTGTGATGTCTCTGAGTCACAAGGGCAGCAAATATTGCTTACTTGAAAGAATTTTCTGAGCCATCCCAACTCCCCTAGGGCATGTCAATGTCAGAAAACCAGGTACTGTCAGGTACAGTCAGAAGTCATTGACTGACAAAAGGAGAAAGGATTTCATTCTATTACGAGAAAGACCTTCTCATTTAGTACTGACAGATTATGGTTTGAGGCAGAGGGCTTCTATAATCTCCAAAAGTGATTTCACTCAATTTTCCCCTTTAGAATAATTTTCATAGATCCTCAGAATTTATGACATTGTCAAAAGAATGTCTTATAGATTGATTTCCTCTCTTAATTAGTAAAACATATAATATAGATCTTCAAAGATGAAGACAATCTATTTAATTAATATATAAAACTGAAATGTAGGTCAACTACTTTGGAGAAAATTTTAACTCAAATGCAGAAGTCTACCATCACAATTTATATGAACAAGGAATTTAATCCCAAAGATGAAATACTAAAAATTATACGTCATGAGAATCCTCATGTTTAGAGACTAGAGTTTAAAGTCTCCGTCTTCTAAATCATGACATTATAGAGACTTTTAGGTCCCTAACTGACACAAATATTGCCCTACTCTTTATCTCACCACCCTGAAAATGGTAGGAAATGCAAAAGAAAAACATCTGATGCTTCTAGTTTACACCAATGGATAGAGAACATAGGGTGCACCAAACCAAAGTTTCTATTTTTACATAAAAAGATACATAAAAAGATCATATCCCTGTGTAACATTTTATATTTCAAGATGGAGCCTTTGTCTGTGTCAAAGAACATACTCATGTTGATCAACGTTCTTCAGGGAGGAGGAAGAAGAGGAGCTTTCAAGCAAAGCTGAATGACTACTTCTCGGAAGTGTTAGAGTGAGTATTTTTTTCATGTGTAAGTTGTACTAGATGGCCACTGAAGTTCCTTCCACTTCTCAAATTCCATACTTCTTTTTGTCATGGGAAAAAGTGGTGACTTCCAATCAGGACTTCTAGAAACATATACTCTGGCTTTGAAGACTAGCTACTCCATAGTCTGATGCGCTCCATTCTAGCTCAAGGGAAAGGGTGAAATCATTCGCATTATGGACATATTTTGCCAATAGTATTCCATGTGGGGAATACAACTTTCTCCAGGTCATGACCATCTGGGACCAGAAAGAACATGAACTATTTGAAACAGAAAGCAATTTTCCTAATCCAATTACTTGGTCTCAAGAACCACCCCCCCCCATTCATGCCACTCATCCTGATTCAGGTTGCTATTTTGAGGTGCCTTGTTAAGCAGTTGGGATGCAAACAAGCATCACTACTTGAAGATTTGAACCACATTGGCCATTATGCAAGTATGCTATTTACATATTTCTTTAAAGAAATTAGGTATTATTTACTGTCTCCCCACTTATCATAGGCTGAAGTTTCTGTTGATATGCTTGTAGGATTGTTTCCAGTCTGCAGATCATTCTTCTTGGAATGGAATATGGAAGCTATATATGGATTAAGTGGTTCTGATTCTTCTTGGTCATCAAACATTACACTATCTGTCCTACACAATGAGGCTATCTTTTCTTGTTGTTATTTTTTTTTATCTTTTTCTCTACCATTGCTTTAAAAGTCTCTTGAAAGTCCTTAGCATTTTTCTGAAGTCTCAATTTTTGGGGGCTTCCCTCCCCCTGAAACTATTCTTATAAGTCCAGAATAGTCTTTTATATTCACACTTGGCTAAGTGCTTTTCATTCCGTGTGTTGTAT